>NC_135817.1:48253071-48600687 GCF_964213995.1 Mustelus asterias
TGGAGTGGAGGATTTGCTTCCTTGTCTTAACTTCTCTGCCACCCCTCTACCCCATGGTTAAGATGTTTGAACTTGATGCATCTTGATGGACAAGTTGCCACCATTTTGAACAATGTGTCACGGGCACCTCCCAATTATTAATGTCAATGCTGCTGGGCTTCAAGGAGAGCTTCAGAGTGTTTATGAAGAGCTTTCTTTGTCCTACCTTAGAACACTGGCCATTTCAGAGTTGGGAAAATGGGCCCTGATGGTGGAGATGCTTTTCAGCCATCAGGACATAGTGGCTGATCCATCGTGGTTGATTTTGCAGGAGTTTTGCCTGAATGCTTATGGATTTGTCTTCGTGAAGGACAGTAACATTTGTTTGAATCTTCACTGATTTATTGAGTCAAATGCTTTTGTCAGGTCAATGAATGCATTGAGTTCCTAGTATTGTTCTCAACATTTTTGTAGGATTTATCTGGCAACAAAGACCATATCCAAAGGTTCTTCTGGAAGGTCTAAAGCTATTTCTCTGGAATTGTCTCGGCTGTGAGAAGTAGACGATGCAGGAGATTTTGTGTTGGGGCTGTCCCTGATGTGGACAAGTGGGAAGTAGCTCAATAGTTTCACAGCATGTTTTATTTCCCTTCTTGAGGCTGGTTCCAACTGTCACAGTCTTGGTGGGGAGATTATCTTTTCCTCCATCTAGGATGAGTGCATGGGGAATGATACTAATGAACTGCAGTAAGACAGGGTAGCAGAATGGGCAAACAAATGATAGACAAAATTTAATATTTACAAGTGAGGTGATTTATTTTGTAAATAAATAAATAAATGCGGTTTAGGTTGATTGGCCACGATAAATTGCCTTAATGTCAGGGGGACTACGAGGGTAAATATGTGGGGTTACGGGGATAGGACCTAGGTGGGATTGTTGTCGGTGCAGGGCTCGATGGGCCAAATGGCCTCCTTCTGCACTGCAGGATTCTATGATTTTATGGCTTCATTTGGAGTGTGGGAGGAAACCAGAGCACCCGGAGGAAACCCACGGAGAACATGCAAACTCCACACAATGACCCGAGGCAGGAATCAAACCCGGGTCCCTGGCACTGTGAGGCAGCAGTGTGCCACCCGGGAAGTGAAGCTTTTCCGTGGGTGGCACAGTGGTGGCGGCACGGTGGCACAGTGGTTAGCACTGCTGCTTCACAGCTCCAGGGTCCCGGGTTCGATTCCCGGCTCGGGTCACTGTCTGTGTGGAGTTTGCACATTCTCTCCGTGTCTGCGTGGGTTTCCTCCGGGTGCTCCGGTTTCCTCCCACAGTCCAAAGATGTGCAGGTTAGGTTGATTGGCCAGGTTAAAAAAATTGCCCGTTCAAATCCTAAAATGCGTAGGTTAGAGGGATTAGCGGGTAAAATATGTGGGGGTAGGGCCTGGGTGGGATTGTGGTCGGTGCAGACTCGATGGGCCGAATGGCCTCCTTCTGCACTGTAGGGTTTCTATGATTCTTTCTATGAAGGAATAGGGAGAGGCAATCAAGACTTAATTGCACAATTCGAGAGTGTGCAAGGACAACAGGACCTGGGAGTTCGTGTGCATCTATGTTTGAAGGTGGCAGAAATATTGAGAGTTGTTCACAAAGCATAAGGAATCTGAGGGCTTCATGGAGAGAAGTATTGAGTATAAAACTAGAAAGTTACGCTGATCCTTTATAAAGCTCTGAATAGGCTACAATTGTAGCAATGGGTGCATTTTAGGAAGCATGTAAAGGTCCTTAAGAGGGTACAGAGGAACCAGAATGGTTCCAAGGATGAAGGAATTCACCTACAAGATCAGGTTGGAGAAGCTGGCGTTATTCTAGGAGTAAGGGATATTGTGGGGAGATTTGATAAAGATATACAAAAATATGGCAGGTTTAGATCAAGTCAACAAGGAAAAGCTGATGGTACAAGGACCAGAAGGCACAAGTTTAAGGTTTTGGGAAATAAAAGTGAATGTGAGAGCATTTTTATGCACTTTTAATGATCTGTAACTGCTAGCCATGAGGAGGGGATAGCAGGGATGATCAATGTTTTCAAAAACAAATTAGCTGGCACTTGAATGAAATAAACTTTCAAGGCTGCATGGGTAGAGTAGAAAAAAGGGACAGGCTGAATTGCTGCACAGAGAGCTGACGTGGACTTGATGAGATGGCGTGAATCTGGGTGAGGAAAATTGAATTTAGCTATCACCTGGGTCTTCACACAAGGAACAAATATATTTTCAAACGAGATGGTGCATATTTATAGGATTTTATCATTACTTCCCCAGTTGGTTAATCTAGTAAATGACTAAACTGTACAATTCATCCAAAAAGGAAATCATGTTTGAAGAATTTCTTAGAATTTTTTAAGGATGTAGATAAAGTGGAACCAGTGGATGTATAGTTTGATTTCCAAAAGGCATTCCATAAGGTGCACCACAAAATGTAAATAAGCGTGATGCGGACTCAATTAGTTGAGGGTAATATATTAACAGAGGATTGGTTAATGGACAGGAGACAAAGGGTAGACATAAATGGAACATTCTCAGGTTAGCAGGCTGTGACGTGAAGTGTCACAAGGATTACGGATGAAGAGAGTCAGGGTAATGTATCCAAGTTTTCTGACGATACAGAGATATAATCAGGATCGGTGATGGAGAAGGTGGCAAATGGAATATAATGTGGGGAAGTGTGAAATTATTCACTTTGGTGAGAATAGAAAAGCAGATTTTTATTTTAAAACGTGAAACTTGTAGATGTTCATAGAAATGTATACAAGGAACTCAAAGTTAGTGTACAAGTACTTCAAGCAATTAGAAAAGCAAATGGCATGTAAGCCTTCATTGCAAGGAATATGCAAGAATAAGAAAGTCTGCAATTGTACAGGGCTTGGGTGAGACCACACCTGGAGTACCATGGAGTTTTTGGTCTCCATATTTAAGGAAGGATGTACTTGCATTGGAGGCCGTACAGTGAAGGTTCATTCATCAGATCTAAACTCTGCAGTCCTGCCACATCTGGTCGTGAATGGTGGTGGACAATTGAATAACTAACTGGAGGGGGGCCTCCACAAATATTCCCAACCTCAATGACAGAGAGCGCAGCACATCAGTAAAAAGAAAAACGCAGCTGAAATATTTACAACAATCTTCAACCAGGAGTGCTGTTTGGATGATCCATCTCTGCCTCCTCCTGAGGTCCCCAACAATCAGATGCCAGTCATCAGTCAATTTGATTCACTCCATGTAATATCAAGAAAATGGCTGAAGATACTGGACATTGCAAAGGCTACGGTCCTGACAATATTCGGGCATCAGTAATGAAGACTTGTGTTCCAGAACTAGCCACATCCTTAATCAAACTGTTCCAGTACCTGAAAATGTAGAATATTGTTCAGGTATGTCCTGTAAACAAAAAGCAGGACAAATCCAACCCAGCCAATTACCACCCCATCGGTCTACCCTCCATCAGCAAAGTGATGGGAAGTGTTGTTGCCCCGATATCAAGCAGCACGTACTCAGCAGTAACCTACTCACTAATGCTCAGTTTGGGTCCTGCCTGGGCTACAGTTTCTGAACTCATTACCGCCTTGGTTCAAACATGAACAAAAAAGCTGCATTCCAGAGGTGATGTGAAAGTGACAGCCCTTGACATCAAGGCAGCATTTGACCGAGTGTGACATCAGGAGCCCTAGCAAAACTAGTGTCAGTGGGAATCGGGGAAAATTTCTCCACTGGTTCGAGTCATACCTGATGCAAAGGAAAATGGTTGTGGTTGTTGGGGGTCAATCGTCTGAGCCCCAGTTCACAATTACTGGAATTCTTTATGGTGGTGTCCTTGGCCCAACCATCTTCAGCTACTTCATCAGCGACTTGATGTTTACAGATGAGTGCACAATGTTCATCGCCATTTGGAACTCCATGTCCATATGGAGCAATACCTGGACAACATTCCAGGTTTGGGTTGATAAGTGATAAATAACATTCATGCTATGTGAGTGGCAGGGTGGCACAGTGATTAACACTGCTGCCTCACAGCGTCAAGAATCCTGTTGATTCCAGCCATGGGTGACTGTGGAGTTTGCACGTTCTCCTTGTGTTTGTGTGGGTTTCCTCTGGGTGCTCCAGTTTCTTCCCACAGTCCAAAGATTTGTAGGTTAGATGGATTGGCCATGCTGAGTTGTCCCTTGGTATACAAAGATTATAAATAAATCAACTATAAACTTTAGATGTGTAGGTTAGGTGGAATTACCATAGATGTGCAGGGTTACAGGAGGGGAAGGCCTGGTTAGAGAGTCAGTGCAGATTTGATGGGCTGGATGGCCTCTTTTTGCACTGTAGGGATTATGGTTCATAAAAGTGCGAGGCCATGACCAACTCCAACAGGAGCAAATAAGTGGTATTAACCATTGATGAATCCCTCACCATCAACATCCTCGGATACCATTAATAAGAAACTGAACTGCACCCAGCCATATAAATACTCTGGCTACAAGAGCAGATCTGAGGCTGGGAATTCTACAAAGAGTAACTTACCTCCTGATTCCCCAAAACTAGTCCACCATCCACAAGGCATAAGTCAGGAATGTGATGGAATGCACTCCGCCTGCCTGGGTGAGTTCAACCCTAAGAAGCTCAACATCATCCAAGACAAATCATCTGTTTGTTTGACTCTCTTTCCATCACAGTAAATGTTCATTGCTTCTACCACGGATGCACAGTGGTAGCAGTGTGTACAATCTACAAGATGCACTGCAGTAACTCACTAAGATTCCTTCAACAGCACTTTCCAAACCTTTGATCTCTACCACATTGAAGGCCAAGGACAGCGGATGTGTGGGAACACTAGTACCTGCAAGTTCCCCTGCTAGTCACACACCATTGTGACTCACAACTATATTGCCAACCTTCACTGTCGTTGGGTCAAAATTCTGGAACTCCCTCCCGAACAGCACTGTAGGTATTCCTACAACACTGCAGCAATTCAAGAAGGCAGCACATTGCCATCTTTTCAAGAGCAATTATGGATGGTCAGTAAATGCTGGCCGAGCCAGCAATGTCCATGTCCCGTAAATGAATATAAAACAAAAGTAGAGTTGAAGTCCAAGATCGGCTGTGAGCATATTGAATGGCAGAGCAAGCTCAACAGACTATGGTCTACTTAAGTTTCTATCATTTTTGTTGAAAGATGCTTATGATAGGAGAAGGCTGTTCAGCTGTCTTAATTCATCGATCTAATTGAATACCCAAGTCTTCGGACATGCTATCAATCCGTTATAAAATTGACAAATGACCTAGCATCAAATGCTGTTTGTTGAAGAGAGTTTCAAACTTCTAACTCCCTTTGCAGAAAAAACTAATTCCAAGTTTCACTCTTGAAAGGTCAGGTTCTAACATTAGCCTTTAAGTCGCTTCATCGAATATATTCTATTTATTCCATTTAGTATCTTTAAAAACTTCAATCACAAATGTCACACCTTACCTCCTAAATTCCAGCAAATACAACCCAAATTTATTTAATCTTCTCTTGTAGCTTAATCCTTGAAGTCCAGGCATTATTCTAGCAAATTTACACCAAACTCCCTCTTGAGGCCAATATGTCCTTGTTGATGTCTCGTGCCCATAACTGCAACAAAGATGTGTTTCTAACCAGGGCTTTGTGTAGCTGAAACATGACTTCTAACCACTTTTCTAGTCCTCCCGACATTAAGACCTGCATTCTATTAGCTGGTTATTTTCTGTAACTGTTCATGACATTTCAGCATTTGTGTATCTGGACACCCAAATCTTTTTGGACCTCTACTTTTCCTAGCTTTTCACCATGAAGGATATAACTCTGTTTTGGTTCATAGTGGGTGATCACAGATTTTCCTCCATTGAAATCTATTTGCCTTAACTTTACCCATTCAATTAATGTGTCAGTATCTCTGTAATTTTATGCTTTACACGGATTACAATGCAATCTACCCTTGTGTCATTGGCAAATTTGATTGTAGTCTTCTACCCCATCATTCAAGTCATTCGTGAATGCAGTGAATAATTGAGGCTCAATATAGAGGCTCAATATAGATCCTTGGTGGATTCTACTACTACTCATCCCGTCAATTAAAATACACGGCATTTATTTGTACTGTTTCATTTTGCTCAGTTAAATTCCTAGCCAAGACATTAATTTGCCTTCAATTCCATGAGCTTCAACTTTAGCTACTAGTTTCATATGAGATTTTATCGACCGCATTCTGCAAGTCTATATAAATAGCATCCATATGCATTCCCCTGTCCATTACTAACCTCTTTTTTAAAAAATCAATCATTCATCAGGCAGCCTACACTTCACAAATGCATGCAGTTTCTCTCTGATAACTTTGAAGGCCTGGAGTAAACTTATCCGTAATTATATTGACTTAAACAATTTCCCAGCAACAGATGTTAGGACAACTGTCTATACTCTCAATTTTCCTCCGTTACCTTTCTTAAACCACAGTTTTCCAAAACAAAGAATGGTTCACAAATTGAGAGAGTTTTGCAAGGTTATAGTTAGTCTATCTGCAGTATTCTCACCTTTCAAAACCCTGAAATGGAAACCATGTTGACCTGGGATTTGTTGCTTTTTAGTGCCATGTATTTGTCCACGAGTCATATTGCTTGTATGCATTTTATTGAGACCCTGTCCCTGATTCAGTAATCAACCCAGTGTTATCAGGGCATATTGAATCCATCCTGGTAGCCTTTCAAATTTAATTCCCTCAAGTGCCAATCCAATTTTCTTTTTAAATAATCGATTGTCTCCACTTCGATCTAGCTTGAAGGGGGTTGGTGGTCACATTGAATTTGAGAGTGTGGTCGGGGCACTTCAAGTGGGCAGGGTTCTTCAAGTGGGCAGGACCCTCAATGGGGCATAGGGTGTCTGAATAGGAGGGATTCCAGCCACTTAAGCTCATATGCAAACGGGAGCCTCCCCCTGCTGCTGGTGAAATGCCAACAGTGGGAAAAAAATAAAGGCAGGACATCTGCCATCTAACTGTTTGCTGGTAAATACTAGTAGAGGGAGGAAGATGACGGACATGACTCACCTGCCATCCCACTTGATTTTACATTTCCCCCACATACCAACTCTTTCTCGGGGTGGGGTGCAGTCCAACCTATATATACGTACCCCGAGCTCCATCAGCTCGTGCCATGGCTTTTCTATGTTCTCTAAATCTATCATAGTCTTGTTCACCTCCCCTTAATCGCCCCTCAATCCTCTTTGCTCTAAGGAGAACACCTAACCACTTTATCTTGTGAATTCCCTCAACCCTGAACTATCCTGGTAAATTTCCTCTGTACCCTCTCAAGGACCTTCACATCCTTCCGAAAGTCTGATGACCAGAATTGGTGCAATGCTTGAGATGTAGCCAAACTAAAGCTTTATAAAGGTTAAACATAGCACCCCTAATTTTGTGCTCGATACTTTATTTATGAAGCTAAGATCTCAAACTTTGTTAGCTACTGTAATGTAGGTGAACTTTGGGAGTTGCATGAGTAGTGTTTCTATAAGTCGCAAAGAGCTATTCACACAGTGTGAAAATGAACCTTGACCTTTTGGAATGTTTAAAGAATGTTTCATGAATTGTACCAATCTTTCAGCTCATCCATTGGTTGATGGATGAAACGGCACAGATTTTATATGCTGCTTACAATTTACATCAAGATAATCCTCAAACTCTTGTAAACTGTGAACGATTATCGCTAATCATGTTCCGGTTTACTAAATCTTACAAAATTTTGTTGAGTTTATCAATGGTTTGTTCAGATGTAGTAGATCTCATAACTTCTGCCCACTTTGTGTGCATCAATTATGACTAAAAAACATGTAACCTTCAAACAGACCAGCAAAATCTACATGAAGTTGTTGCCATGCCACTCCCATGGATGTAAAAGAGACAATGGTGATGTATTTCTTATTCATGTACAGGATTGACACACACCCACTTTTTCTTCACTCTAAGCATCCAGACTCAGCCACCAAAAATAACTAAGTGCTAATTCCTTCATCCAGACGTCTAGGACATCGTTCATATAGTTGTGAAAGAGCTCTTCCATGCAGACTAGGAGGAATGATAACTCGGATTCCCCACAATAGACACCTACCTTGGACAGTCAACTCAAGCTTTCTTGACAAGCATGGTTTTAAATCAGGATACGTGTGATGCGTTCCAGGTATCATTCCTTTCAATACCATATCTATCACAGGATCATTTCTGGGATGTCTCTGAACTTGAGAAGCTGTCACAAACAGATGATCTACTAGCAAAAAATAAAGAATACCAACAAGACTATTTGGTGACATCTGTTCAATAGGTAAAAGTGAGTGTGATAATGCATCAGCATTAATATGGCATTCTAATTCAAATTTTACGTTGCAGGAGTGTGCAGATAAGGTCAATGACCAGTTTTGCAAGCGGCGAGCAGTTAATGACACTTGTATGGCCCAAAAATAATAGTTAGGGGTCAATGATCAGCCAGTAAAATGAAATGATAACCATATAAATAATAATGAAACCTTCATACCCCAAAAATTATAGTCAATGCTGCTTTCTGTAGCTCAGCATAGTTAGATTCAGCACTAGTCAGAGTATACAAAACAAAAGCTATTGGCTGTTCTTCTCCCATAGGCATGATATGTGAAACTCCTGCCCCTACTCCATACGGTGAAGCATCGTAAGCAAGCAGTAGTTGTAGCTTTGGATTAAAATTAACCAATACTTCAGACTTCTGCAATGCATCTTTGACATCCCTGTGTGCTTTCTCACATTCTCTTGTCCAGTCCCATGACTGTTTCTCACAGTAAATTATGCAATGCCTCCAACAATGTAGCTAAATTAGGAACAAATTTGCAGTAATATTTTACTAATCCTAGAAAGGACCTCAATTGCATTACATTCATCTGATGCACGCTTCTAATATAGCGTCCATCTTTTTAGCTACTTTATGTAGGCCTTTACTATCAGTAACATGACCCAAATATTAGACTGACATCTGGAAAAAAAAAATCATACTTTTCTTCCTTGATACAGGCCATATGCTTGAAGACATTCCAATGTTTCTTTTAAATTATTCAAATGCTCTTGTTCACTGGATCATGTAATTAGAATATCATCCAGGTAACATTCTATACCAGAGAGACCACTTAAAATCTGATCCATCGATCTTTGAAATAGGGCTGGTGCAAATGTTATTGCAAAAGGCATTTCTTTTGGTGAAAAAGACCTTGATGATTAACAATGGTGAGCAATGGTTGAGATTCAGCGGTAAAATTCATCTTTAAAAAAGATCAATCTTGCTGAATTTCTGCCCACGTGATAACCCAGCAAACAAATCTTCAATTAAAGGAAGTGGGTATTGATCAGCATGCAACACTAGATTTATGGTCGTTTTAAAATCACCACAAATACGAACTGAACCATCTGGTTTCATGGCGGGTAGGTGGGGGTAGCTCAGTCATTCACTGTAAACAGCTATAACACCAGTGTTAACCAGTTGTACTAATCTTTCTTTGACCTTGGGACAAATTGCATATGGCACCACTCTTTCTTTTAGACTTTTTGGTTGACTATTAGGATTTATCTTGAATTTCACTTGAACTCTCTTTATTGAGCCAAGTGTCTCTTCAAATATACTCTTGTACTGCACCTTATGGATAAATACATCTGTTTTGGCATCAATCAATGACAGTACTCCAGTTAACTTTATCTTCTCTAACCATGATCTTCCAAATAGAACTAGAAAATTACAATGGACCACGTGGAGAGACAACTCTGCTGTTTGTCCAATCAACTCTATGTTGACTATGATGTAACCTTTTAACGGTACAATCACTTCTATGAATGTCCTTTAAAATCAAGATAGCTGGTTTTAAAGGAAGGTGCTTCTGATGGTATGTAGTCTCAGAAATAAGCAATACAGCAAAACCAGTATCATCCTCCATCCTAATATGTTGTCCATGTAGGGTTTGGTTGATTCCAAAGTTATCTGATTCGCCATGTATGGATCAGATGTTCAGGTGAAGCTCTTCATTGTACTTCTTGACATTCTCCTCTTCACAGTGATAATTTTCTTCCATGTTGCGAATTATTTTGGTAAATTGCAACTTGCTCCTCTTGAAGGTACCCAGATTCTTCTGAATATTATCCTCAAGGGGAGCTGGTCTAGCCGAATAGGTTTTTGCAATGCAGCCCATTTGCCACAATTCTTACATTGATTATCCTTCCTCCAGCATTCACTCACTGGATCATTTTGGCACATCTGTGACATGTTTGTTGCTGTTTTGACTACTTATGGGCAGTTCCCAACATATGGATCTTCAATCCTGCACTAAATTGTGATGCCTCTTTAGCAACTAGTTCCATTGACACAGTGATTTCCACTGCTGTCTTTTAAGTCAAAGCACGTTCAGTAAGCAATCTTCTTTGGATAGCCTCATTTTGGAGACCACAAGCTAGATGATCTCGAAGAGCATCTTCTAATGACTCACCAAACTCTCAATGTTGTGCCAGCCTTTTTAAGGTTACCACAAACTGAGCAATGGTTTTGCCTTCCATTTGATTTCTTCAGTGGAACCTGAACCGTTCTGCAATGATCAGTGGCTTTGGAGAATAATGCACTTCAAGGGTTTTTGTCAAGTCATCGTAAGTTTTGATTCCTGACTTAGCTGGATGAACCAAGCTCTGGAGCAAATTGAAGGTTTTACTTCCTATTGTACTGAGAATAGTTAGTACAAGCAATTTGTTTTCGACTTTATTCACTTGTACAAAGTACTGAAAACGCTCTGCATCGGAACTCCATGATTCATTTTCTTAATTGAAAGGATCTATAGCTCCTATTAATTGTGTCATTTGAGCGCACTAGCGATTCAAGACTGCTCAGTGTAGATTTATTTTCTCTCTGTCGTCCCTGACCTCTCCTTTTCACCCTGTAGATTGTTGGTTTGATGTATTTATTTTGAAAGGACCGCAGCCATACAGCAAAAGTATCCCTTCTTTCCAAATATGACATTTTGGAAACCGTAACCAGGGTGGTGGGAGTGGGGACAAAATAGGCACTTGGACAAGTTTGAGTTAATTAAGAGGAGCCAGCATAGATGTGTAAAAGACAGTTGTGTTCGACTAAGGGCAAGCAGTGGCTGTTGGCTATATGGATTTTCAGAAAGCATTTTACAAAGGACTACATAAAAGGCTGGTGAACAAACCGAGGCTCATGGAATAGGAGGGTCAATATCAGCAAGGATAAAAATTGATTCAAGGACAGAAAAATGAGAGTCTTGGTAAATGGTTGTTTGTTAGACTGACCTCAGCCGTACAGCAAAGTGTCCATTCTATCCAAATGTGCCAGATACTGCCTGGAATTTCACCTTTCTCTAATCGGAAAAACCCTCTCTTTTAAAACCACACTGAGACCTTCCACCCTTTTTTTGAACTGCATAGTGAGTCTCCTGTTCTGCCTCGACACACTACAACACATGCATGGACCCTGCATGTTATTTTTTTCCCGGTAAGAGACGCAATTTCTTTTCTTACTTGGTCTTCCTATACTGGAACAGTGGAGCCCCGTTGTAATGCGCCCCAATTTAGCATGAAATCGGATATGTTGCGATCAATCATTGGACCCTTTTTTTGCTGCTTCCAGTTTAGTGATTTAGCGCGACCCCGATAACATTCGCGATAACATTTTATGGACCCCAACCATCGCGTTACAACGGGGCTCCACTGTACTTCAATCTTTAGTCCTGCTGTTGATTTTCCTCAGCCTCCTAATATACAAAGTGCGAGGATCCACAATACTTATTTTTCTACTTGGGAACTGCTCTTGATGAAACAAAGTCCCGATTCATCACTAATTTTCTTTTTGTAATGTCCTAAAGATGTTAGGTGTTGTGGGTTTTACACACGAAGAAAGAAATGTGGTTTGCTCAGGTTTGCTCACGTAGATTCAAAATAGCAACGCTGGTTTATTGCAAGAGATATTGCCTGTACAGAGTAGCAACTGAAACTAAGCAGGAGCCTGTGAAACACCCCAATGACATCGCTATCAAATCATGTGACTAACTCCCAAAGCAATCATGCAACCACTTAAATATATAACTATGTGTACGTGTATCAAAATGGAAGTAGTTTTAGCACTGACCCTTGAGGAGCACCACTAGCTACCATCTTCCAGTCTGATAAACAACCATTTACCAAGACTCTCATTTTTCTGTCCTTGAATCAATTTTTATCCTTGCTGACATTGACCCTCCTATTCCATGAGTCTTGGTTTGTTAACCAGCCTTTTATGTGGTCCTTTGTAAAATGCTTTCTTAAAATCCAAATAGCCAACAGCCACTGCACTGCTTCCCCTTAGTCGAGCACAACTACCTTTTACACATCCATGCTAGCTCCTCTTAATTAATTCAAACTTGTCCAAGTGTCTATTTTGCCCCCACTCCCATCACCCTGATTACTGTTTCCAAAATGTTATTCATCATTAATAAAATGACCCCCCCCCCCCCCTCCGTTGTGGTTGCTAGGACTGTATTTGCACCCTTTCTTGAACAAGGATGTCACATTTGTCCCTCTCCAATCTTCTGGCCCCTCCCCCATATTGAAGGAATATTATGATGAGCTCTTCCACTATTACACTTTCATATTCTTTAGCAACCTGGAATGCAAGCCATGTGGACCCATGCAACTTATTTACTCTGAGCTTTCCAAGTCTTTCCAGTTTGTCTTTCCTATCAATCTCACCCCATCCATTACCTTAAATATCTCCACTTCTCCCAATATTTTGACTGCATTCTCTTCCTTAGTAAACACTAATACTCTCGCCTTGCCTGCAAATGTCAGCTTCTTTGTCCCTGATAGGCCTCACCCCACCTTTTACTATTTAGAGTCTGGTAAAAGATTTTTGGTTTACCTGTTCTGTTAACTGCCATTCTTTGCTGGCATTCTGACCTCTTAGTAAACTATAAATACTGATGCAGAGTAATTGTTCAGCGTGACTGCCATTTTCTTTTTCATTGACATCAGTTTTCAAGGGGTTCACATTGCTTCAGACCAGCCTCTGAATGTAATTATAAATGTGATGACTCTGATATACCTTGCAAAGTTTGCTTTCATACTTTTTCATAGCTCCTACTATCTGCTTGGTCAGTCTTTGCTGCTTTTTGTATGTTTCCCTTTCACCAGTTTTTTGTTTTGCATTTTTGTATGCTTTTTCTTTTAGTTTCATGCTGTCTCTTAACTCTTTAGTTTGCCCCATTCATTATTATGTCATTGTTTATTTGTTCTCTCCAGCTCTGCCTGGAAATCCATTGCTGGTGCTGATCATTCTCTTAATCAAGTGCTTCTCAAGTTAATTTTTACCAATTTGAACTTTGGGAATCTAATCTTACTTTCACACTATATCATCGGATCACAGATTAATCTTTTTCTGATTTATCATCTCTTGTTATCTCTAAACCATTTCTTTATTGGCTCTTGGGATGTGGGTGGTGCTGGCAAGGCTGGCATCTGATGCCTATCCCAATTAAATATTTTAAAGTATGGTCGTTACTCTAGTGAAATGTGACGACCAGTTTGGGTATGGCAAGGCCCTACAACTGCCAGAGAGATAAATAACTGGAGAATCTATAGTGTTGTTGAATGGGGAATAACTAGTCGGCAGAGCACCAGAAGAATCCCCTTTTTAAATATTGGCATCACATCTTTTACTGACAGTTTAGCACCTCACCCATTCAACAGTTAAGAGTGCGGCACAGCATCCAATATCACATTGAACTGTCAGCTGAGATTGAGAAAAGTCTTAACATTGAGCCAAGACTAACAGGATCTGGGAGGTGGGCCAGGGGGTGATGAGGGGAGATGATTATTCCGCCATTTGGCAGCCGTGGTATTTAGGGGAGTACAAATTAGAGTGTGGCTATCGGCCTGCGACTTCATAGTTAGAACTGCTTAATTTGCATTATTTCACTGAGCTTAAATGAACTTTAGGTGTTGAATAATCATTTACTGGAGCAAGAATAAATTTTAGCATCTTGAAGCGGTTGACTCGGTAATGTAGGTAATGATGCTAAGATGGGAGCTCAAAACAAATAGCGAATCGGAATTGTTTCAAACATCTGTCTGCAAGTGTGGAGCAATTTACTAAAATATTTTCATTATTTTGCCTTAATTTTTCACTGTAGGGAAGGAAATGCTTACGTGAAACCCTAGCAGTTCAATTATTTCTACTGTGTGAGATGCCAAGCTGGGTGAGTGTACAACGGGCAAGGTATAACACCCTTGGTATTAAAGACTTCTTTCATGGCACTACTTAGTGGTGTGACTGGTGATTGGGACAGTGGAATGGGTTTGCCCTTGTACCATGATTACCGTGAATGCAAATGTGACTTTTCTATTCGAGAAAGAAAGGAGGCAGAAAGAGAAAAAAAACGGAGTGCAGTTGAGGAAAACCGGGGTTAGGTGAGTGGGGAGTTTGATGAAGTGGGGGGAGGGGAAAAGAGGGGTTCATTTCCTTTTGATTTTCTACCTTTCTCACCCTGATTGTTACTCTGATACAAGAAAGGAGCTCCCTGTTTAGTGAGTAAGTGTTTAAGGTCTGTTCCATTCCTAAGGTTTAAAATGGTATACAAATGTGTGGCAATGTTAATAAATTGTATTAAAAAAGCAACATAAGTGAATAATATAACGAAGTAAAAACACATTTAGGATGGCAGGACAGGTGATGTGTCAAGGCTGCAGCATGTGGGAGCTCCCATTGGGATCCAGGGCAAACACTCCTGAAGTCACTGTTTGCGGCTCGAGGAACTTTGGACTGAGTTGCAGACTCTGCAAAATATCTGAGATAGGGAAAGTTACCTGGATGCTTTGTACCAGGAAACAGTCACACTACTTAGGATAGAGTCTTCTGATTTGGTCAAGGACAGGAGGGTGTGACTGGCAAGGGGACCCAGAGGACAGGAGTGTCAACATGCACAATTGGCCAATAGGTTTGAGGTTCTCTCAGCTTGGTTGGATGAAAGTGGGAGCTGCAGAGTAGATGAGCAAATTGACCGTGGTGCAGGAAGCCAATCAAGTTGGGGGGAACGAAAAGGAATGTAGTGATAGTAGGGGACAATATAGTGAGGGGGATTAACAATGTTCTCTGTGGCAAAGAATGAGAGCCCAGTCGATTGTGTTGCCTCCATGATGCCAGGGTTCGGGACACTGCTCAGGGCTGAAAAGCAACCTGCATTGGGAGGGGAGGACCCTGTAGTCCCTGTAGGTATCAATGATGTGAGTAAAGCTAAGAAAGAGGGTCTGCAGAGAGTATGAGGAGCTTGACACTACACTATAAAGCAGAGCCTCAAAGTTAATAATCTCTGGATTATTCCCTGCATCACATGCAAATTGGCATTGGGTACATGAAATTAGAGAGATGAATATGTGGCTCAAAAATTGGTGTGGGAGAAGTGGGTTCTGGTTTGTGGGGCATTGGAACCAGTAATGGGGAAAGTCGAGACTGTACTGTTTGAATGGTCTACACCGGAGCCAAGCTGGGACCAGTGTCCTTGTGAAGCATGCAACTAGTAGAGATGACTTTAAGCTAAATGGTGGGGGCAAGGGATCCAATGGTATATCAGAAAGTAGAGACAAGTAAGAGAGGAAAATAATGAGAAATGGGGGTTAGAGAAATGGCAGGAAGGGACAGAGGAAAAAAACCTAAGAATGCACTAGCAATCAAGACCAGATGTTGCGAAGATAACAGAAGGACAAAACTAAAGCCTCTTTCTGAATTTGTAAACAGCACATATTGAAGGACATAAGTATTATGTGATAGCCATTACAGAGATGTGGTTACTGGGTGACAATGATTTGGTCCTGAATATTGAGGGGCATGTGACATTCAAGAAAAATAAGAAGCTAAGTAAAGGTGGAGGGGTAGCACTGTTAATCAAGGAAGGCATTGGGTCAATACTCAAAGATTCAGGAGATCAGCATATAGAATCGGTTTGGGTAGAGATGAGGAGTAGCAGGAGAAAGAACTCATTAGTTAGAGTTGTCAACAGGTCCCATAACAGTAACCACAATGTAAGATAAAATATACAAGAAGAAATATATGGTGCTTGTGATAGAGACAGCAACATGGGTGATTTTAATCTACATATCAACTGGAAAACTTAGATTGGCAGTAATAGCCTAGATGAGGAGTTCATAGAATGGTTTAGAAATAGTTTCTTAGAGCTTTGGGAATGAACCAGGTGTGGTGAACCATAGTTGGTTACCACTAGGAGTACTGAACCATAGATGGTCAGCACTATGGGTACTTGTAGATCTGTTACTGTTGTCACTGTTGGGGTTGGGCTGTTCTACCTGTTGATATTGTTCTGTGGTACACTCCAGTTGGCTCCGCCTACCTGGAGGAGTATAAAGGTCACTGCACTGCCTGGTGACCCTTTAGTCTGGGATTGTATTGTATATAGTGTGCTCCATTCTTGTTAGTAATAAAAGCCTTTATTTCCCGGGTACGATCCAGCCTCCCGAGTGATTTAATCGCGCATCAATTTTATTACTAACAAGAATTTTGGTTAAAAAAAAACCATGGAGCAAATGTTGAAACCCGATCGGCTTACTTTAGATCCACGTGCGGCGGGAGCGTCGAACACTTTCGACCATTCGCGCATCACCAGGGAGCAAGTTATGTTAGACTCAGTATTGTGTAATGTGACGGGATTCATTAATGATGATCTCAGAGTAAAGGCACCCCTAGGAAGCAGTGAGCAGAATATGATTGAATTTCATATCTAATATGAAAGGGAGAAGATGGGTCTAAGAGTAGTATTTTAAACTTAAATAAGAGCAACTATGTAGGCATGAAAGCTGAGTTAGCTGAAGTGAACTTGGATACTAGGTAGGGAATAGATCAATGGGGAAGCAGTGGCAGACATTCAGGGGATATTTCAGAATGGTCAGAATAAATATCTAGCTACGAGAAAGAAAAATAATAGAGAGGATTCACCTTTCATGGTTAACTAAAGAAGTGAGAGAAAACATCAAACTTAAGGAAAGAGCAAATAACTGGACAAAGCTGAGTGACAGATGATGAGACAGAATCTAAAGGACTGGTCTGTGACCAGTGGTGTTCCGCAGGGCTCTGTACTGGGACCTCTGCTATTTGTGATATATATAAATGATTTGGAAGAAGGTGTAACTGGTGTAATCAGCAAGTTTGTGGATGACACGAAGATGGCTGGACTTGCGGATAGCGATGAACATTGTTGGACAATACAGCAGGATATAGGCTGGAAAATTGGGCGGAGAAATGGCAGATGGAATTTAATCCAGATAAATGCGAAGTGATGCATTTTGGAAGAACTAATGTAGGGGGGAGTTATACAATAAATGGCAGAGCCATCAAGAGTATAGAAACACAGAGGGACCTAGGTGTGCAAGTCCACAAATCCTTGAAGGTGGCAACACAGGGGAGAAGGTGGTGAAGAAGGCATATGGTATGCTTGCCTTTATAGGACGAGGTATAGAGTATAAAAGCTGGAGTCTGATGTTGCAGCTGTATAGAATGCTGGTTAGGCCACATTTGGAGTACTGCATCCAGTTCTGGTTGCCGCACTACCAGAAGGACGTGGAGGCGTTAGAGAGAGTGCAGAGAAGGTTTACCAGGATGTTGCCTGGTCTGGAGGGTCTTAGCTATGAGGAGAGATTGGATAAACTGGGCTTGTTCTCCCTGGAAAGACGGAGAATGAGGGGAGACCTAATGGAGGTGTACAAGATTATGAAGGGTAGAGATAGGGTGAACAGTGGGAAGCTTTTTCCCAGGTCGGAGGTGACGATCACGAGGGGTCATGGGCTCAAGGTGAGAGGGGCGAAGTATAACTCGGATATCAGAGGGACGTTTTTTACACAAAGGGTGGTGGGGGCCTGGAATGCGCTGCCAAGTAGGGTGGTGGAGGCAGGCATGCTGACATCATTTAAGACTTACCTGGATAGTCACATGAGCAGTCTGGGAATGGAGGGATACAAACGAATGGTCTAGTTGGACCAATGAGCGGCACAGGCTTGGAGGGCCGAAGGGCCCGTTTCCTATGCTGTACTGTTCTTTGACAGCAGAGTACGAGAGGAGGCTAGCTAGAAATGTAAAAATGATAGCAAAAAGTTCTACAGGTATTTACAAAGGAAAAGAGTAAGTAGAGTATGCATCCTCCAGAGAGTGACAATGGGAAGTTAATTGTAGATCATAAGGAAATGTGGATGAAATTAACTAATATTTCTTCAATACGGAGGATACAAAAAACATAGCTGTAAGTCAGGATGTGGAAAGGAGAGAGGAACTTGGTGAAATTACAATCACTAGGGAAGCTGTACTGAGCAAATTGATGGAGCTGCGGTTAACAAGTCTCCAGGTCCTGATGGACTTCACCCTAGGGTCTTAAAAGAGGTGGCTTTGGTAGATGCCTTGGTGTTAATTTTCCAAAATTCCCTAGATTCTGGGAAGGTTTCTTCAGACTGAAAAACAGGAAACTATAGACCCATTAGCTTGCGGTCTGTCGTGGGGAGGTGTTAGAATCAATTATTAAGGAGGTTATAGCTGGGCACTTAGAAAAATTCATAGCAATTAGGCAAAATCACCATGGTTTTGTGAAAGGGAAATCGCGTTTAACCAATTATTAGGGTTCTTTGGAGGAGTAATGTGCTGTGGATAAGTGGAAGCTGGTAGGTAGACTGCACTTGGATTTCAAAAAGGTATTTGGATGTTGTAGTAAATTAAAGCTCCGGTGTCAATGGTAACATATTAGCATGGATTTAAATTTGGCTGGTTGATAGAAAACACTATGCATACTTGGGCCTTTGTCTGATTGACAGGATGTGATGAGTAAAATGCCACAGGGGCCTGTGCTGGGGCCTCAACTTTTTACAATTTACATCAATAACTTAGATGAGGGGAGTGAAGGCATGGTAGCTAAATTTGCAGATGACACAAAAATAGGTAGGCAAGTATGTTGTGAAGAAGACATAGGAGTTTGCGGATGGATATTGAACATTTGAGTGAGTGGGTAAAAGTCTAGCAGATGGAGTACAATGTGGGTAAATGTGAAACTGTTCACTTAGACAGGAAGAATGAAAAGGGAGAGTATTACTTAAATGGAATGATTGCAGATGGTGCAGAGGAAATTTGGATGTTAATGCACGAGTCAGGAAACATTAGTATGCAAGTACAGTGCATAATCACGAAGATTGACTTATATAGGACGTTTGGTGAGACTACATCTCGAATACTGTGTGCAGTTTTGGTCTCCTTATTTAAGGAAAGATGTAAATGTGTTGGAGGTGATTCAGAGGAGGTTTATTAGATTTATGCCTGGAATGGGGAAAGACTAGATTGACTGGACTTGTTTCCATTGGAGTTTAGGAGAGAAGGGGTGACTTGATTGAAGTATACAAAATCCTGAACAGTCTTGACAAGGTAAACGTGCAAAGAGTGTTTCTTCTTGTTGGTGAGTCCAGAACTAGGAGACACTGTTTTAAAATTAGGGGCCACCCTTTTAGGAGGGAGATGAGGAGAAATCTTTCCTGAGGGTTTTGCAACTTTGCCTCAGAAGGTAATGGAATTGGTGTCATTGAATATTTTTAAGGCAGAGATAGATTCTTAAACAAAAACAGAGAATGACTCTTCAGAACTTGCATGGATTCTTAATGTTAACTCTGTTTTCTCTCTCTACAGATCCTGCCAGACCTGAGTTTTTCCGCAGTTTCTGCTTTTATTATAGATTCTTGTAAGGCTAGAGAATCGCAGATTATTAGGGGCAGTTCGAATGTGGAACTCCAATCAGCCTTGATCTTATTAAATGGTGAAAAGCTCAAGGAGCCAAATGACCTACTGCTCCTATTTCATATGTTCATATGTAAAGCAGGAAACGACAGGTCAGTTAGCTTATCATCTGCTGTAGGAAAATTCTCTGAATCTATTATTGAGGTTATAGAATCATAGAAACCCTACAGTGCAGAAGGAGGCCATTCGGCCCATCGAGTCTGCACCGACCACAATCCCACCCAGGCCCTACCCCCACATATTTACCCGCTAATCTACGAATCTCAGGACTCTCAGGGGCAATTTTTAACCTGGCCAATCAACCTAACCCGCACATCTTTGGACTGTGGGAGGAAACCGGAGCACCCGGAGGAAACCCACGCAGACACGAGGAGAATGTGCAAACTCCACACAGACAGTGACCTGAGCCGGGAATCGAACCCAGGACCCTGGAGCTGTGAAGCAACAGTGCTAACCACTGTGCTACCGTGCCGTTATAGCAGGGCCCTTAGAAAATCTCAGTGCAACCAGGCAGAGTCAACATGGTTTTGTATAAATCATGTTTGACTAATTTATTGGAGTTCTTTAAGGAAGTAACAAGCAATGTGAATAAAAGACACCCTGTGGATGCACCGTATTTGGATTTGCAGAAGGTATTTGACAAGGTGCCACATCAAAGGATACTACACAAAATAAGAGCACATGGCATAGTCTTGTGGTTCAGCTGATGTTATTACTTGACAACTCTGACCCCAGGATGAAACCTGGCTTGATGGATCATATTTTCTTTTAAACCATGGAGGGCATTTACCAAATAGGGTGACGGTTCAGCTCAATTGGCTGGATAGCTGGTTAGTGATGTAGAGTGATGCCAACAGCACGGGTTAAATTCCCATATCAGCTGATACTATTCATGAAGGCCCACTTATTCTACCTTGCCCCTCACCTGAGGTGCAGTGATCCTCAGGTTAAATCGCCACCAGTCAGTGCTCCCCCTCAAAAGGGAAAGCAGCTTATGGTCACCTGGATCTGTGGCAACTTTACCTTTATTTACTGAACAGATTCACAGGAGTCTGAGTTTTTAAACAAAAAGATTAAACGTTTATTAAACAAGAAGCATTAACTATATTACACTAGACAACAAAAAGGTTGGAAAGCTTTCAACACAGACACCAAGAAAAAAAGTTTCAAACTTTTATCTCAGCAATACCTTTACAGACTCAACACTCCAGTGAAGAGGCGCCAATAGTTCCACGCCAAGAGTAGAGCTGGTTCAGTTTCTTTTCCAGGAGACTTATGAACAGTCACTAGAAGTAATTCTAAACTCACTCTAAATTCACTATTATTTAATAGAGCAATGCACATGAGTTCCTTAAACACACTTCTTTCTGCAGTCTGGCATTATTTTCAGCTGGAGAATGTCTTAGACGTTTGTCTTCATTCAATGATATATCCATACCAACTGAAGCTCAAACTATTTTTCTTGCCTCTGCCTTTCTTTGAGATTTTTTCCCAGATCCCCTGTTGCTAGGCAACATCACAGTTCTTTCTGTTTTGTTTCTTTTAACTCCCTAAACTACTAACCCATTCGTAGCCCCTCTCTTCACTTCAAGAGCCACAAACCCTTATTAAATATGCATGAATACAAACAGGGCCTGGAGACTAAAAAAGTTTCATCTTAATGCACTAAACAATATAAATGAAGCTTAAAACTGTGCCTTGTTCCTAATACTCTCAAATATACAAACATACCTTACTTAAAACTATACGTAGTCCCTAATAGGGGTTACATATTAGTATGGATAGTGGACTGGTTAACAAATGGGAAATGAGATTGTGTGCATAAATAGGTCATTTTCTGGTTGGCAAGATGTAGTGAGTGGCATGCCACAGGGATCGGTACTTGGGGCCTCAACTATTTACAATTTATATTAACATCTTAGATGAAGGACCAAATGCATGGTTGCCAAATTTGCCGATGACTGTTAAGGGCACAGCTAATGGTTAATGCCGAGTTGTTGAAATCCTAGAAGGGAAACTTGCAACAACTAACTACCCTCAACTGTATTTTGTAATTTGTATAGTATGAGGAGAGGTTTGAAATCCAGAGAATGATGCCCCTCACTCTTTGTGATGAATTTAATAAAGTAAATGTTTATTAAGAAATAGAAGAAACAGAGTTAACTGAGACAATGGCCTGACACAGAATCACTACTTTAAACAGTTCCAAAAAATCTTTATCTTCAGAGCGAACTCTCCCCAAATTGTACCACAACACCTTAGGGGATTTTTACAGTATTAATGTAAGCCTACTTGTTACTAATAAATAAACTTAAGTTAGATTTTAAGATTTATAACAATCCAGTAACTGTTACTGCACAGTGTTTTTAAGTCTCGGGGTTGCTTCTGAGGTGAACCAGCAACTTGCTTTTCAAATCAGGCATCCTTCACACACACCCACACTGCTTGCTGGGAGTTGGGGGTTACCCCAGTCCAACGCCGGCACCTCCACATCATGCTGGGAGTTAAACAGCTATTCCTGCTGTCAGCTGAGATCTGCATAGGTTTCAGTATCTCCTTAAGTATATTTTTTCCCCTTTGATCGTTCCATTATCTGACCTAACTTTAGAACTGCACTCTCCCAGACTTAATTGCCTCCATCTCTTAATTTTTAGCTTTGAGTTTAAAAGCAAAGTAAGCTCATTTTATACACCTTCCCTATGGCACCTTTACTTAACCCCTTGTACCTCTTCCTTTTTACCCTTAGCAGCCTATTTGAATCTATTCATGTTCTGTCCCCATTGTTATCACAATGCCTTACGTATACATCTGTTTGCAATGTTGCTGGGCTCATTAACGTATAGATGCTCCAGTTCCATTCACATAGTCATTCTGTCCCTACCTTAATTATCTTAAATAGTTCCATAGTTTAAAATATATAACCATGACATTACCAGCAGAAATATTGCAACTTCTTGGATTTCCTTGTTATTTTCATGATAATGATGCAGAGATAGATAGGAAAGTAAGTCATTGAAAGGAAAGGAGGAGTCTGCAAAGGAACATTGGGTAAATCAGTGAGTAAAATTTGGCAGATGGCGTATAATACGGAAAGTGTGAACTTGGCCAATTTGGCAGGAAGACTAGAAAAGCAGCTTATTATTTAATTGGAGAGAGATTGCTGAACTCTGGTAGAGAGGGATCTATGTGTTCTGGTACATGAATCAGGAAAGGTTGCACTGCAGATGCTGTACAACTCTGATTACAAAGGCAAAAGGAATGTTGCCATGTGTTGCAAGAAGAATGGAAAATAAAAGTAGGGATGCTGTACAGTTGGTGAGACAACGTTTAGAGTACTGTGTACAGTTTTGGTCCCATCAAGGATGCAAGTGCATTAGATGCAGTTCAAGAAGGTTCACTAGACTGATACCTGGGCTGTGGGGTTTTTCATATGAAGAAAGGTTTGACAGGCTGGGCCTATATTTATTGGAGTTTAGAACATTGGGAGGTGATCATTTTGAAACATAAGATCATGAGAGGACCTGACAAGGTGAATACTGAAAGGATGTTCTAGGGGACAAAGTTTAAAAATAAGTGGTCACCCAATTCATAGAGGTGAGAATTTTTTCTCTGAGGGATCATGAATCTTTGGAACTCTTTCCCAGAGAGCAGTGGAGGCTGGGTCATTTAATATTTTAAAATCAGAGGTAAATAGATTCTTGACTAACAAGGAAGTAAAGGGTTATCGAAGGTAGGTGGAATGTGGAGTTCAGACCACATCCATGATCACATTGAAGGGCAGAGAAGGCCCGACTGGCCCACTCCTGTTCCTAATTCCTGTGTATGTATGTATGTTTGAAAATTTTCAATGAAATGTACCTCTTGTACTATGTTTAATATGTTACTGCATCTCTCAGCATTACACAATTTAGTCACTTAACCTTCCTCTGATACCGTGTTACTGATTCCTCTTGTTGGTGTTTGTGTGTCTCTTTGCTTCCCTTATCCCTTTCTTTTATGTTGGATGATGTGGCAGATGCTGCAGTCTGTATTGGGATAGGAATTGCACAGAAACCCCCCCCCCTCTTTCAAAATTAAATTTCATCGAGTTGAAGTGACAAATCCCTCTTCCCCTCCCCTCCAAAGTTTAATGCACAAGTTTATAGAATGTAAAAAAAATGGCCAAAGCTAGTGTACAATTGGAAGTCAATTTACTACATGGCATTCTTTGAATTTTGCTGCTGATTCAAGGATGCTTCAAGTTGACATGACACTGACTATCCATCCAACTAAGAACATAAGAACTAGGAGCAGGAGTAGGCCATTCAGCCCCTCAAGCCTGCTCTGCCATTCAATACGATCATGGCTGATCTCATATCGGCCTCCGCTCTACTTCCCTGCCTGGTCTCCATTACCCTTCAAACCATTGCTAATTAAAAATCTGTCTATCTCCTCAAATTTACTCAATGACCTGGCATCCACCATCTATCCTCCTGTACATAACACTCTGGGGTCATGAATTCCACAGATTCACAATCCTTTGAGAGAAGTAGTTTCTCCTCATCTCTGTTTTAAACCTGCAATCCCTTATCCTAAAATTATGACCTCTTGTTCTAGGTTGCCGCACAAGAGGAAGCATCCGTTTCCTCATGTTAACTGATACTGTAAATTGTTCCCCCTCAGGAACTGTGACTCTCCCTTTAAAATCTTGCTATCACCATCCCGCACAAAACCTTATCCATCTACCCTTGCAAACTACCACCCTGTCTCCAACTTCTCCTGTCGCTCAAGACTTTAAATATATTGTTTCCCAGATCTATGCCATCTTGCTTGCAAATCCAAGTTTAAACTTCTCCAATCATGTTTCCATTCTTTCCTCAAATGTATTTAAACAGTCCTAGCCAAAAATGCTGTATCCATCCTCATCTTTCTTGGACTTTCTGTATCATTTGACACCAATGACTCCAACACCCTTCTCCAATGCCTCACCTCCATAGTGCAGCTGAGTAGGACTACCCTCACTTGCTTTGACTGTTAGATAGCCAATTGTAGTCAGAGAATTGCCTGCGATTGCTTTTTTTCCCAATCTCATTACGTCTGGAGTGTCTCACAGATCTATGCTTGGCTGATCAACAAGATTAACAATGTTATCTACCTGATACGCTGCAGGAAAGGATGTCCCGAGGCATGGTACATTGGGGAAACCATGCAGACGCTGCGACAACGGATGAATGAACACCGCTCGACAATCACCAGGCAAGACTGTTCTCTTCCTGTTGGGGAGCACTTCAGCGGTCACGGGCATTTGGTCTCTGATGTTCGGGTAAGCGTTCTCCAAGGCGGCCTTCACGACACACGATGGCGCAGAGTCGCTGAGCAGAAACTGATGGCCAAGTTCCGCACACATGAGGATGGCCTCAACCGGGATCTTGGGTTCATGTCACACTATCTGTAATCCCCACAGCTTGCCTGGACCTGCAGAGTCTCACTGGCTGTCCTGTCTGGAGACAATACACATCTCTTTAGCCTGTCTTGATGCTCTCTCCACTCGCATTGTTTGTATCTTAAAGACTTGATTAGCTGTAAGTATTCACATTCCAACCATTATTCTGTAAATTGAGTTTGTGTCTTTATATGCCCTGTTTGTGAACAGAATTCCCACTCACCTGAAGAAGGGGCTTAAGGCTCCGAAAGCTTGTGTGGCTTTTGCTACTAAATAAACCTGTTGGACTTTAACCTGGTGTTGTTAAACTTCTTACTGTGTTTACCCCAGTCCAACGCCAGCATCTCCACATCATTTCTTTTTCTCAGCCATATTCTACCCTCAGTGGCCTCACCAGAAAATGCATCCAATTCCCAATGGATGCTGATTAGACCCAACTATAATATTGTACCATTGCTTTCAAATCCTCCACTGCCTTTGTTGAAAGACTGCTTGTCCAATATTTACAACAATACCCATGTTAATCATGTGAAACTGCACAAAAGCTGCTATCCTACAGCTAGATTGCCACAAGACTCTGCAACCTGGCTCCAGTTCCCAAATCATTTTTAGCTTTCTGATTTTTCTCTAACTGAAATGTTCATCATCCAAAATAAAGATTTTTTAAAAAGATGAACAATATTGCATGTTTAATAATAATTACATTTATCCATTGAATTGTATTTAGTGTCTTTTAAATGTTTGATTGAAGTCTTTACTTGAAGGTCTCCATCTCTCAAAAATCCTGAATATTTTCACCAAGATGAGCTTGAATTCTGCTGCAGTTCCAGGATGTGGCAGATTTCCAGAGATGCATCAGTATCAGACAGCTGTACCAATTAGAGTTTCTCTTCACTTCCAATAGTCTGTTTAAAAACTTCAAATAATTTTGAAAAACACGGTGACAGATTTCAAAAACTAATTGGTGCAAGAAAGTTTCTATTTATATGGTGCTTTTAACATAACAGTTTCATAGTGCTTCACCGAGACATGATCAAAACATGGATTCCCAGTCAAAGAGGATAAGATTGGGAAAGTGACCAAAAGCTTGGACAAAACTGTGATTCCCTGAGGCTCTGGACATGAGGGTAGTTGCACGGCAGAGGCCTTTAGGGATAGTAATGCAGAGTCTGAAGCCTCTGTGACTGAATAAATAATGACCAACATTGAGGCAAAGTTGATTCATTAGGAGCCAAGAGTCGAATAAAGGATATTGGGGAGAGGGAAGGATTTGCAGGATTGTACATTTGAGATAGAATCCATAGAATCCCTATAGTGCAGAAGGAGGCCATTTGGCCCATCGAATCTGCATCGACCATGTTGTGGGAAAAATCCACTAGTAGTCAGACTTCGAGATTCAGAAAATACGATTTATTAAACGGAGCTCCGGGAGATAAGGCACAAGTTCATAGAATACCTTTTCTCACTAGAATGTCGGGAGCGGTCCATTTTTATACCCTTTACACAATGGGTAAACCAGTGATTCGAACATTATCACACCGTTTAAGCAGGTACAAACAGATATAGACATTTAACATAGTATTGTTCTTATGAATGGGTACATTTCCTCATGTCTGTATCTATCAATGGTTAGTTTCGGCTCATTCAGGTGTTAATTGGTTTCCTCGCATTCATATTTTCCCGCTCTCCCCAAGGCTAATCTATCCCCTTTGTTTCGGGTTTTCCTTATCTTAAAAGATGTCTTGACCCTTGGCTTGGCTTCCTGAGGTGTTTGTTTGCTATGAGTCACTGTCTGTGATTTGGAAATGGCTTGTCTGTTAGGTTTTGATTTAAAGTGATTTCTGATAAGTGGGAGCCGGTGTCTGCTTTTTGGCTCCTTTCCCAGTTAACTCTTTATGTGCCAAGCAGCCATTTTAAAGTGTGTTCTCCTTGTATTTTTCCCTTTACAGACCACAACCCCATCCAGGCCCTATTCCCATAATCCCACATATAGGGCCAATTTACCATGGCCAATCAACCTAATCACATCTTTGGACTGTGGGAGGAAACCAGGGCACCCAGAGGAAACCCACGCAGACACACGGAGAATGTGCAAACTCCACACAGACAGTGACCCAAGGCTGGGATTGAACCCGGGTCCCTGGCGCTGTGAGACAGCAGTGCTAACCACTGCGCCACCCAATAAAGATAGTGAGTGGTAAGGACATAAAAGTGAGAATGAGGATTTTGAATTTAGTTCGTGAGGTCAAGATTGATAAATCAGTGGAATTAGTGCAACAAAGTCAATGTGCAGCAGACTCTCGGAGGACTGAAAGGGGAAACTAGAGTCGAACATTGCGGTTGCGAACAGTATGGTTGAGCCTGAGACAGTGACCCAGGGAAGGGAATGAAATCAATGGCAAGGGTACAGAATTTTACAGATTAATGGCTGCAGCTGAAGCTGATTGCTTCGGTCTTTCTAGTGTTTAACTGGAACAGCCTGTGACTCGTCCAAGACTGTGGAGCAAACAGTCATAATGCAGAGACACGTGGAAGCGAATGATGTTGCCAATGGGCAGCATTGAACTAAGGAAGCACGGATGGCCGAGGATAAATTCATAGGGTACTCTAAAGGTGAAGTGTGAGAGTAGGGAGAGGTTTGTAGGAAACCTGAGCACCAGCATGTTAAAGCAACTTGTCAAGGAAAGTGGAGCTACATTTCAGCTTTTTGAAGATGGGGATCATGGCAATGATTTTGTACCTGTGGGGGGAGTACCTGAGGAAGGAGAACCATTTACAATGTAGAAAACACACGATGGGTAATAGGAGAGACCCAGGCATGGATCCTTGGGAATACCTGAGATAGTAATGCAGGTGCCAGAGGTAATGGGGTGGTAACAGAAAGAGAAAACATTGCACATGATTCTCTGGCCACAACCTAGAAAGCAACCGCACAAGTGTTCTCCTGCCCAGCTGGATGGCGGTGGAAAGATGTTGGAAGAGGATGGTAACTGGGTAAGAGGCTGCAGATAGGCAAAGGAATGATGGTTTACCTTTGTCATTATCACATAAAAAGTGTTATTTTTGACTTAGGTAAGAATTGTTTCAATGCTCTGGCAAGGGTGAAAACCTGATTGGATGGATGCAAACAGAGTTCCAGGAAAGGTGGATATGGATTTAAGAGTTAACAGTACATTCAAGAATGTTGAAGAGGAAAGGGGGTGGTTTGCAAGGACGGAGGCCAAAGGGTTGGTCTTCTGAGAAGAGGGTAATGACAGGAAATTTGGAGAGAACACCCGGAGAGAGAATCATTTGCAACACAAGCCAACATGGGGATCAGGAAGAAGAGTTAGGCAGTCAGCATTTTAATGGGAATAGCACCAAGGGAACAGAACATGGACCTCATTGGCAAGAGAAGAGAGAGAAGCTAAAGAACGGTGCAAAGTCAAGGCGAAGGTGGAAGGAACCTTGGTGAATGAACCTGATGAAGGAGCACCGCTCTGCCAGCTCGTGATTCCAAATAAACCTGTTGGACTTTAACTTTGTGTTGTGAGACTTCTTACCATCCCTGAAATTGGCACTCACCAGGGTTGGAGCAGACAGGATTTTCCAACCACTCCCACCAGTTGGCTCTTCTGGTCTGGCTCACTGTATCCATCATGATGTATTTATTTGGTAGAATATGGCTCAAGCAGGTCATTCAAAGTGCACACATTTTATCTGCTTCATCTCAGCAGTCAGCATGTTTTTATTTCCTTTTCACCTGCAGTCATGCAGTTTCCTTTTGAAAGCATTTAAGCTAATTGCCAGAACCACTTCCTGTGGTAACAAGTTCTCCATTCTATCCTTCTGAGTGAAGAAATTTCTCATTTCCCTATTGGATTTATTAGTAACCCCTACCTTGTATTTATGGCCCTAGTTTTGGATTCTTCCACAATTAAACATTCTCTTCACATTTACCCTGTCCACCCCAACTCATCCATGACTCAAAAGATCTTCTTCAACTCGCCTTTAAGTCTTTTTTCTCAAAAAATGCTCCAATCTGTTCAATGTTTCCTGTTAGCTGTAATTCCCATGCTCCGGATCACCTATGTACATACTTCAAACAGTTTCTGTAGTGCTTCAGTACTTTTTCCCTATATAATTTTAACATAATCGTACTAAATTCTATATCTCAAATAAAATCATGTGCGTTAACATTTTTAATTGCTAACCTGCAATCCTGTTTTTACTCATTTCACTCGTGTCCCTCGATCCATTTGTTTTTCTACCTCATTCAATTACTTACTTTCTAAGGTGTAATGTTCCTGTTTCACTTAGAGAGCATCACCTCACGTTTAGCTGTGATGTAGTTAATTTGTCACTTCACTACCCAATCTATTTTCTCTTGTCATGTTGCATTCTTCCTTGGTGTTTGTTATCACCCCAGTTCGATATTGCCTGCAAATGTTGCTATTGAATTGGTCATTCCCAAGTCCTAATCATGAATGTAAATTATGAATTTGGGGTCCCAACACATCCTTGTGGAATACTCCTTTCTATGTACATCTAATTTGAATAACTACAGTTTACTTTTCTATTTTAGCCATTTTGCTTTCGATTCAGCTTTTTGCTGCTTGACTCCATCTGCCATTGCCTTTCTCATGTGCTCACTATGTGGTACCCTAAGACCTTTTGGAAATCCAAGTATATGACATGTTATGCCTTACTTTTATCTATTCTTTCAGTTACCTCTCCAAAAAATTCAATCGGGTTAGTTGAGCATAATTTAGCCTTAGAATCCAGGCTATTAATGTTTTCTGTCTCCAGATGTTAATCTATCACTTTTAATATTCATTTGTGTCTTTTCTATCACTGACAAACTGACTAGTCTGTGGTTCCCAAGTTATGGTACATCTTTCCTTTGTATAGGAGCAAGTTATCTGCTCTTTTTCCGAATTCTAAAATTCTCTCAATCTTCCCAAGAGGCTCCATTACAAGATTAATTAGCCCTTTATAATAAAAGCAAAATACTGTGGATGCTGGAAAATCTCAGGCCTGACGAAGGGTCATCCACACATGAAATGTTGGCTCTATTCTCTACACGGATGCTGTCAGACCTGCTGGGATTCTCCAGCATTTTCTATACTTGTTAATTAGCCCACCCTTGTTGCACAATAAATTGAAATCCTTAAACTCCCTAACAGCACTCTGGGTGTACCTGCCCCATATGTACCCCAGTGGTTCAAGGTGGCAATAACCACCTTGAGGGCAATTAGGAAGGGGTGTTAAATGCTGGTAGTGACACCCTCATCCCATGATATTTTTTAAATGCTGCCTTAATGGCATGAGTAGTCACTCTCTGGAAAACAGCTCTTTTGTTCAAATTTGGACCAACATTCTGAAGTGGCGCCACATGCATCAGTGAGCATTGTTGAATGTCAGTTATATTTTTCAGCACTTTAATGGGGGTGATTAGATTTGTGACTGTATTTGCCTAATTGGATCTGCCCTCTTTTGGACAGGATTATACATGGGGGGGGGGGGGGGAATGTTCCTGTTGTTGGGTAGATGCCTGTGTTGTAGCTGCAGTGGAGCAGCTTGGCTCGGAATGCTGCTAGATCTGGAGTGCAGATTCAAGGGACCAATTTGCCTACTTATGTTCCTAATTTGTATGTGTACAATTGGGATGTCAGGCTTATAGCCTTTACTGCATTTGGTGTTTCCTTCTGTGATGCGAGACCTCAGCAGGGGGCTAAAATGGTTCATTCATTCTGCACTTCTGGGCTCTTCACCATTGAAGATGGGAATATATTTTATGCAGCCATTTATTGTTTGTGATCTTAACACCTTAAATTGATGGCACACCCACGAGTCTGCAAATTTAGATAACATTTCAAAGCAAGAAGAGTTTTACTGAGTTGCCAATTTTCCCCCAATAAAGACTCAAGATTTTAAAATCTGTGGGATCTTACTGTACACTGAATTTGACTGTAGAAGTTCCTATGCTTCCTGATGTGGCAAGATGCTACATCAATCCAGAACTTCACAAATAAATCTGGAGTCTAATTTCATAATTTAGTGCATATTAGATAAATGATTGAAGGAGAAAGGAATTATGTTGATGGGTAAAACAGAGTAGGAGACATATGGACCATAAATACCAGCAAAGACCAATTGGGCCATAGTCCGTACTGTACAAGACTACATAGCTGGAGTTTTTAATTATCTGGACAAATTCTTGTAAATAACTAAACAGCAACAGTCAATCTTACACTAGTAACAAAAGTCATATTTTAAATCATTTTTATTGTGGCAAATTTGTGCATATACATTAAGAAACTAGTTCTCCTTCTCCTGGACGGTCTTAGTACCCCGCAGTCTACCAGTACGACGAGCAGCAATGAGACCGACCTTGCGACCAGCTGGAGCATCTCTTCTGATGGTTGATGGCTTCCCTATGTGCTGATGGTTACCACCACCGAAAGGATGTTCTACAGGCTGTGGAAGAAAATGATGGGTTAACAAATGCTGCTCCATACAATTTGTCCGTCAATGCAATTCTGTGTACACCAACACCATTTACACAGACATCACATCAATTAAGTTACCCAACACCTGGTGCTCACCCAAAACATGTACTGTTTTCCATTTCCCCAACCACAAACAGTTTCAATCAATCCAGTAATGCATTTCACAGCTGCCTATTCATCATAAAGCTGTTGTTTGAATATGTCACTTCATGATTGAAAATGCTTTAACTATCCTATTGCATAATTATTTTAAACCTATCACACAACTAATCCTCTATTCTCATTAAGCATTTGTGGGAAATCCATACTGTACCCTATTTCCTTGTCATTGTTCGTATAAAAGGTAAAGCCCAGAAACTTCTACTCCAACTGTGGACTAAAATTTATCAATACACGTTTTTATATTTACTTCATGCCGTAGAATACTGTACAACATTAAACTTTATGATCTTATCTACTTGGAGCAGTTTTGAATTCCAAAATCCCTCTACTTTTCCACATCAAGTTTAATCTAACAAAATAATTCAGCCTGTGTTCACACTGTCCCTCAAGCCTTCACTTCAGTTGTTTCTATGTTTAAGATCACAAAGACCAAGTGATGTTGGAACTTCTCATTCAGTCAGACAATTTAACTCTTCCATGCAACTAAATCTGATTGTTATTGGTTTACAAACCTAAACAACGACTGCCAGCTAAGAATTATTATTAGAGCAAGCTAGGAAATCTCCTGAATCACCCATCACTCAATCCCAGAAGATATTTTTGTAAAAGGATAACTTGTAATAAATTATAATTGATCAAAGTAGTTGAAACTAATTTGGGGGAACAAGTATTAAACTAATAAATTTCTATAATACATAGTAAAATGTCCAACAGTAGCAACATCAAACTTGATTCAATACCAAGCCGCACAAGGCGATAGAAATTTAATTAAAGTGGTATGCTTTAAGGAGGAAAGAGAGGCTGAAGTGCAAGGAGCAAAAGGGCCTCAGACGGTGAAGGCATCCTGCCAGTGGTGGAATTATTAAAAATGATTTTGTGAAGGGGAGGTCGTGTCTCATGAGCTTGATCGAGTTTTTCGAGGAAGTGACGAAGATGATTGATGAGAGTAGGGCAGTGGATGTTGTCTACATGGACTTCAGTAAAGTCTTTGACAAGATCCCTCATGGCAGACTGGCGCAGAAGGTAAAGTCGCATGGGATCAGAGGTGAGCTGGCAAGGTGGATACAAAACTGGCTCAGTCAAAGACAGAGGGTAGCAGTGGAAGAGTGCGTTTCTGAATGGAGGGCCGTGACAAGTGGTGTTCCTCAGGGATCAGTGCTGGGGCCTTTCCTGTTTGTAATAGAGGAAAATGTAACTGGATTGATTAGTAAGTTTGCGGATTTCACAAAGGTTGGTGGATTTGCAGACAGCAATGAGGACCATCAGAGGATACAGTAGGATATAGGTCAGTTGGAGACTTGGGCGGAGAGGTGGCAAATGGAGTTTAATCCGGACAAATGTGAGGTAATGCATTTTGGAAGGTCTAATACAGATAGGAAATATACAGTAAATGGCAGAACCCTTAAGAGTATTGATAGGCAAAGGGATCTGGGTGTACAGGTCCACAGGTCACAAAGTGGCAATGCAGGTGGAGAAGGTCGTCAAGAAGGCATATGGCATGCTTGCCTTCATCGGCCGGGGTATTGAGTTTAAAAATTGGCAAGTCATGTTGCAGCTTTATAGAACCTTAGTGAGGCCGCACTTGGAATATAGTGTTCAATTCTGGTCGCCACACTACCAGAAGGATGTGGAGGCTTTGGAGAGGGTACAGAAAAGTTTTACCAGGATGTTGCCTGGTATGGAGGGCATCAGCTATGAGGAGAGGTTGGAGAAACTTGGTTTGTTCTCACTGGAGCGACGGAATGAGGGGAGACCTGATGGAAGTCTACAAGATTATGAGAGGCATGGACAGAGTGGATAGTCAGAAGCTTTTTCCCAGGGTGGAAGAGTCAATTACTAGGGGGCATTGGTTTAAGGTGCGAGGGGCAAGGTTTAAAACAGATGTACGAGGCAGATTTTTTACAGAGTGGTGGGTGCCTGGAACTTGTTTCCAGGGGAGGTAGTGGAAGCGGATACAGTAGTGACTTTTAAGGGGCGTCTTGACAAGTACATGAGTGAGATGGAAGTAGAGGGATATGGTCCCCGGAAGTGTAGGGGTTTTAGTTAAGTCGGGCAGCATGGTCGGTGCAGGCTTGGAGGGCCGAAGGGCCTGTTCCTGTGCTGTAATTTTCTTTGTTCTTTGTTGTTGAGTATGATCATAAGGCCAGGAGGGGTTTACAAAGATGGGGAAGGATTTGAAAACCGGTGTGTATATTTTCAACAGCAGAGTAAAGGCAAGGGCAGAGTCAGGCAATGTTAATGAGGTGGAAATAATAGAACCAGATGATGCTTCAATATTCCCCATAATCAGTTGGAACAGGTTTCTGTTCACCTAATACTGGATGTCAGACAAGCAGTCTGACAATTTGGAGATGGTGCAGGGATGAAAGGAGGTGATAGTGAAGTAAAGCTGGGTGTGATCAGTAAACATTTGGAAACTGATGATGCATTTTTGAATAATGTTTGCATGAGTGTAGTAGATGTTGAAACAAGAGTGAGCAAAGCTCAGATCCTTGAGGGACATCAGAGCCGAGAGTGCACGAGCAGGAATTGACACCACTACAGGTGATTGAGGCTAAAAAAAAAATCAGCCTTGATCGATAAGAATAAATCAAATACAGTCCTTGTAGCTAGATGGCAGAGACATTGGTGCGGTCAACCATCTCAAAGGCTGCAGACTGCTGAAGAAGGACATTGTTGGAGTAACATGTCATTTCTGATATTAATTAGAGTTGTTTCAATGCTTTGGCAGCACAGAAACCTGACTGGAATGATTCAAACACAAGTTCCAGGAATGATAGACATAGATTTGAGGTGACATCAGGTTTAAGAGCTCGAGTGGAAAAGTGGGTTGGAAATAGGGCAGTAACTTGCAACTATACAGGGGGTTATTTTTTTTTTGTGGATGAGGGATGATGTGGCGTTATTTAGAGGAGCAGAGAAATCAACCAACATGGAACCAGGAAGGAATTTTCCCCTCCTTTGCCTTAGATCCCTTAGAACTTTTGTTAACCAAAGGTATTATCAATCTAAGACTTAAAATAACTGAACTAGCATAAATTGCCATTTTAAGGATTCTAAATTTCTACCACCTTGTGTGCAGAACGGTTTTCTAATTTCATTCCTGAAAGATCTCCTTTTTAAAAAAAAGACTATGCTCTGTAACCCTGGACTCCCTCACCAGTGGAACATTTCTATCCACCTTATCTTGAAAACTATTTAATTGTCCAAATTCCAGGGAATGCAAACCCAGTTTGTGTAAGCACACCCCATAATTTAATCCTTGAAGTCCAGATCATTATTTTGGTAAATCCATGCTGCACTCCCTCCAAGGCCAATATATTCTTCCTAAGGTGCGGTATTCAGTCCTGCTCACAAATATTCCACATGTGGTCTAACCAGGACTTGGTATAGCTGTTGCTACTTTCAATTCCTTGTATTTCAGTCCCCTGGATATAAACGTCAGCATTTTAATCTTTTTGATTATTTTCTGCGCCTGTTCATGATATAGTAACGGTTCTATGTACTTGATGTATTTGAACCCCCAACTCTCTTTGGACCTTCACGGTTTGTAGTTTTTCACCATTTAGAAGGTGCTATCATTTTCAGTCCAAAGTGGATGACCTCACATTTGGCTACATTGAAATTGATTTGCCAGTTTTGCAGATTCACGTAATCTAAAAATATCACTTAATTGTATTGTTCCATTGCTCACAATGCCACTCATCTTTGTATCAACAACAAAACAGGAGATGCAGCTTTCTATCCCAGCATCTTTGTCATTAATAAACACAATGAATGGCTGATGGCCCAACACAGACCCTTGCGGGACACCACGAGTTAGTTGAGCCAATTAGAAAGAATACTTTGTCTGTTGTCCCTACTCTATCTTCTCCCACTCAGCCAATTTCTTATCCAGATCTATAATCTGTCTGCAATCAATGAACTTAAGCTTCAGCTAATAGCCTCACATCAGGGATGTTACCAAATACCTTCTGGAAATCGATATAAATAACATTTTTATATGCACTTTAGGCATCTCTTTCAGGTTCATCAAATGTGGCTTATGTTTTGACAAGTCCCCACTGGCTCTTCCTGATCACTTCGAAATTCTCAAGATGCTCGGTCACCTAAGGCTCAGTTACAGACATTAGCAAATTCCTGACAACAGATGTTAGGCTAATTGATTTGTATCCCTGGTTTCCCATTCTCACTTTTGTTAAATAGCAGTGAGATGCATTATTGTTTTTAACTGAAAGGATGATTCCTGGAGAAGCTGGGAAATTAGTTAGTGCATCTGCAATATTCTCACCTATTTATTTTAAAACCTTTCTGGTCCTCAGCAAAGGGGGAAGCTTAAGAGGAAGTTAAGCCTGGCAAGCTAGGGGAAGGGAGGGAGGCAGCAGAACTAATAGTCCCAATCTTAGTAACAAAGTTGTTCATGAGATCTTTGCACTTTAGTCAAAGGCTGGAAGGGGAGTGGGATTTAGGATGACAGTTTGAAGCAAAGAAAAGATAGGAATTATCCTTGTATTTCAGGATGATCCCGGAATAGTGAGCAACTTTGGCTGATGACGAGTGAAATCAAACTGTACTTTGTGGTCCAGTCAGATCTGGAAATGAATGGCAAAACAAGTTTAAGCCTGGACTTAAGGAAGTTAAGATGAGGATTGTATCAGGGAAAAGAACAAAGGGAGAAAGTTAAAAAAAAGAGCAGATAAGTGATAACCTCCAGTCTGGAGCAGCAGCCAGAATGACAATGGAAGCAGGGAAAATTCTAAGCAGAAATTATAATCCTGTGGTTTAGATCAGAATATTATGAACAATTTGCATCTATATAGCACTGTCAACGTAGTAAAGTTCCAAGGCACTTCAAAACAGTGTGACCAAACAAAATTTGATGCCAATTCAAAAAAGGAGATAACAGGAGTGACTAAAGCTTGGTCAAAGAGATAACTTTCTAAAGATAATCTTAAATGTGAAGGATAGAGAGGGAACTGCAAAGCTCCCTCAGAAGTCACAGCTGCCATAGCTGGAGCAAAGGGTCTGGAGCTACAGGAGGCCAAAGTTGGAAGATGACAGAGTTCCTGGAGACAAAGTTGCAAAGAGTCAGTTTTAACATGAGACTGGTGCAGGAGAGAGGACATACATGTGGAACCCAACATGTCCACGGATGATGTTACAAGGAACAGCACTTAAAATGAGTAGAAGGATCCATGGATAGATTGTTGGTAGACTCCAGAATCAACAATGTGGGGAGAGAACCACCGTTTTGAAAGATTCTCTCACTGACTTGATAAAACAATGTCTGAAATTCCAACTTTGACCAATCAAGGAGGAGCTGTCACACAAAGCTGATGTGGTTAACCATGTTGGACTATAGAGAAATCAAAATTGACAAGGTAGAATAATGCACTCTAATTAGAGAATGTGATTGGAGCTACATTTGACAATGTAGCAACCTAATAGAGAGTTCAAATATGGAGCTGTAGGAAAAATGGACATGCATTTTTGAGGCAACAAGACACTCACAGACTTGGGGAGAGAAAGGGAGGTTGGAGATGGGATTTGCAAGGGCAAAGTGGTTGAGGGTTGTTTTTGGAGCGGCAATGACAGTGGCATTAGAAGGGAAAAAGAATTGTTTGAAATTTCAGTTAGCATGGGGGCTAAGATAAGAAGATCGGTGGTCAACGGTTTAACAAGATGAGGCCAAGATAGCAGGAAGTATTATTGGTGGAAACATTTAATAATTGTTTACTTACATTCATAGCCACACCACGGACACGTGGCCAGCAGTTTCTCTTGGCCTTGTATTTGTGATAAGCCCGACCTGCCTTCAGTATGGGTTTGTCAATTCGACCACCACCAGCAACCACACCTGCATTCAAAGTAAACATTTGACTGGTAATATACAAAGAGATTTCATAGAACCATACAATCCTACAGTGCAGGAGGCCATTCGGCCCATCGAGTCCGCACCGACCACAATCCCACCTCGGCCCCACCCCCACAATCCCATGCATTTACCATAGCTAGTCCCCTTGACACTAAGGGGCAATTTAGGATGGCCAATCTACCTAACCCGCACATCTTTGGCCTGTGGGAGGAAACCGAAGCAACCGAAAGAAACCCATGCAAACACAGGAAGAACATGCACTCTCCACACAGACAGTGACCCAAGCCGGGAATCGACCCAGGTCCCTGGCGCGGTGAGGCAGCAGTGCTAACCACTGTGCCACCCCAGCTATTTAAACGGTAAGTAGCTTAAGTAACCCATTATTCTAACGTTACCAGCCCAATCACTTCAATAAAAGGCCACAAGACTTGAAATAACTTGCCTACTGCTGAAAAAAAGGCAGGTTTCTTTCAGCAATACACTGCACCAAACAACAATTTGTCATTTACTCTTATTGTAGCAATTGTTAAACTAGATATCTAAGATACTTTAACATAAAATCTTTACACATACCGCTGATTAAACCAGAAACAAAATACAATTAATTTTAAACTAGTTTTCATTTTTGCATACCTACAGACATGTATTTTACGTACTATGTATTTGCAGTTCACCTCAATCAAACTTCCAGATATTTTGTCATGGACAAAATATGCAGGCAAGTTATTAAAGTAGATGCCAACATGGAGTTAGATCCCACCAATTTCTGGTTGAAATGCTATTTTAAACTTGCAGGTTATAATAAGCCAGGGTTCTCTCTTCCTAGTTTTGATGTAGTTCAATGACATGCTAAAATTGAGAATGCTCAATAAATAATTAGAGTAAGAAAACAATTGAAGTTTTATAAAGACTAACTTTTTAAAAATTTAAAAAGTAAATGAAATCTTACCAACAATAGCTCTGTTGGCCGAGGAAACAACTTTCTTAGAACCGGATGGTAACTTGACACGACTTTTCTTGGTCTCAGGATTGTGGGAGATGACTGTGGCATAATTTCCAGAGGCACGTGCAAGTTTACCACGGTCACCTGGCTTCTCCTCCAGGCAACACACAATGGTACCTTCTGGCATAGTACCCACAGGGAGGACATTTCCAATGTTCAACTGAGCTGCAAGAAAGAAAAGATCTTCTAAGTCTGCATCTACAGTTTTGGAACAATTATGATGACAAATAAATACTTTCCACACACTGCTTACAATTACAAAACTCATATACTTGTGTGACCATGCCAGGGACAAGTACAGAAATAACAGCAAAAATTGACCATCCTGTTTTGAACATTGTTTTTCCATGCAGCAATGTCCCATACCACCCTGCCAGATCAAATAGGAAGTCTACTTATTAAAAAGATCCATGATCCATGCTATGGTAAAGTATACATGTTTCAGGTACAATGCAAACAAAATGTATAGCAGGACTGAGGATCCCTACAGTGCAGAAGGAAGCCATTGAGCCCATTGGGTCTGCACCAACCACAATCTCACCTAGGCCCTAACCCCATGTATTTACCCTAGCTAGTCCCCCTGACACAAAGGATCAATTTAGCATGGCCAATCCACCTAACCCGCACATCTTTGGACTGTGGGAAGAAACCAGAGCACCTGGATGAAACCCACGCAGACACGGGGAGAACATGCAAGCTCCACACAGACAGGGACCCAAGCTGGGAATCGAACCCAAGTCCCTGGCGCTGTGAGGCAGCAATGCCAACCACTGTGCCAGCATGCCACCCCATGGAAGAAATATATACTTAATGGGCATTTAGCTCTTGTACTGAGAAGAAACATTTTTTTTAAAAGCTGTGCCTGGGTTTTTTGGAATACATTGTGAATTTTTGCAGTGCTTAATGCAACTTGGTAATGTTGGTAAAGTGGTCTGGGAGGGAGGGGGGAGGAGAAGAGAGAGAGAGAGACAAACAAACGTAGGGAGAGAGGAAAGGGTGCGAGAATCATTGTGAACCAGGAACGCATTTGATGTGAGAAACGAAGAGGCATTTCAGGTATGACAACAAAGAAGTCATAAAGGCTGTGTAAGCATTGATAAAGGAAGCAGCCAGCGCAAACTTGAACTGAATGGCCTTCTGCACTGTATATATTCTGTCTATCTGAAAAAACAAAAGTTCCTTCAAAACTACAAGGAAAAATTTAAGGACACAATTTGAAGAATTTCAAATCAGTTATTAACAGCAAGAATAGTTCCTTAGGCAGTCAAGATGGCACTTAGATCTTGCAAACTCAAGTGGAGCATAGCATCATCTCAGAGTCAAATCTTAAAGAATTTAAGTAACATGACAAATGAGTGGTAATGACAGGAACAAAGAACAGTACAGCACAGGAAACAGGCCCTTCGGCCCTCCAAGCCTGTGCCGCTCCTTGGTCCAACTAGACCAATCGTTTGTATCCCTCCATTCCCAGGCTGCTCATGTGACTATCCAGCTAAGTCTTAAATGATGTCAGCGTGCCTGCCTCCACCACCCTACTTGGCAGCGCATTCCAGGCCCCCACCACCCTCTGTGTAAAAAACATCCCTCTGATATCTGAGTTGTACTTCGCCCCTCTCACCTTGAGCCCGTGACCCCTCGTGATCGTCACCTCCGACCTGGGAAAAAGCTTCCCACTGTTCACCCTATCTATCCCCTTCATAATCTTGTACACCTCTATTAGATCTCCCCTCATTCTCCGTCTTTCCAGGGAGAACAAGCCCAGTTTACCCAATCTCTCCTCATAGATAAGACCCTCCATACCAGGCAACATCCTGGGAAACCTTCTCTGCACTCTCTCTAACGCCTCCACGTCCTTCTGGTAGTGTGGCGACCAGAACTGGACGCAGTACTCCAAATGTGGCCTAACCAGCGTTCTATACAGCTGCATCATCAGACTCCAGCTTTTATACTCTATACCCCGTCCTATAAAGGCAAGCATACCATATGCCTTCTTCACCACCTTCTCCACCTGTGTTGCCACCTTCAAGGATTTGTGGACTTGCACACCTAGGTCCCTCTGTGTTTCTATACTCCTGATGACTCTGCCATTTATTGTATAACTCCTCCCTACATTATTTCTTCCAAAATGCATCACTTCGCATTTATCCGGATTAAACTCCATCTGCCACCTCTCCGCCCAATTTTCCAGCCTATCTATATCCTGCTGTATTGCCCGACAATGCTCTTCGCTATCCGCAAGTCCAGCCATCTTCGTGTCATCCGCAAACTTGCTGATTACACCAGTTACACCTTCTTCCAAATCATTTATATATATCACAAATAGCAGAGGCCCCAGTACAGAGCCCTGCGGAACACCACTGGTCACAGACCTCCAGCCGGAAAAAGACCCGTCGACCACTACCCTCTGTCTCCTATGGCCAAGCCAGTTCTCCACCCATCTAGCCACTTCTCCTTGTATCCCATGAGCCTTAACCTTCTTAACCAACCTGCCATGTGGGACTTTGTCAAATGCCTTACTGAAATCCATATAGACGACATCCACGGCCCTTCCTTCATCAACCGTTTTTGTCACTTCCTCAAAAAACTCCACCAAATTTGTAAGGCACGACCTCCCTCTTACAAAACCATGCTGTCTGTCACTAATGAGATTGTTCTGTTCTAAATGCACATACATCCTGTCTCTAAGAATCCTCTCCAACAACTTCCCTACCACGGACGTCAAGCTCACCGGCCTATAATTTCCTGGGTTATCCCTGCTACCCTTCTTAAACAACGGGACCACATTCGCTATCCTCCAATCCTCAGGGACCTCACCCGTGTCCAAAGAAGCGACAAAGATTTCCGTCAGAGGCCCAGCAATTTCATCTCTCGTCTCCCTGAGCAGTCGAGGATAGATGCCATCAGGCCCTGGGGCTTTGTCAGTTTTAATGTTCCCTAAAAAACCTAACACTTCCTCTCTTGTAATGGAGATTTTCTCTAACGGGTCAACACCTCCCTCCGAGACACTCCCGGTTAACACGCCCCTCTCCTTCGTGAATACCGATGCAAAGTATTCATTTAGGATCTCCCCTATTCCCTTGGGTTCTAAGCATAATTCCCCTCCTTTGTCCCTGAGAGGTCCAATTTTCTCCCTGACAACTCTTTTGTTCCTAAGGTATGAATAGAATGCCTTAGGATTCTCCTTAATCCTGCCTGCCAAGAACATTTTGTGACCCCTTTTTGCCCTTCTAACTCCCCGTTTGAGTTCTTTCCTACTCTCTCTGTATTCCTCCAGAGCTCCATCTGTTTTCAGTTGCCTGGACTTAACGTACGCCTCCCTTTTCATTTTAATCAGATCCTCAATTTCCCTGGTTATCCACGGCTCTCGAATCCTACCTTTCCTATCTTTCCTTTTTACAGGCACATGCCTATCCTGCAGCCTTATCAATAGTTCCTTAAAAGACTCCCACATGCCAGACGCGGACTTACCCTCGAACATCCTCTCCCAATCAACATCCACCAATTCCTGCCTAATCCGGCTATAGTTAGCCTTCCCCCAATTTAGCACCCTGCCCGTAGGACAGCACTCATCCTTGTCCATTACTATCCTAAAGTTAACAGAGTTGTGGTCACTATTTGCCACATGTTCCACTACCGAAACTTTGACGACCTGACCGGGCTCATTTCCCAGAACTAGGTCCAGTATAGCCCCCTCTCTAGTCGGGCTATCTACATACTGTTCCAAAGAACCTTCCAGTACGCATTTTACAAATTCCTCCCCGTCCGGACCCCCAGCTCTAAGCACTTTCCAGTCTGTGCCAGGGAAATTAAAGTCCCCCACTACAACAACCCTATTTTTTCTGCACCTATCCAGAATCTCCTGACATATCCTTTCCTCCACTTCCCGTGGGCTGTTGGGTGGTCTGTAGTACACCCCCAGCATAGTGACTGCACCCTTCCTGTTTCTGAGTTCCACCCACAGCGACTCAGTACATGACCCCTCTAAGTTGTCTACCCTCTGCACTGCGGTAATATGCTCCTTAACTAATATCGCCACTCCCCCACCTTTTTTAGCCCCTCCTCTGTCTCGCCTAAAACACTTATACCCCGGAATATTCAGCTGCCAGTCCTGTCCTTCTTTTAACCAAGTTTCCGTCACCGCAACCACATCCAAATTCCGCATAAGCATTAAGGCCCTAAGTTCGTCTGTTTTACCCGTTACGCTCCTCACATTAAAGCAGATGCACTCCAGACCTCCAGGCCCACTCAGGTCATCCTCCTCCAGAGTGCTCCTCTTCTTAGCTAGCCTTGCCCTGGCCCCCAGCTCAACAAGAAGTTTAACAACACCAGGTTAAAGTCCAACAGGTTTATTTGGTAGCAAAAGCCACACAAACTTTCGAGGCTCTAAGCCCCTTCTTCAGGTGAGTGGGAATTCTGTTCACAAACAGAACTTATAAAGACACAGACTCAATTTACATGAATAATGGTTGGAATGCGAATACTTACAACTAATCCAGTCTTTAAGAAACAAAACAATGGGAGTGGAGAGAGCATCAAGACAGGCTAAAAAGATGTGTATTGTCTCCAGACAAGACAGCCAGTGAAACTCTGCAGGTCCACGCAACTGTGGGAGTTACAAATAGTGTGACATAAACCCAATATCCCGGTTGAGGCCGTCCTTGTGTGTGCGGAACTTGGCTATCAGTTTCTGCTCAGCGACTCTGCGCTGTCGTGTGTCGCGAAGGCCGCCTTGGAGAACGCTTACCCGAATATCAGAGGCCGAATGCCCGTGACCGCTGAAGTGCTCCCCAACAGGAAGAGAACAGTCTTGCCTGGTGATTGTCGAGCGGTGTTCATTCATCCGTTGTCGCAGCGTCTGCATAGTTTCCCCAATGTACCATGCCTCGGGACATCCTTTCTTGCAGCGTATCAGGTAGACAACGTTGGCCGAGTTGCAAGAGTATGTACCGTGTACCTGGTGGATGGTGTTCTCACGTGAGATGATGGCATCTGTGTCGATGATCCGGCACGTCTTGCAGAGGTTGCTGTGGCAGGGTTGTGTGGTGGCGTGGTCACTGTTCTCCTGAAGGCTGGGTAGTTTGCTGCGGACAATGGTCTGTTTGAGGTTGTGCGGTTGTTTGAAGGCAAGAAGTGGGGGTGTGGGGATGGCCTTGGCGAGATGTTCGTCTTCATCAATGACATGTTGAAGGCTCCGGAGGAGATGCCGTAGCTTCTCCGCTCCGGGGAAGTACTGGACAACGAAGGGTACTCTGTCCACTGTGTCCCGTGTTTGTCTTCTGAGGAGGTCGGTGCGGTTTTTCGCTGTGGCGCGTTGGAACTGTTGATCAATGAGTCTAGCGCCATATCCTGTTCTTATGAGGGCATCTTTCAGCGTCTGGAGGTGTCTGTTGCGATCCTCCTCATCCGAGCAGATCCTGTGTATTCGGAGGGCTTGTCCGTAGGGGATGGCTTCTTTAACGTGTTTAGGGTGGAAGCTGGAGAAGTGGAGCATCGTGAGGTTATCCGTGGGCTTGCGGTACAGTGAGGTGCTGAGGTGACCGTCCTTAATGGTGAACAATCACTGAAACAACTCTATGATGACATCAACAAGTTCCATCCCACCATCAGGCTCATCATAGACTACTCTCCGGAATCGGTTGCATTCTTGGACACGCGCATCTCCATTAAGGACCTCCTCAGAAGACAAACACGGGACACAGTGGACAGAGTACCCTTCGTTGTCCAGTACTTCCCCGGAGCGGAGAAGCTACGGCATCTCCTCCGGAGCCTTCAACATGTCATTGATGAAGACGAACATCTCGCCAAGGCCATCCCCACACCCCCACTTCTTGCCTTCAAACAACCGCACAACCTCAAACAGACCATTGTCCGCAGCAAACTACCCAGCCTTCAGGAGAACAGTGACCACGCCACCACACAACCCTGCCACAGCAACCTCTGCAAGACGTGCCGGATCATCGACACAGATGCCATCATCTCACGTGAGAACACCATCCACCAGGTACACGGTACATACTCTTGCAACTCGGCCAACGTTGTCTACCTGATACGCTGCAAGAAAGGATGTCCCGAGGCATGGTACATTGGGGAAACTATGCAGACGCTGCGACAACGGATGAATGAACACCGCTCGACAATCACCAGGCAAGACTGTTCTCTTCCTGTTGGGGAGCACTTCAGCGGTCACGGGCATTCGGCCTCTGATATTCGGGTAAGCGTTCTCCAAGGCGGCCTTCGCGACACACGACAGCGCAGAGTCGCTGAGCAGAAACTGATAGCCAAGTTCCGCACACACAAGGACGGCCTCAACCGGGATATTGGGTTTATGTCACACTATTTGTAACTCCCACAGTTGCGTGGACCTGCAGAGTTTCACTGGCTGTCTTGTCTGGAGACAATACACATCTTTTTAGCCTGTCTTGATGCTCTCTCCACTCCCATTGTTTTGTTTCTTAAAGACTGGATTAGTTGTAAGTATTCGCATTCCAACCATTATTCATGTAAATTGAGTCTGTGTCTTTATAAGTTCTGTTTGTGAACAGAATTCCCACTCACCTGAAGAGGCTTAGAGCCTCGAAAGCTTGTGTGGCTTTTGCTACCAAATAAACCTGTTGGACTTTAACCTGGTGTTGTTAAACTTCTTACTGTGTTTACCCCAGTCCAACGCCGGCATCTCCACATCACCCCAGCTCAACCCCAGCCTCAGTATTTACTGACCTACTGTTTTGTTCCCCACCCCCTGCCACACCAGTTTAAATCCTGCCGAAACACTCTAGCAAAACTCCCAGCCAGGATATTTGCTCCCTTCCAGTTAAGGTGTAACCCATCCTTTCTGTACAGTTGCCATCCTGACTTGAAGATTTCCCAGTTATCTATGAATTAAAAACCCTCCCTCTTGCACCAGTCCTTTAGCCACGCGTTCAACTGTAGAATCTCCCTGTTCCGAGCCTCACTTGCACTAGACACCGGGAGCAGTCCAGAGATTGCTACCCTGGAGGCTTTACTTTTTAGCCTAGCACCCAACTCCCTGAATTTCTCTCGTATGACCCCCCTGCTCTTCCTACCTACATCATTTTCACCAATGTGTATAATCACATCCGTTTGACTACCTTCGTTTTTAAATATGCTTCCTACCCTCTCGGAGACATCCAGTACCCCGGCACCAGGGAGGCAGACTACCATCCTGGATTCTCGTTCACTCCCACAGAACCACCTGTCCGTGCCTCTAACCATTGCGTCCCCCACAACTATCGCTCTCCTAAACCCCTTCTTTCCCTTCCGGACCCCTGAGCCTGTCTCCGTGGAGGCGATCTGGTCCTCGTGGCTTACCCCTGGAGGGTCATCCCCCCCCACAGAATCCAAAACAATATACCTATTTTGGAGGGGGACAACCACAGGGGATCCCTCCACAGACTGCTCACTCTCTTCCCTTCTCCCATCTGTTGCCCATCCCTTTCTTTTATGGGAGACTGCCACTGGGGTACTTTCTGGCACATCACCCTTCTGACTATTACCCCTCCTAACTGTGACCCACGTGTCTTCCTTCCGAGACCCTGGTGTCACTACCTGACTATAACTTTTATCTATTAATCTCTCATTTTCCCTAACTAAACTGAGTTCATCGAGCCTCAGCTCCAGCTCCCTTACACGATCCTTCAGGAGTTGCAGTTCCACACATCTGGCACAGATATGGACTTCCGGGAGGCAAGTTGTCTCCAGGAACTCCCACATCCCACACCGAAATATCACAACTATCATGCTTCAAAAACTGATCCATGCTGCCCCCCACACCCATATGCATTTTATAAATGTCAAAGCTTAAAGCTCGAGTCTTCTATAAATTTATTTTGATATTTACTTTTTCTGGCAACGAGCTAAATATAGACCAGGATTAACAGAGAATCTTCCTGGTTTGTACCACTTAGCTATTTACCAAATAAATTGACTAAACTTTGAGTAGAAATCACTTTAAATTAAAAAGGACAATTAAATAATTTCTGTCAACTTACCCTTCTTGCCACAATAGATAAACTGACCAGTGTGGATACCCTCTGCTGCAATGAACAACTCAGTCCTTCTTTTGAACCTGTAAGGATCACGGAACACCACCTTTGCTAAAGGAGCACCACGACCAGGGTCATGAATTATATCCTGCAAAACAAACCAGGAATCTCTTCACCTTGTAATTAACTCTTGCCATGAATTGATCCATTTAAGCAGTTCATTTGATTTTAGAGAAGTGTTTATTGCTTTATCCTTAAACACTCAATTCTATAGATAAAAAGATTATCTCACAAAAATTCAAGAATCAGTATTCCTTCTAAAAAAAAAACTTGCCTTGACAATACCCTTGATATAACCATGACGTTCAGCAAAGTCCACAGCTCTCAACTTTGCAGGCCCTTTCCTGTGTTTCACATGGGCTTTGAAGACAGAGCCGGCACCTTTCCTCTGGCCTCTGATTACACGACCCATTGTGTACTACTGTTAACGCAAAAAAAATTCAAAAAGGAATTTAACAACCGGTTAGAATTCAAAACTCTAGAATGTCAATATTTTGCTTCCATTTAAAAATGAAGCCCACGTATTTCCCCAACACTAAGGGGCAATTTAGCCTGGCTAATCAACCTAACAGCCGCACATCTTTGGTCTGTGGGAGGAAACCAGAGCATCGGGACGAAACCCCCACAGACACGGAGAGAACGTGCAAACTCCACACAGTCACCCAAGACCAGAATTGAAGACCTGGCACTGTGCAACAGCAGTGCTAACCACTGTGCCACCATGCTGCCCACTAGGCAAGGCCCACTTGGCAAGGCCGAAGGGTGGTCGAGTAGATGTAAAATTACATGTGAAATAAATTTGGTTCCAAGATAAAAAGAGCAACAAGGTGAGCAGCATTAATTCCCTTTCCAGCTTTCTATAATATAAAGCGACGCCCGAATTTAATTTATCTTTCCCGTTGCCGTTGCCCATTCTGTGCAACTAAATAAAGTACTAAAAAAACAGGAAGGGAGAAACTAAAACCATCAGTAATTTTTCGTCATTATCCATCCACTAGTTGCAGAGTCGCCACACACTCGAAGGCTCCATGTTATTTGGAACGGGACCCCCAATGGAAATGTATTTAAACTTCCCTACATCAGGATATTTCGGTGAACAGCATCCACCACAATAACATCGACGCGATTCTGATTAATGTTCTTGGGGAATATTGAGCGGATGGCTGTTTAAATGGGAGATTACAGTTGGATTCTCACTCGCCCCCCTCAGTCTCCATTACCCCTACCTTCAGCGGCTGCCCGGCCCAAAGGAAGTCCTCACCGCCGCGCCGCTACTTCTTCCGGATCCATCGACTGCGTGTCCAGGAAAACGTACATTTTTCCACAAATAATGCCCGAAAAGTGGAATGGATCATTTTGAAAAGTGCCGACACTAATCTTTTTGTCAAAAAGATAAAAGAAAGTTTATTTTTTTGTTAGGCCGGAAGTTGTTTACGTGTACACGCGCTGCATGACGGGGGTTGTAGTTCCGCTGCATTTCCGGTGGAGCTGCGGCCTTCCGGTTGCCTCGTTTCTGAGGATTCCCGGTTTATTTACTGCTAAAGAGTGACGTTATCAAAAAAAACAATTTATTCCCCGTATTAAGGACATGTATTATGAATATTTTATCAAATAAATTCAAATTAAGATTTACTTTTGTCTCCTTGCAATGCTGATGTGTCAGTTTTAGCTCAATAATAGCATCCTAATTAATGTCCTTTAGGGAAGGAAATCTGCCGTCTTTACCTTGTCTGGCCTACATGTGATTCCAGATCCACAGCAATGTGGTTGACTCTCAACTGTCCTCAGGAATGGGCAATAAATGCTGGACAGGCCAGTGATGCCCGCATTGCATGAACACATTTTTAAAAATCTTCACGTAAAAGGTTGTTGGTCCAAGCCCTCAATCCAGACACTTAAGCTGATATTCCAATGTGGTGCTAAGGGAGTGTGGCATTGTCTGACATGCTGTTTTTCAGATGAGATGTTAAGCCCATGTCTCTATCCTCTCCCATGCTTGTAACAGATCACATCATCATCATCATCTGTGCCAGATTGGTTACTTTGCTCATTTTTAAAAAAATCATGGGACATGGCCATTGCTGGCTGGCCAGCATTTATTGCCCATTCGTAGTTGCCCGAGGGCAGTTGAGAGTCAACCATGTTGCTGTGGCCCTGGAGTTACATGTAGGCCAGACCAAGTAAGCTTGGCAGATTGCTTTCCCTCAAGGACATTAGTGAACCAGATGGGTTTTTTTGGTAATCGACAATGGTTTCATGGTCATCAGTAGATTCTTAATTCCAGATATCTTTTATTGAATTCAAATTCCATCATCTGCCGTGGTGAGATTCAAACCCGGGTTCCCAGAACGTTAACTGAGTATCTGGATTAATAGTCTGGTGATAATTCCACTAGACTGTCACCTCCCCAGTTTATTGATTAGTGTCACAAATAGGCTTACATTAACACTGCAATGGAGTTACCGTGAAAATCCCCTCACCGCTACACTCCGGTGCCCGTTTGGGTGCACTGAGGAAGAATTTTACATAGCCAATGCACCTAACCAGCACATCTTTCGGACTATGAGGGGAAACCGGAGCATCCAGGGGAAACCCACGAAGACACAGGGAGAAAGTGCAGACTCCACACAGATAGTGACCCAAGATTCTTCAAATCTGTGTCCTGTGTCAGTCTTTTCATTTCCCAACTTCCAAAGTGTTCAGCATTAATATTCTCTTCCTCTTTTTCCTTGAGAATGTCCCTCTATAATGTCTCTTAAGATGTGCCATGTCCAGTCTCTGCCTTTTCCTAATTATGTTCAGTGAATTTCTTTGTTTGTTCACTCTCCTCTTGGATTTCCAAAAGGCATTTGATAAGATACCACCATCAAAGATTACTACACAAAATAAGAGCTCATGGGGGGGGGGGGGGGGGGGGGGAGAACACGGATAAAGCAGTGCTTAGCTGACAGGAAACAGAGAGTAGAAATAAATGGGTTATTTTTGCATTGGCAAGCTATTGGGGTGGCAGAGATCAGTGCTGGGCTCTGAACAATTTAAAATTCGTATCAATGACTTGGATGAAGAGACCAAATGTCTGAAAGCTAAATTTGCCAATGACACCAAGATAGGTGGGGAGGTAGGTCGATAAGAGGAAGTAAGGAGTCGACAAGGGGATATTGATATCTCAAGTGAGTGGCAAAAACTTGACAGATGAAGAATAATGTGAGAAAATGTTAACTCGTCCACTTTGGCAGGAAAAATAGGAAAACAGTATACTATTTAAATGGAGAGACCGCTGAACTCTGTGGTACAGAGAGATCTGAATGTCCTGGTGTATGGATCACAAAAGGTTAGTTTACAGGTGCAAAGATTAGGACTGTTTTCCTTGGAGAACAGTGAGAGGTATTCAAAATTGTAATGGGTCTGGACAGATAGGAAGAAGCTGTTCCCACTCATGAAAGGATCAAGAACAAGAGGGCACAGATTTAAAGTAATTTGCAAAAAACACAAAAGCAATATGAAATAAAACTTTTGCATACGGCAAGTGGTTAAGGTTTGGAATGCACTTCCTGAGTGTGGTGAGACAGGTTCAACTGAGATACTCAAAGGGGAACTAGACTGTTATTAGAAAAGAAATAATGTGCAAGGTTACAGGGATAAGGTGGGAAAATGAATGGCCACCTTCTGTGCTGTAAACATTGTGTGATTCTGAGAAGTGATTGGGAAGGCAAATGGAATGTTGGTGTTTATTACAAGGGGAATGGAATATAAAAGTAGAGAAGTTTTACAGCAGCTATATAGGGCCTTGGTAAGACCACGTCTGGAGTACTGTGTACAGTTTTGATCTGCTTATTTAAAAAAGGATACGATTACATTAGAAGCAGTTCCGAAAAGGATCACATGACTCATTCCAGGGATGAAGGATTTATCTTATGAAAAATGGTTGAACAGTTTGGGCTTATACCCATTGGAGTTTAGGAGAATGTGGGGTGATCTTATTGAAACAACATAGAGGATCCTGAGGGGACTTGACAGGGTAGGTGCGGGAGGATGTTTTCCTTTATAGGGGAAGATGAGAACTAGGGAACACTGTTTAAAAATAAAAGGACTCCCATTTAAGATGGAGTCGAGGAGAATTTGTTTTCTCTCAAAAGATCACTCACTGGTCTGTGGAATTCTCTTCCCAGAAAGTATTGGATGCTGAGTCATTGAATTTATTCAAGGCTGAGTTAGGTAGGTTCTTGATAGATAAATAAGTCAATGGTTATGGGGGCAGACAGGAAAGTGGAGTTGAGGCCACAACCAGATCAGCTATGACCTTATCGAAGGGCCAAATATCCTATTCCTATTCTTAAGTCCGGCGTTTCTCAGTGTTTCACCATTGTTATTTTTCTCTGTCCAGCTAATCCTTCCCATGCTCATCCAAACCCACACTTCAAAGCTATTGAGCAAGTTGGTATTTGCCTTCTGTAAGGTCCAAGTCTCACATCCATACAAAACAACAATCCAAGTCAAGCTCTTTACAAGTCGCTTGAGTTTTTTATTCAGCTTTCAGGTGAGTAACTGTCTCATCTTGCTAAATACATTCATTCCCATTGCAATCCTTGTTCTTATTTCTTTGTTGGCCCTTCCATCTGCAGATATTGTGCTTCCTAAATGTATGAATTATCGCACCTGTTCTAGTGATCCCATAACACCATGTAAAAAGGAGCAAAAAAATGCTTGGCCAACATTAATCTCTCACCCAATAGTAATCAAAATGAGATAGTGCCATGGGAGGCTTCATGCACACCTGAAGGGTAGACTTATTTTTCATCTCATTCAAAAGACAATACTCCTGGCAGTGCAACACTCCTTCAGTACTACACCAAGGTGTCAGCCAGGGATCTATGCTCAAGTCCCTAGAATGTAAATTTAACCACAGTCTTCTGATGGCAACAATAAAGTGCTGTCACTGAGTCACAAAATCACAGGATTGTTACACCGCAGAAGATGTGTCTTCACCAAATGTGTTCATTCAGTGTTCATTCATCCAACAACGGATGAATGAACACTGCTTGACAATCACCAGGGGCAGGAGTGTTCTCTTCCTGTTGGGGAACACTTCAGCAGTCATGGGCATTCGGCCTCTGATCTTCAGGTAAGCGTTCTCCAAGGCAGCCTTCATGACACACCACGCAGAATCGCTGAGCAGAAACTGATAGCCAAGTTCCGCACACATGAGGACGGCCTCAACTGGGATCTTGGGTTCATGTCACACTATCTGTAACCCCCATGACTTGCCTGGGCTTGCAAAATCTCACTAACTGTCCTGGCTGGAGACAATACACATCTCTTCAACCTGTGCTTAACCCTCTCTCCACTCACATTGTCTGTACCTTTAAGACTTGATTACCTGTAAAGACTTGCATTCCAACCATTATTTTGTAAATTGAGTTTGTGTCTATATATGCCCTGTTTGTGAACACAACTCCCACTCACCTGATGAAGGGGCAGTGCTCCGAAGGCTTGTGGCTTTGCTACCAAATAAACCTGCTGGACGTTAACCTGGTGTTGTGAGACTTCTTACTGTTCAATGTTCTGACCAATGAAACCAAACATGCTGAATGTCTTTTTCACCACTCTGTCCACCAGTGACTCCACTTTCAAGGAGCTATGAACCTGTACCCCTAGATCTCTTTGTTCTGTAACTCTCCCCAATGCCCTACCATTAACTGAGTAAGTCCTGCCCTGGTTCAATCCACCAAAATGCATCACCTCACATTTATCTAAATTAAATTCCATCTGCCATTCTTCAGCCCACTGGCCCAATTGATCAAGATCCCATTGCAATCCAAGATAACCTTCTTCACTGTCCACTATGCCACCAATTTTGGTGTCATCTGCAAACTTACTAACCATGCCTTTTTTTTTCTCATTCAAATCATTAATATAAATGACAAATAACAGTGGACCCAGCACCGATCCCCGAGGCACACCGTTGGTCACAGGTCTCCAGTTTCAAAAACAACCCTCTACAACCACCCTCTGGCTTTTTGTCATCAAGCCAGTTTTTTATCCATTTAGCTACCTCACCCTGGGTCCCATGAGATTTAATCTTATGCAACAACCTACCATACGGTACCTTGTCAAAGGCCTTGCTAAAGTCCATATAGACAACATCAACTGCACTGCCCTCATCTACCTTCTTGGTTATCCCTTCAAAAAACTCAAATCAAATTTACGAGACATGATTTTCCACTCACAAAGCCATGCTGACTGTCCCTAATCAGTCCTTGCGTCTCTAAAGCCTGTAGATCCTGTCTCTCAAAATACCTTCCAACAACTTACCCACCACTGATGTGAGGCTCACCAGCCTGTAGTTCCCAAGCTTTTCCCTGCAGCCCTTTTTAAATGAAGTCAAGGTTGACAAGGGTGGCATTCATCTAGTTTTATACCAGACAGCTTGATTTTCAGCTGCTCTGTCCACTGTTTGGCACCGGATGCCTTTATATTTAGTATTTTTATTTTGGGTTGCTAACAAATCGAAACAATTGCTGCCTTGAACAGGATCATTCCTGAACCTCACACTGACAGTGGAGCACTGGCATAGCCCTGTACTCGTTCCTTTCCTAGTTGTGGTTTGCATGATCATTACTATTTAGTTGAAGATTACACAATGACTTGCAAATGGGAGGCCTATGATGACATTCTGTCCATGCACAGTGCAGTGGCAGTGACATCTTCCCCCATGCCACAGTGTTGCTATTCTGATGTCAGTATTCTTGACTTCTGTAAGTGGACACCCTCATCTTAGTTTCTTAAAAGTTTGTAATATATTTAATACCACAGTTTAGACGTTTAACATAGAAATTCAACACATGGTTACCTATTTCTCAGCATAAAATTAGTGTTAAACCTCAGAACTTTGCATCATCCTGCAATACCAGAGTGCACTGTGAACTTCTAGTACTCCAAATATCACAGTTGAGTGCAGCATGCAGCTGCATAAATAACAATTCGGGTCCTATGAAAATTGTAGGATCCCAAATGCAAGAATTTGGTGCAAATGGCAATGTTTGCCCTCATTATACCCAGTAAGAAGTTTAACAACACCAGGTTAAAGTCCAACAGGTTTATTTGGTAGCAAAGGCTTTTGCTACCAAATAAACCTGTTGGACTTTAACCTGGTGTTGTTAAACTTCTTACTGTGTTTACCCCAGTCCAACGCCGGCATCTCCACCTCATTATACCAGGCAGAGTGGCCTAACAGCAATCCTTAAAGTGACCACTAGAGGGAACTTAAAAACAAAACCGAGAAAAGTTTCAATTTTTATTTTTGTGGGATCAGGGACAAAGCTCCTTTTATTATGAGACCCCAGAAGAAGCCATCTTGCTGCTGGTGCGTTCACTGCTAAACGCTCACCTCTACAGAGATTGCCTCTCTAGGCCTGACCTGACTGGATGAGTGTAGGAGTCATCCTAATACCTGTAACCCTAACCACTTTCTGTCCGCAACATTTAAATAAGGATAAAACCAAATTTGGTGCTTCAAACAGTGAACTAATTTTTTTGGTGAAGTGATTGCTTTCCTACAACAACGTCCCACACTACACCAGACAGAAAGATCAATGGATCAATTTTTAGGTCGCAATAGTTATGTAAAAATGGAAGAAGCAAGAGTACGTCACCTGGCCCCTTGAGCCAACTCCACTATTCAGTAAGATCATGGCTGATCTGATTGTGACCTTAACTCCACTTTCCTGCCTGCCCCTCATAACCTCTGACTCATTTGTAGATCAAAACTCTGTCCCATGCAGCCTTGAATATATTCAATGACCCAGTTTCCAGTATTCTCTGGAGAAGAGAATTTAAAAGACTAACAATCATTCTCATCTCCATTTTAAATGGGAGACCCCTTATTTTTAAACTGTGCCTAGTTATAGTTTCCCCAAGAACGGAAACATTCTATGAACATCTATCCTGTCAAGCCCCCTCAGAATCCTATACATTTCAATTGCATCTCCTCTGATTCTAACTCCAATGAGGTCCAACCTACCCAACCTTCCTTCATACAATCTCTTCATCCCAGGAATCAACCAAGTGAATCTTCTCTGAACTTCCTCCAATGTAAGTATAACCCTCCCTAAATAAGATCAAAACTGTATAGAGTACTCCAGATGTAGTCCCACCATTGTCCCGTACAGTTGTAGAAAGACTTCCCTACTTGATCCACTGGAGCAAGCTGAGAGGGGTGATTGAAAAGCAGCAGTGCTGGTAAGAGATTAATTGGATTAATTGAATTGTTTATTTATTTAATTAGTCAGCTAGTGTGTGTATTTTTTTGCCCTTTACTTTAACAGCAGTTTTTCAAGTTTAAAGTGAAAACTAGAAGTGGGCAGCAAAGGAGTCTGGGAAGGGTTTTTATTTTAACTTTAAAAGTCAGTTACCTGGGAGGTTCCCCCTCATTGATCCACTGGAGCAAGCTGAGAGGGGTGATTGAAAAGCAGCAGTGCTGGTAAGAGATTAATTGGATTAATTGAATTGTTTATTTATTTAATTAGTCAGCTAGTGTGTGTATTTTTTTGCCCTTTACTTTAACAGCAGTTTTTCAAGTTTAAAGTGAAAACTAGAAGTGGGCAGCAAAGGAGTCTGGGAAGGGTTTTTATTTTAACTTTAAAAGTCAGTTACCTGGGAGGTTCCCCCTCATTGATCCACTGGAGCAAGCTGAGAGGGGTGATTGAAAAGCAGCAGTGCTGGTAAGAGATTAATTGGATTAATTGAATTGTTTATTTATTTAATTAGTCAGCTAGTGTGTGTATTTTTTTGCCCTTTACTTTAACAGCAGTTTTTCAAGTTTAAAGTGAAAACTAGAAGTGGGCAGCAAAGGAGTCTGGGAAGGGTTTTTATTTTAACTTTAAAAGTCAGTTACCTGGGAGGTTCCCGCTCATTGATCCACTGGAGCAAGCTGAGAGGGGTGATTGAAAAGCAGCAGTGCTGGTAAGAGATTAATTGGATTAATTGAATTGTTTATTTATTTAATTAGTCAGCTAGTGTGTGTATTTTTTTGCCCTTTACTTTAACAGCAGTTTTTCAAGTTTAAAGTGAAAACTAGAAGTGGGCAGCAAAGGAGTCTGGGAAGGGTTTTTATTTTAACTTTAAAAGTCAGTTACCTGGGAGGTTCCCCCTCATTGATCCACTGGAGCAAGCTGAGAGGGGTGATTGAAAAGCAGCAGTGCTGGTAAGAGATTAATTGGATTAATTGAATTGTTTATTTATTTAATTAGTCAGCTAGTGTGTGTATTTTTTTGCCCTTTACTTTAACAGCAGTTTTTCAAGTTTAAAGTGAAAACTAGAAGTGGGCAGCAAAGGAGTCTGGGAAGGGTTTTTATTTTAACTTTAAAAGTCAGTTACCTGGGAGGTTCCCCCTCATTGATCCACTGGAGCAAGCTGAGAGGGGTGATTGAAAAGCAGCAGTGCTGGTAAGAGATTAATTGGATTAATTGAATTGTTTATTTATTTAATTAGTCAGCTAGTGTGTGTATTTTTTTGCCCTTTACTTTAACAGCAGTTTTTCAAGTTTAAAGTGAAAACTAGAAGTGGGCAGCAAAGGAGTCTGGGAAGGGTTTTTATTTTAACTTTAAAAGTCAGTTACCTGGGAGGTTCCCCCTCATTGATCCACTGGAGCAAGCTGAGAGGGGTGATTGAAAAGCAGCAGTGCTGGTAAGAGATTAATTGGATTAATTGAATTGTTTATTTATTTAATTAGTCAGCTAGTGTGTGTATTTTTTTGCCCTTTACTTTAACAGCAGTTTTTCAAGTTTAAAGTGAAAACTAGAAGTGGGCAGCAAAGGAGTCTGGGAAGGGTTTTTATTTTAACTTTAAAAGTCAGTTACCTGGGAGGTTCCCCCTCATTGATCCACTGGAGCAAGCTGAGAGGGGTGATTGAAAAGCAGCAGTGCTGGTAAGAGATTAATTGGATTAATTGAATTGTTTATTTATTTAATTAGTCAGCTAGTGTGTGTATTTTTTTGCCCTTTACTTTAACAGCAGTTTTTCAAGTTTAAAGTGAAAACTAGAAGTGGGCAGCAAAGGAGTCTGGGAAGGGTTTTTATTTTAACTTTAAAAGTCAGTTACCTGGGAGGTTCCCCCTCATTGATCCACTGGAGCAAGCTGAGAGGGGTGATTGAAAAGCAGCAGTGCTGGTAAGAGATTAATTGGATTAATTGAATTGTTTATTTATTTAATTAGTCAGCTAGTGTGTGTATTTTTTTGCCCTTTACTTTAACAGCAGTTTTTCAAGTTTAAAGTGAAAACTAGAAGTGGGCAGCAAAGGAGTCTGGGAAGGGTTTTTATTTTAACTTTAAAAGTCAGTTACCTGGGAGGTTCCCCCTCATTGATCCACTGGAGCAAGCTGAGAGGGGTGATTGAAAAGCAGCAGTGCTGGTAAGAGATTAATTGGATTAATTGAATTGTTTATTTATTTAATTAGTCAGCTAGTGTGTGTATTTTTTTGCCCTTTACTTTAACAGCAGTTTTTCAAGTTTAAAGTGAAAACTAGAAGTGGGCAGCAAAGGAGTCTGGGAAGGGTTTTTATTTTAACTTTAAAAGTCAGTTACCTGGGAGGTTCCCCCTCATTGATCCACTGGAGCAAGCTGAGAGGGGTGATTGAAAAGCAGCAGTGCTGGTAAGAGATTAATTGGATTAATTGAATTGTTTATTTATTTAATTAGTCAGCTAGTGTGTGTATTTTTTTGCCCTTTACTTTAACAGCAGTTTTTCAAGTTTAAAGTGAAAACTAGAAGTGGGCAGCAAAGGAGTCTGGGAAGGGTTTTTATTTTAACTTTAAAAGTCAGTTACCTGGGAGGTTCCCCCTCATTGATCCACTGGAGCAAGCTGAGAGGGGTGATTGAAAAGCAGCAGTGCTGGTAAGAGATTAATTGGATTAATTGAATTGTTTATTTATTTAATTAGTCAGCTAGTGTGTGTATTTTTTTGCCCTTTACTTTAACAGCAGTTTTTCAAGTTTAAAGTGAAAACTAGAAGTGGGCAGCAAAGGAGTCTGGGAAGGGTTTTTATTTTAACTTTAAAAGTCAGTTACCTGGGAGGTTCCCCCTCATTGATCCACTGGAGCAAGCTGAGAGGGGTGATTGAAAAGCAGCAGTGCTGGTAAGAGATTAATTGGATTAATTGAATTGTTTATTTATTTAATTAGTCAGCTAGTGTGTGTATTTTTTTGCCCTTTACTTTAACAGCAGTTTTTCAAGTTTAAAGTGAAAACTAGAAGTGGGCAGCAAAGGAGTCTGGGAAGGGTTTTTATTTTAACTTTAAAAGTCAGTTACCTGGGAGGTTCCCCCTCATTGATCCACTGGAGCAAGCTGAGAGGGGTGATTGAAAAGCAGCAGTGCTGGTAAGAGATTAATTGGATTAATTGAATTGTTTATTTATTTAATTAGTCAGCTAGTGTGTGTATTTTTTTGCCCTTTACTTTAACAGCAGTTTTTCAAGTTTAAAGTGAAAACTAGAAGTGGGCAGCAAAGGAGTCTGGGAAGGGTTTTTATTTTAACTTTAAAAGTCAGTTACCTGGGAGGTTCCCCCTCATTGATCCACTGGAGCAAGCTGAGAGGGGTGATTGAAAAGCAGCAGTGCTGGTAAGAGATTAATTGGATTAATTGAATTGTTTATTTATTTAATTAGTCAGCTAGTGTGTGTATTTTTTTGCCCTTTACTTTAACAGCAGTTTTTCAAGTTTAAAGTGAAAACTAGAAGTGGGCAGCAAAGGAGTCTGGGAAGGGTTTTTATTTTAACTTTAAAAGTCAGTTACCTGGGAGGTTCCCCCTCATTGATCCACTGGAGCAAGCTGAGAGGGGTGATTGAAAAGCAGCAGTGCTGGTAAGAGATTAATTGGATTAATTGAATTGTTTATTTATTTAATTAGTCAGCTAGTGTGTGTATCTTTTTGCCCTTTACTTTAACAGCAGTTTTTCAAGTTTAAAGTGAAAACTAGAAGTGGGCAGCAAAGGAGTCTGGGAAGGGTTTTTATTTTAACTTTAAAAGTCAGTTACCTGGGAGGTTCCCCCTCATTGATCCACTGGAGCAAGCTGAGAGGGGTGATTGAAAAGCAGCAGTGCTGGTAAGAGATTAATTGGATTAATTGAATTGTTTATTTATTTAATTAGTCAGCTAGTGTGTGTATCTTTTTGCCCTTTACTTTAACAGCAGTTTTTCAAGTTTAAAGTGAAAACTAGAAGTGGGCAGCAAAGGAGTCTGGGAAGGGTTTTTATTTTAACTTTAAAAGTCAGTTACCTGGGTGGTTCCCCCTCAGTAGTAGTTTTTTTTTCTCTCGGGCCCCTAGCCCTATAAATTGGTGCAGAGGAGATACCCGATCCTCTACATTGGTAGAGGATCCCACCCTTCCATCCTCCTCTAACCTAATTATAAGTGTGGGGAAGTTTTTTGTTTTCTTTTTTTCTTGCTGGTAATGGCTTCAGGGATGGCAGTTCAGGCAGTATGCTGCATCTCCTGTGGGATGTATGTGGTGAGGAAATCCAGTAGTGTTTCAGGAGATTTTAGTTGTAAGAAGTGCATTAGATTGCAGCTTCTGGAGGAGCGTGTAAAGGAGCTGGAGGGGGAGGTAGAGGAACTCCGCATAATTCGGGAGGCGGAGGTGGAAGTTGATAGGAGTTATAGAGAAATAGTAACTCCTAGAAATGAGGCTTGGGTCAATGCCAGGAGGAGGGGTAAGAAGCAATCGGGAAGACAATCCCCTGGGGCGGTTCCCCTCCATAATAGGTTTTCGGTGCTGGAGGCTACAGTTGAGGAGGAATCAACTGAGCATAGAGAGCAGATCTCTGGGGGTGAGCCGAGTGAGAAAGCTCAGGTGGTTAGGGGCTGTAAAAGACTGGGCCTTGTGATTGGGGACTCCACAATTAAGGGGACAGATAGGAGGGTCGGAACTAAAGGTAGGGACTCAGGGTTGGTGTGTTGCCTACCAGGGGCTGGGGTCCGGGATGTGTCTGACAGGGTATTCAGGACTCTTAGGGGGGAGGGAGATAAACCACAAGTTATTGTACATGTGGGGACACACGACATAGGGAGGATAGGGGAAGGGGATATTAGGCAGGGATTTATGGAGTTGGGGTGGAAACTAAAGGCCAAGACTGACAGAGTGGTTATCTCTGGACTCTTGCCTGTACCACGGGATAGTTTAGAGAGGAATAGGGAGAGGGAAGGTTTGAATTCATGGCTGAGGGGATGGTGCAGGAGGGAGGGGTTCAGGTACTTAAGCAATTGGGGCTCGTACTGGGGAAGGTGTGACCTCTATGAGAAGGATGGTCTACACCTTAATCAGAAGGGGACCAATATCCTGGGGGGTAAATTTGCTAAGGCCATGCAGGGAGGTTTAAACTGATTCGGGGGGGGGGAGGGATCCTGAGTAGTGGGGCTGAAAGTGAGGGATGCATGGATGGGGACTGCAATGCACGGCATTGCAGAGGTGGGGTGGAGCAGGGTTTGAAATGTGTATACTTCAATGCCAGGAGTATTCGCAATAAAGTGGGTGAACTTGCAGCGTGGATCAGTACCTGGGACTTCGATGTTGTGGCTATTTCAGAGACATGGATAGAGCAGGGGCAGGAATGGATGCTGCAGGTCCCGGGGTTCAAATGTTTTAGTCGAAGTAGGGAAGGAGGTAGAAGAGGGGGAGGGGTAGCATTATTGGTCAGAGATTGTATCACAGTGTCAGAGAGGAGGTTTGATGAGGACTTATCTGTTGAGGTAGTATGGGCGGAGATTAGAAATAGGAGAGGAGAGGTCACCCTGTTGGGAGTCTTTTATAGACCTCCTAAAAGTTCTAGAGAGGTTGAGGAAAGGATTGCGGAGTCAATCCTGCTTAGGAGTGAAAGTAATAGGGCAATTGTTATGGGGGATTTTAACTTGACTAATATTGACTGGAATTGTTATAGCTCTAGCTCGTTAGAGGGGTCAGTTTTTGTTCAAAGCGTGCAGGAAGGTTTTTTGACTCAGTATGTAGACAGGCCAACTAGAGGTGAGGCTATATTGGATCTGGTGCTGGGAAATGAGCCAGACCAGGTGCTAGACTTGGAAGTTGGTGTGCATTTTGGTGATAGTGACCACAATTCGGTTACGTTCACCTTAGTGATGGAAAGGGATAGGCATGAACCTCGGGCCAGTGGTTTTAGCTGGGGGAAGGGTAATTATGAGGCTATTAGGAGAGAATTAGGAAACATAGGTTGGACTAGGAGATTACAGGGACTGGGAACGTCCGACATGTGGAGTTTTTTCAAGGAGCAGCTACTGCGAGTCTGTGATAGGTATGTCCCTGTCAGGCAAGGAGGAATTGGTAGGGCTAGGGAACCGTGGTGCACCAAAAATGTTTCTTTGTTGGTTAAAAAGAAAAAGGAGGCTTATGTTCGGATGAGACGTGAGCACTCGGGTAGTGCACTAGAAAGCTTTAGATTGGCTAAGAGGGAGTTGAAGAGCGAGCTTAGAAGGGCTAAAAGGGGACATGAGAAGACTTTGGCGGATAGGGTTAAAGAGAATCCTAAGGCGTTCTATAGGTATGTCAAGAACAGAAGGTTGGTTAGGGCAAGTTTAGGGCCAGTTATAGATGGCAGAGGGAAGTTATGTGTGGAACCGGAGGAGATTGGTGAAGCATTGAACCAATATTTCTCTTCGGTGTTCACGCAAGGGGACATGAATATAGCTGAGGAGGACACTGGGTTGCAGGGGAGTAGAATAGACAGTATTACAGTTGATAAGGAGGATGTGCAGGATATTCTGGAGGGTCTGAAAATAGATAAATCCCCTGGTCCGGATGGGATTTATCCAAGGATTCTCTGGGAGGCAAGAGAAGTGATTGCAGAGCCTCTGGCTCTGATCTTCAGGTCGTCGTTGGCCTCTGGTATAGTACCAGAAGATTGGAGGTTAGCGAATGTTGTCCCATTGTTTAAGAAGGGGAACAGAGACTTCCCCGGGAATTATAGACCGGTGAGTCTCACTTCTGTTGTCGGCAAGATGTTGGAAAAAATTATAAGGGATAGGATTTATAGTTATTTGGAGAGTAATGAATTGATAGGTGATAGTCAGCATGGTTTTGTGGCAGGTAGGTCGTGCCTTACTAACCTTATTGAGTTTTTTGAGAAAGTGACCAAGGAGGTGGATGGGGGCAAGGCAGTGGACGTGGTATATATGGATTTTAGTAAGGCGTTTGATAAGGTTCACCATGGTAGGCTTCTGCAGAAAATGCAGATGTATGGGATTGGGGGTGATCTAGGAAATTGGATCAGGAATTGGCTAGCGGATAGGAAACAGAGGGTGGTGGTTGATAGTAAATATTCATCATGGAGTGCGGTTACAAGTGGTGTACCTCAGGGATCTGTTTTGGGGCCACTGCTGTTTGTAATATTTATTAATGATCTGGATGAGGGTATAGTTGGGTGGATTAGCAAATTTGCTGATGACACCAAAGTCGGTGGTGTGGTAGACAGTGAGGAAGGGTGTCGTAGTTTGCAGGAAGACTTAGACAGGTTGCAAAGTTGGGCCGAGAGGTGGCGGATGGAGTTTAATGCGGAGAAGTGTGAGGTAATTCACTTTGGTAGGAATAACAGATGTGTTGAGTATAGGGCTAACGGGAGGACTTTGAATAGTGTGGAGGAGCAGAGGGATCTAGGTGTATGTGTGCATAGATCCCTGAAAGTTGGGAATCAAGTAGATAAGGTTGTTAAGAAGGCATATGGTGTCTTGGCGTTTATTGGTAGGGGGATTGAATTTAGGAGTCGTAGCGTTATGTTGCAACTGTACACAACTCTGGTGCGGCCGCACTTGGAGTACTGTGTGCAGTTCTGGTCCCCACATTACAGGAAGGATGTGGAGGCTTTGGAGAGGGTGCAGAGGAGGTTTACCAGGATGTTGCCTGGTATGGAGGGGAGATCCTATGAGGAGAGGCTGAGGGATTTGGGATTGTTTTCGCTGGAAAGGCGGCGGCTAAGAGGGGATCTTATTGAAACATATAAGATGATTAGAGGTTTAGATAGGGTGGATAGCGATAGCCTTTTTCCTCGGATGAAGAAATCCAGCACGAGGGGGCATGGCTTTAAATTGAGGGGGGGTAGTTATAGAACCGATGTCAGGGGTAGGTTCTTTACCCAGAGGGTGGTGAGGGATTGGAATGCCCTGCCAGCATCAGTAGTAAATGCGCCTAGTTTGGGGGCGTTTAAGAGATCCGTAGATAGGTTCATGGACGAAAAGAAATTGGTTTAGGTTGGAGGGTCACAGTTTTTTTTTTTTTTTTTTTAACTGGTCGGTGCAACATCGTGGGCCGAAGGGCCTGTTCTGCGCTGTAATGTTCTATGTTCTATGTTCTACATATATTTCATCCCCCCTTCTGGAGTAAGGCCAACATACTTTGCCTTCTTAATTTGCTTTACCTGCATGCTAATGTTTTTTGATTCATGTATGAGGACACCCAGATCCCTCAGTACAAGAGCATTTGATAGTCTCTCCCTATTTAAATAATATTTTGCTTTTCTATTCTTCCTCCCACAATGGGCAATGTCTCATTTTTCCACATTATACTCCATGTCAAACTTTTGTCCATTGACTTAGCCTATCTATATCCTTTTGCAGATTCTTTGTATCCTCCTCACAACTTGCTTTCTTATCTATCTCACTTGATGAAAGAGCGGCGCTCCAAAAAGCTCGTGATACCAAATACTCAGCTGATGAAGGAGCAGCACTTGAAAGCTCATGATACCAAATAAACTTGTTGGACTTTAACCTGGTGTTGTGAAACATCTTACTGTGCCCACCCCAGTCCAACGCCAGCACCTCCCCATCATGGCTACCTATCTTTGTATCATCAGCAAATTTGGTTACAATATAGTTGGTTCCCTCATCCAAGTCATTAATATAAATGGTCAATAGTTGATAACATTCTCCTTCAAATCAGTTGTCATCATCCCTCTCTTCAAAAAATCGTCCTTGAGCTCTCTTTCCACGCTCCACTTCTAACCTCCTTTCCTTCTCCAAGGTCCTTGAACATGGTATTATTTCCCAAATCTGTGCCCATCATTTGCAGGGTTAGAACTTAACAGCACAGGGGCAGATGGATGTCCCTCCCAACTCACTGTAAAATTGAGTGCAATGAGATCTGGTACAGTTCCCAAAATCATCATACTTGATTTTTATATTAATTATGTGGGTGGGATCAAAAGTCAGAAGCCCACCTGCCTTTAATTAAAGACTAATTAATCTGCTTTATTCGACAATTAAATTAAATTTTACACAGCCTGTGTGGTTTCCGGTCAGTGCACTGGCTGAACAGGTGGGTATAATCACGACAGGCACCTCTTTTTTGATTAAGGCTGGGATAAATGCTCGCAGTGATGTGGCAGAGCATGAAGTTAAGCATCTGCTGCTAAGGTTGCAGTATTGTCTGGTAGGCCTTTCATTTTCATCCACTGTGTTGTCATGTGCCACATCCTCTGCTAATTTTCAGAGGCTCAAAGAGCTGCAATCTGGAGATGAGAAGGAGGGAAATACGGCCAGCTAGCCGGGGCAGCAGCAGTAATACATCTGCCATCAAACCCGACTGAAAGACACCGAAGGAGCTGGAAGCTTGTGAGGGGTGTAGGGGAGACGAGGTCAGCAAAGGTAGCAGCACCTTGTTAGCAGAGCTTGCCACCAGCGCTCAAACTATTTAGACATGACAGAGTTTAAAGTTTTTAAAGTTTATTTATTAGTGTTACAAGTAGGCTTACATTAGTACTGTAATGAAGTTGCTGTGAAAATCCCCGAATCGTCACATTCCGACGCCTGTTCAGGTACACTGAGGGAGAATTTAGTATGGCCAATGCACCTAACCAGCATGTCTTTCAGATTGTTTGAGGAAACTGGAGCACCCAGAGGAAACCCATGCAGACACAGGGAGAATGTGCAGACTTCACTCAAGCCAATAATTGAATCTGGGTCCCTGGCGCTGTGAGGTAGCAGTGCTAACTACTGGATATAATGTAGGAGAGGTTTCACCTTTCAAGGGGCCACAGTCACTTCAACTTGTGAGATGATTTGTGCAGAGAAAGCATCAAAATGTGTGAGAGGGCACCCAATGTCAATCACACTGAAAGTTACTTTCACCCCTAACTTTTAGGCTTCAGGGTCCTTTCGCAATCCGAACCTGCAAGCCAGCCAGGAGTTCTTGTTAATTGTAAGGCGTTTCAGATGACAACGTTAGAAATGCAGGTACCTTTAAGAGTGAACAAGGTTTACTCAGAATTCAGAATGAAATGACAGCTGGTGATACTCATTGAAGCTTGTACTTATGAGGTGGTGTTTTCCCCAGTAGGAGTTGCTTCTGGACAGATGGAGGATTCAGAAGCAAAGAGCGGCAACCAGTGTTTGTACTGAACTATCGTGTCACAATAAAACAGTTGTGAACCATTAGAATGTCTTCTGCTGCCTAATTTGGTAAATGGATATTCACCTGTTTAACATCAGTTGCTGAAGGTCCAGTTTATCTGCAATCGCCAGCAGTGGATTCTACAGATTTGTGCATGATATCCTGGGACTTACCATGATGCTTGTGTTCTCCAGCACTTCCTAGGCATCACAGCATTTCACCCCACCAGAAGTGGCTAATGATGCCTGTCAGACATCCATGAACCTCTACAGAGGAGAAGTATGATGCCAGCCATGTCTCCACAAGGGCCACTATCAAAATGACAATTGGTCTACTGAAAATGAGGTTCTGGTGTCCCCTTAGCTTGGATAACCTTGGCAGGTGACGGATTTTAGCCCCTTAAGTTAGGATAAAAAATTGGAAGATTTGTAAACAATGAGGAGAATTTGAAAATGACATAAGCAAGTTAGTGGAATGGACAGAAAAATGGCAGATGAAATTGAATGCAGAGAAGTGTGAAGTGATAAATTTCACTAGGAAGAACACAGTAGGCCCAGGCTGCAGAATCGGCGATGAAACCCAGGAATAAGATAAGGTTCAAGGGGGCAAGACAGGAAGGCCTGGCAAGGCAGGGATAAGGGGAGTCAATATTTAGACCAGGTTGGAGTCTGTGACTATTACGGAAGGAGTTCCAAGATTTTGACCGAGCAACAATGAAGGAATGGCAATATACTACCAAGTCAGGATGATGATTGGCTTGGAGGGAAATTTCCAGGTCGTAGTGTTCCCATGTGTCTGCTGCCTTTGTCATAGAAACTAGATGCAGGAGTCAGCCATTCGGCCCTTCAAGCTGCTCCGCCATTCATTTTGGTCATGGCTGATCATCCTTCTACTTGGTAGCGATCATGGGTTTGGAAAGCACTGCTGAGCCTTTGTGAGTTCCTGCAATGCATCTTGTACATGGTACACACTGCTGCCACTGTGTCAGTGGTGGAAGCAAAGAATCTTTGTGGACTGAGTGCCAATCATGCAGGCTGCTTCGTCCTGGATGGTGTGAAGCTTCTTGGGAGTTGTTGGAGCTGCACTCATCCAGGCAAGGACAGAGTATTCCATCACACTGGTGCCATGCAGATTGCAGGCAGGCTTTGGGGAGTCAGGAGGTGAATTACTCACTGCAGAATTCCAAGCCTCTGACTTCCTCTTCTGGCCACAGTATTTATATGCCATTCCTATTGAGTTCTGGTCAATGGAAACCCCCAGGGTGTGGAATCAGCCATTGGATATCAAGGTACAATGTTTAGATTCTCTCTTGTTGGAGGTGGTAATTGCCTGGCACTTGTGTGGCATGAATGTTATTTGTCAACCCAAGCCTGGATAGTGTCCAAATCTTGCTGCATTTGGACATGGGCTGCTTCAGTATCTGAGGTATCACGAATGGTGCTGAACAATGTGCAATCATCAGTGAACATCCCCACCACCTTATGATGGAAGGAAGGTCATTGATGAAGCAGTTGAAGATAGTTGGAGCTAGTACATTCCCCTTAGGAACTTCTGCAGTGATGTCCTGGAGCTGAGATGACTGATCTCCAAAAACCACAGCCATCTTCCTTTGTGTTAGGTGCAACTCCAATCAGCAGAGAGCATTCCCCCTGATTCTCATTGATTCCAGTTGTGCTAGGACTTCCAGATGCCACGCTTGGTCAAATGCTGCCTGGGGGAGGGTGGGGGAGTTAAAACTAATTGGCAGGGGGATGGTTGCAGAGTGGAGGTATATAGGGGATGATGCTCAGCCAAATGTAGAAGAAAAAACATCAGTTTGAAAGGCAGAGTGAAGGTAGACATGTTAAGCCACAGGGGGAATATAGCAAGGCTGGATAGCATTTATTTCAATGCAAGGAGTCTTACAGGTAAGGCAGACAAATTGAGGGTGGTAATTAACACATAGGAAATCTATCCCTTTTAGCACGATGGTAGTGCCACAGCACAATGGAGGGGTATCTTCAATGTGAAGATAGGACTTTGTCTCCACAAGGATTGAGTAGTGGCCACTTCTACTGATACTGTCATGGATGATGCATCTGCGGTAGGCAGGTTGGTGAGGGTGAGGTCAAGTATGTTTTTCCCTCAGCACCTGCCACAAACCCAATCTAGCAGCCACATCCTTTAGGACTCATCCAGCTTGGTTTGTAGTGGTGCTACCAATGATTGGTGATGGATATTGAAGTCCCCCACCCAGAGTACATTCTGCACCCTTGCTTCATTCAAGTGGTGTTCAACATGGAGCAGTACTGATTCATCAGCTGAGGGGGAATGTTACATGGTAATCAGTAGGTTTCCTTGCTCATGTTTGACCTGACGCCATGAAATGTCATGGGATCGATGTGGAGGACTCCTGAGGCACCTCCCTCGTGACAGTATACCACTGTGCCACCACCTCTGCTGAGTCTATTTCACTTTTGGCAAAGGGCATACCCAGGGATGGTGGTCCCTTATTATCTGTTAGGCGTGATTCTGTGAGAATGACTATGTCCGGCTGTTGCTTGGCTAGTCTGTGGGATAGTTCTCCCAATTTTGGCACAAGCCCCCAGATGTTAGTAAGGAGGACTTTGCGGGGTCAACAGGGCTGAGTTTGCCAATGTCATTTCCGGTTGTCCATCTCGTTTCATTCCTTTTAGTGGTTTGATGCAACTGAGTGGCTTGCTAGACCATTTCATGGGGCATTTAAGATTCACCCACTTTAGTATGTGTCTGGTGTCACATGTAAACCAAATGAAGTAAGAATGGCAGATTTCCTTTACTAAAGGATATTATTGAACCAAATGGGTTTTTATGACAATTGACAATGGTTTCATGGTCAGCATTAGATTTTTATTTGAACTCAAATTTCATCATCTGCCATGGCGGGATTTGAACCTGGGTCCTGAGAGCATTACCCTGGGTCTCTGGATTACTAGTCCAGTGGTTGTTGGTGATGAATCATCTCGGCACCCCGGACATCGCTGCAAGAGTTCTCAGGTCAATGTCCTATGCCTAACTTGCTGTTTCATTAATAACCATGACTCCATCATAATATCAGAAGTGGAGCTGTTCACTGATCCTTAAAATGTGTTCATTCAGAATTGAGAAGATGAAACAATCCATGCCCATTTGCAGCAAGACTTGCACCACATCAAGGCTTGGGCTGAGAAATAGCAAGTAATATTACCGCAACATAAATGCCAGGTAATGACTATTACCACCAATGAGGAATTAGTTTCGGAACAGGGGTATACACATTACCATCGTGCGGAAAGGGAGGCTCCCAAAGCTAGAGCTCCCTGGACAGAAAAAGGGGGTATATGCCAATAAGAGAAAATGTGGAGCATGAGAATATTAGATTAGATTAGTAGACAAAGAGGAACTATAGCCTCCATGACCGGTAGCAGGTTTTCTGCTTTGCAGCCTTTCAAATCCTTACCATTCCTTCCAACAACAATCCCTTCTGACTGAAAGAACTTGTCTCAACACCTTCAATAACACAGTTCCACAGGAGTTCCACTAATGCAGCAGCAGCAAGAGAAAGTCAAAAACGTATGAGCTGAAAGTTCCATGGTGATGGTTTTAAATACCAGTATTGGGGAGATCCCTTGAATGTTCAGCTGTCTAAATTTAAGAAAGGGAGAGTTTAAGAAAGGCATTAATGTGATGCTCAAAATTACAGGTCCTGCCCAATATGCATACTTCTGGTGGACACCCCAGATGCTAGTTCCATCACTAAATCAGAGTACCAAAGTCTGTTGCTATTTACCAATGAAGCAACAGCATGAAAAACAGTTATTTTCAAATCCTGAAGTTCACAAAATTGAAAACAGGACAAACAAATAAATATAAACACAATTAGAACAGAGTTCCCTCGGTTCTAAGGACCAGATTGTCTCCTATTAGGAGTTGCACTCCTGAATTAGGGACATGTCCATAATATCTCCCTTGAAGGGATTTGCCCAATTTTGATGTGAATGGATAGTAAATGAAGAGAAAGTATTTTTTTTTCGAAGTAGGGACGAAGTAAAGAATGAATGTTGAAAACTGCAGTGAATTGATATGAAGAAAATATATTGCAAGGCAGTGGGATACAGAGCCATAAAATTATTAAAGTAACACATATATTACAGTTCTGGTCACCTCACTACAAGAAGGATGTGGAGACACTGGAAAGAGTGCAAAGGAGATTTACCAGGATGCTGCCTGGTTTGGAGGGTAGGTCTTATGAGGAAAGGTTGAGGGAACTTGGGCTTTTCTCTTTGGAGCGGAGGAGGTTGAGAGGAGACTTGATAGAGGTTTATAAGATAATGAGGGGGATAGATAGAGTGAACGTTCAAAGACTATTTCCTCGGGTGAATGGAGCGGTAACTAGGGGGCATAGCTATAGGGTTCTTGGTGAGAGATATAGGAAGGATGTCCGAGGTAGGTTTTTTACTCAGAGAGTGGTTGGGGTGTGGAATGGATTGCCTGCAGGGATAGTGGAGTCAGAAACTTTAGGAACATTTAAGCAGCTATTGGATAGGCACATGGAGTACTTCGGGATGATAGGGAGGAAATAGCTTGATCTGGGTTTCAGACAAAGCTCGGCACAAAATCGTGGGCCGAAGGGCCTGTTCTGTGCTGTACTGTTCTATGTCTATGTTATATTACCCCAGAAATTTTCCAGCTCATGGCAAGAGACCAGTGTCAGTGACCTTTGGACCCACAAACCCAACTGTTGAAATAAGAGAAAAGTTCTAAAATGCCCCTTTGGCGGAGGGAGACAGCATGACAAAATACTTGGGTGAATGGCAATTAAAATACAACCATAAAAGTCTGGAAATGTGATTAAGGTATTCCTAGATACTTAAGCATATTGTGAATGATTAATTACAGTGCTGCTTTTTTTTGATTTTATGAACTCAAGTTTGTCTTTCATCTGACTGCATAATCCCAAATTATCATGCAGTATTGATCAAGGGGAAAGGGTAATCAAATTCTGCATAACAATTTAGAAAATAGGAGTATTGCATCGTTTTGGACACTGCATCCCAAAATGTGATGTTAGTGTATCTTTGAGAGGCTTTAAAAAAAAAAATCATGATTTCTACATCTCCCACAGCTTCAGTGTTTTCTCAACTCACAGCCTTAGCTGATGTCATTATGGCACTGGCTTGACTGGAGATGTCCTTTTATTGCTGCTTAAAGGGGTTTGTTTATTTTTACTGGGACGTTTATGATTCTGCATTGTTAGGAGAAAAACTGGTTGGCAGGTCAGATGATAGGAGATTTTTTTCATTTTCAGTTTGGAGTGGAGTTTTAGAAGGGACAGCAAGCTGAAAAGAAGTCTCTCTCTCCCTGGTTTTGGAAATTCTGCAGGTTAGCTGAAAGGCTTCATAGAGTAGATTGATTGCAGTCTGCAGTTCTCTTGATACACCCAGAACAGTTGGAAGTCAGAACAACTTCCCAGAATCCCAGGTAGACTCTGGTCAAGCCACCAACAGCAGATTTTCTACTCTATGAAGCCTTTCAGCTAACCTGCAGAATTTCAAAGTAAGCTGACAATAGTAAAAAACTTCTACTTGGGAGGGTGTAATTACAGTGTGACAGTTTACAGTGACGGTTTCCATTGTAATGTGAACAATGGAATGTGTAATGGAAACAAATCAGCAGAGATTAGTGTCGATACATAGATACACAGAATTGATCAGAATTGATTGAGCACTAAAATCCATCACTAAGGAGGTAGCAACCAAACATTTAGAAAATCATAAAGGCAGAGACAACATGGTTTTGTGAAGGGGAAATCATGTTTGACAAATTTATTAGAGTTCTTCGAGGATGTAACAAGGGTACCAGTAGCTGTAATGTATTTCGATTTTCAAAAGGCATTCAATAAGGTGCCACACAAAGGTATCCACATAGGACTTAGGAATGGGAGTAGACCATTTGGCCCCTTGAGCCTGCTCTGCCATTTGACAAAATCATAGCTGAAGATTATGGTTTCAAGTCCACTTTCCTGTCTGTTCCTTGACTCCCTTGTCCATCAAAAATATATAAAGTTTATTTATTAATGTCACAAGTAGGCTTACATTAACACTGCAATGAAGTGACTGTGAAAATCCAACTCTATCTTGAATAAATTCAATGACCCAGCTTCCACTGCTTTCTGGGGAATAGAAATCCACAGATTAATGATCGCTGAGAGAAAAGATTTCTCCTCATCTCCATCTTTTATGCTAGCAAGGTCAATCATTAACCTTTTCTCAGTCACACTCTTTGTTGAATGTAAATTATCTCACAGAGAATGGTTCAATGGGTAAACTTTTCTCTGAATGTCCCTTCTATAGGATTTCCCTCAAACTTTTTGATAAGTCAAGTCCTATAACTATCGCTTTTACTAGAGCCAGTGCTTCTGCAGCTAAGGTGTTTTTAACTACTCTTTATTTTCTTTGCTTCCCAGGCTTATGCGCGTTTGTTCTTTGCCACCAAGAATATAATAAACCCTGCTGTACTAGAATATCCATCCAGAAGATTGGCATATGAAGCATCACTAAAAATGGCATATTTCTGTATCATCCAAAGCTGGAAACTCCAAAGTACATTTCTCTGAATGTAATTTCTTTAACATTTTATTTGCTCTCACAACATCCTCAACTATAGCATGTTTGATCATAGTACTCAGTTCCAATACACCAAAACTATCATCAGGTCTAGTCTGAGTGCACAAGCAGTTCAGCTGTTCAATCTATTTCTTCTTCAGGTGCTGGATCCTCTTTGTGAGGACCTGGCCCAATTTATTGGGATGTGATTGACATTTTTAAATAGGACTGTTGATTCATGGTCAGTCCTGAATTATTCTGCTTAATGTCTAACCCTATATATTTAAAGGGCCCCAAAGACTGACTTCCAATCTTAGACTTCTTTATTTAATCTGTCACCCATTGCTCAAATTCTCCAGAACCTCCCCGTAGAAAATCATCCATGTGCATCATAAAGATGCCTGCTAGTTTCTCCCTGTGATATCAATAGAAACTTACAGGGTCTCCTTTTAGCTGAATACATCTCATTTTCAACAGGATGGACCTAACTCGGAAATCCTACACCTTTGAAGCATCATTCAACCTTTAAACACATATAATGTCCGCAGTTTCCCTTCTATATTGTCAGCTTCATTAGGTGATTCCTTTCCAAATTTCTTATTCTGCAAAAATGCAGCTTTGATATCATTCAATTTACATTCCTACGAATATGTTACTAAAAGAGCCAAGAAAATCTTCAAGCTCACTGTTCCTGCAGTGGGATATACTATTCTGATATTTTGATCACCAAGTCTTTCTTCAAACTCATGAGCCACACTAGTCTGACTTTAGCCTTACATGTTGCATCAGAAAGTACCACAAGTACCTTGTGTAATAAGGCAGGCTGTCCTCTGTCTGGTGTTTCAGTCAATACATCAAAAAATGTTCAACTCTTTTTGTATAGCATCCTTTATCAACTTATCTTCTAATTTGTTCATAGCTACTAAAGCTCCTTGATCATAAGGGCTTCTGTTTCTAATGGCATTTCTAGCCTGTTCAATGTTCCTTCTTCTTGTCAAATGATCGACTCACCTTCCAACCCTTTTCAGGATTGCTGCTGCCCCTCCTTCAATTAACGTTCCTCACACATGTCCATGATATTTTCTTGGGTTGTGATCACTTGCTGGCCTTCCACCTCTTTACCTAGTTTTTCCAATCAATAGGTCTTGCCTTCTAACTCTCATCTTGCACATTCAGCCAAGGTTTATATTTGCTGATGGCTTCTCTTGCTCTCCCTATAATGGTGACATCCCTCCATTCACTGGTCCCTATTGGCTTATATGTTACTCTAATACCATCTTGGGTAGTTGTCCTTTGGGATAAATAGCCTTAACCTGCACTTCAATGTCACTTTATTCATATTTAGTCCACCCTTTATCAGCCATAATCTGCTCCTCATAATTGCCCAAAATGTGTATGTGAAATGCACGCTGCCTCTTCACTTTCTATTACCTGTTCACATTCTGTAAATGTATAATCAGTGTCATTTAGCCTCAAGGAACATGCCCTAATAGTTTGATTGCCATGATATAAAATTACTGTTTTTCCATCACTGCCTATAATCTTTCCCAGGTCTTTCTACTCTTCTTGCCCTTCTCTTTTGTAATATATCATGTTCCCTGGATTAAAATGTATTTCTGATAGCTTTATGCAGTGTCATAAGGCTCACCTAATTTTCTCTGAAGCTTCAGCCCTTTTCCCTGCATGAAGGGCTTTGAAGTGCTCAGAAAACATTGAACTAATCGGAGTCCCTTCCAATGCCGGTGGATGATCCCACATCACAAAAGGTATTTTTGGATTTCTCCCTTAAACTAATTAATAAGGTCTGCAGCCCTCAATCATTTGAAGTGAATTCTTTGCAAGCATTGCCCATGCCAGTGCATTTATCAGTTTACAGCTCACTTGACCAGCTAAGATTTTGTGAAGCATCTCATCATTTATTGCGCGATTTCTTTCACAAACCCCATCACTAAAGGAACATTTTGCTACTGTGTTCATTACTATGATTTTCATATTTTCACATATACTTTCATAGTTGGCAAATTCCACCCCCCCCAACCTCATATCAGTTAGGAATTTAGATGGTGCCCCCAGACCAGTTCCTCCCCATTTTTTCATTTTCTTGCCCACTGCTTTTTATCTTTACTGTATAGTATTGTTCACAGACAGAGCGAGTCTCATTGCCATGTCTATGAAGTGTAAGAAAAAAAAATGTTTTTGTCCTTATTTCATACCTTCAAGTCCATTGCTACAATTACATTAAAGTCTCTTGGTAATGGAAGACTTACTACAGACCATGATGGTATCCTCCTATATTTTTTACATATATTGCATTTCTCACTGATCTCTTCTACAAGTTTAGTATATTCATCATCTGCATCCTTTAGTAAATTTTTTTAACCTATAACAAGATGGATGGAGAAACGGTTGATGTCGTTTTTAAAACACTTCACCTTTTTTCCTTTACACTCCGAGCCACCCACTGTCATCAATACCTCTAACATCATGATTAGAAATGTGAGGCCCTGTTAAGGGGATACAGTAATGTCCTGATTATGTAAATTGTAAATCCACAGATTTCCCAATAATGCCTTATTGCATTCCATCTCTAATTTCAGTGCAGCATTTTTCACAGATGGTTTACTTGACTGTAAGGTTATTTGACTAGATACTACAGGCGGTATTTTATGGCCTTGCTCAACCAAAGACCGGAAAATCCCACCCAAGGTCAACGGACCTTCCCATTGTCTGCCCCTCACCTGCTCCAAATCCCATGGCGGGTGGGGCAATAAAATTCCAGCAAACATCTCTTTTGACAAAATGGTTTACCCCAGCTATTTTACATGGAAACACCACTGGTGTTATCGTCCCCAAACCTAAAGTAAGTAAAAGTTTCCTATATATCCCCCCCTATTGATTGGCTTCCTGTACCTTGGTGCCATGGCCAGTCCACTCATTGACTTTGCAGTCCCGCTTTCATCAGCTACAAGAACCTTTAACCTGTTGAATAATTGCAAGGGCTGAGGCTCCTCCACTTCTACCTTCTCAATCCCCTTACCTGCCTCGCTCACAGTCACATCCTTCTGTCCCTGACCACTGACCAAATGAGAATACTTATCCTATGGTGTGTGATTGCCTCCTGGTACAAAGTGTCCAGGTAACTTTCCCCCTCCCTGATACATCACAGTGTCTAAAGCTCAAATTGAAGTTCATTAACTCTGACCTAAAGTTCTTCAAGCAGTAGACACGTTACATAGACATGTTTACTTGGATCACACTGGTGTCCACCAGTTTGCACATACTCTGTCACAATATAACACCTACCCTGCCATCTTCATTGTGTTAATTAATTATTGTTCTTAATTAATTGATAATTAATAAATACTACTAATAATGTGCTTTACTACACCTAGTAAACCTCACTACTACTAATTAAAACCTACAATTACTAACAAATTACCTGTGTTTCAGAAGATAAACGAGAATACTCACCAATCAATCACATCACTGCTTTTTCTTAGAATGCAGTCAGTCCACAGGCTAGCAACTCTGCCGAATTCTTTTTAAAATGAAGCCTTCGCCACACACCTCACTCTTTTTAAAATGAGGACTTTGTCGCTCTCCTCGCACTTTTTAAAACAAGACCTCTGCTGTGCTATCCTTTTTCCAAAATTAAGCCTCTGTTCCTCTCCTCACTGGGGGACTTTCACAGTAACTTCACTGCAGTGTTAACATAAGTCTACTTGTGACACTAATAAATAAACTTAAACTGTTTTTAAATTGAGGCTTCTGCCACTTTCATTCTTTTAAAAATGAAGCTTCCCTCACTCTCTTTAAGATAAAGCCTCTGCCGGGGTCTCTCTTTTTAAAAATGAAGCCTCTGCCACTCTCAAATGAAGCCTGTCACTCTTCTTGCTCTTTTTAAACTAAAGCCTCTGCGGCTCCTCTTGCTCTTATTAAAATAAGAGTCTGCCACTCTCTGTGATAAAGATAGTCTGCTCTTTTTAAAATGAAATCTCCGCTCTCTTTTTAAAATTAAGCTTCTGTCACTCTCCTTATATTTTTAAAATGAAGTTTCTACTGCTGTCCCATTCTTTTTAAATTAAGTTTCCACTGCTCTCATGCTTTTTTAACAATGAAACCTTCACAGTCTTTTTAAAGAGGTCTCCACCACTGTCAGTGCTATTTTTAAAATCTAAAGAACAGCTTATGGTTTTGGGGACATATTAACATGGATAGAGGACTGGCTAACTATCAGGAAACAGAAAGTCAGGATTTATTATCAGGGTGGAAACTAACTATTAGAGCCACAGGGATCAGTGCTGGAGCGGCAACTATGTACAATCTATATTAATGACTTTGTATTACAGCCTAATTTGCTATGATATATAGGTAGATAGGAAAACAAGTTGTGATGAGGATGCAAAATAAGTCTGCAAAGGGATATAGATAAGTTAAGTAGACAAAAATTTGGCAGATGGGTATAATGTGGAAAAATGTGAGTTGTTCATTTTGGCAACAATGGCCAAATATTATTTAAGTGGAGAGAGACTGCAGAATGCTGTGATGGAGAGGGAGCTGGGTATCCTTGTTTTTGTGTATAGGACTCATCAGATATTTCTTTCGACACCAACCAAGTAAACAAACTCAAATTAACTTAGGGACAAAGTAAAAGGGGCAGCTCCCCAAAAGGAAGGGGGAACAGCCCGAACCAAAAACAAAGTCAAAAGGAAATTTAAAACATCAAACCAAAAGGTGATTATCAGGGTCAATAATACACCCCAGCCCCTGCGGTGCCCAACAGTCATGGAAAGCGCTGGCTATCCTTGTAGATGTATTACAAAAAGCTAGCATGCAGGTACAGCAAGCAATTAGGAAAGCAAATAGAATGCTGGCCTTTACTGCAAGGGGAATATGGTGTAAAGGTGGGGATACCTTTCAGCCCCTCGAGTCTGCCCCACCATTCAACTTGATCATGGCTGATCTTCCATCTCAATGCAATTTTCTCAAACCATCCCCATATTCCCTATTGTCTTTAATATTGAGAAAATAATTGACCTTGTATTAAACATACTTCAAGAGTGAGTCTCCACATCGCTCAGAGGTAGAGAATTCCAAAGATTCACCACTGTCTGAGTGAAGAAATTCCTCCTCATCTCAGTCCAATTATTCTGAAACTAGACACCTCAGCAGGTGGAAACATCGTTCCTGCATCTGTTGAGCCCTGTGAAAATTTTATATGTTGCAATGAGATCACTTCACGTTCTATCTGGACGATACACGACTATCTCCTCAATTTCTCCTCATGAGGCATCCTGCCATCTCAAGAAACTTTGACAAATAGCAAATCTATATATTCAAGGCTGAGTCGGTGGCTTTTTGATCTTCAAGGGAGTCAAGGGTTACTTGGATAGGCAGGAACCTCGTGATAAGGCGGCAGTAAGATCAAGCATGATCTTATTGAATGTTGAAGCAGGCTCAAATGGCCTTCTCCTGCTCCGGTTTCTTATCCCTTAGCTTCCTGCCACATGTCTGGCATTATCATTGCGTTTGGCGAGTTTGTCACACTCTAGCAATTTGACAGCATTGGGCAACAAAGCATGTGGTCATCGACATGTGGCTCATCACATCCCAAGACTTACGAATGATGGATGTTACAAACACCTTTATGATGAAGTGCTAAAACATTTCAGCCTCCGAAACTGATTGAAGAATCAACGTTTATTGGGAAAGGTGAGCTCAGCACCCAGAAAACAGTGAGACAACTTACTTGCCTCAACCGCTCCATGTGGTAGTTAGTGGGCAGGAAAGTAAAACATTGACAAGAGGCTGAAAATCTGAAAGAGGGTGATGCTGCTTTTGGACGCTACTAGACATAGAAACAAGAAGCAAGAGTAGGCCTTTTGAGCCTGCTCCACCATTCATTTTGATCATCGAATTCAATATCCTGGTTTCCCCCCCCGCCATATCTATCCCTTTAGCCCCAAGAGCTATATATCTAACTTCTTCTTGAAATCAGACCCCAGTACTCCCAGCTTATTTTCTACTTATTAAGAAGGCATAAACTTATTTTTTTTAAAAAAGAGTAACAACCTGAAACGAAAAGGAGCGAGAATGGTATCATGGCTGATAATGAACAGGCAAGGCCCGCCAGAGCTGACCAACTTAAAACGTTAAAAATAAAATTCAGAGCAACGGCCATGGCTCGAGCACCGGGGAACGGGGAAGGGGAGCGGAAGCCTCGCGATACTTGCGGGGGGAGTGGGGCAGCGGGAGGACAAGAGGTAGTTCTCGCGAGACCGGCGCCGTTCTTTAATCCGCTCTCGAGCGCGCTCGAGCGGCACGCTCGCTGATTGGTCGGAGGGCGCGTCACGTGTCGGACCCCCCGGCTCCCGGCGGCCATAGCGCGAGTTGACGATAACGAGACGCCAAGGAACGAGGGGAGAGAGTGCGGCAGCGGACGGACGATCGGCAGCGCTTCTTCTACACTACTTTGCTTCACTGTTAACGAACGAATCGAAAGCGGGCGGAAAGGAAGGAAGGAAGGAAAGGAAGAGATTTCTACCAGCAGAAAAAGTTCCCGACCCTTTTTAGAAAAAAATCAACTTTTTTTTTCATTTTTTTTCCCTCGGTCAGAGATTTTTTTACTCACTATTTTTTAGTTATGAGTCATGTGGCCATCGGAAATGTACTGGATCTAGATCAGCAGGTGAGTGTTGGCTCTGAGCTCCGCGTTTTATTTTCCAATGATGGTTTTTAAAGGGGATGTGGGGGAGGGGGAGTTCTCTCTCTCTACCAATCCCCCCCCCCCCCCCCTGCCCGGCTGCGGGGAGCTCGCCCACAATGGCGGCTTTTGTCTCCCTCGAAGTCGCCGGAGCTGCAACAACTAGTGGGGAGGAGTCGGTTTTTAAAAAGTTATTTCCCCCCCCCCCCCCTTCCATTTTTAATAAGTTGGTGGTGGTGGTGAGGGGCGAATCTTAACCATCGGATGGCCTGAAACACATCCTCTCTCTCCTCTTTCTCTCTCTCTCTCTTCCCCTCCCCCCTTTCCAGTGAGTTTGATGAACTCCGGTTTCTCTCGACGGCTTGGGCCCTGATGGTGGCGTAAAAAAATGTGGCTGGAAATAACCCGAGCCGCGGTCTTTGTCTTCGACCTTTCCGAGCGGGGAGGAAGTCTTCTCTCTTTCTCTGCCACCCCCCCCCCCCTCCCCTCCCCTCCCTTCCCAATCGGTTAATTTTTATTTTTGACCATGTAACATTCTTTTTGACTGATCTGTTTGGTGGGGAGGGGGTGGTGGTAGTGAGGACGGCTTTCCTTTCCTTACTGCGCACAGGGAAATTTAACCAGTGAGATGTGTAATGGCGGCCTTTGTGTTAAACTGCGAGCCCTTTCTTTCTCCCTCCCTCCCCCGAGCATTTCCCATCGTTTCCAAAGGCCCATTGGCTGTCATTTAAAGCCCACCTCGGGGTCTTTCACACTCTTTCCCCCCCCTAAATTCTGTTTAAAAATAAAGCTCGGATGTCGGTGTTTTAAGGGGAGACAGCACCGGGAGGTGAAGCGTTGGCCTGGTTTTGTATGGAAATTCCATCAAATCCACTCGAGTCGCTTTCCAACTCAGGATAATTGATATTTATTAATGGGTTCGACACGCCAGTGGACTAAAATTCTACTGAGTCTTTAAGGAATAATTAATCTTCACATTCTCCCCCCAGTTCCATATATCCGTGGCAGTATTGCTTGGATTAAAAAGCCAACAGTTGAGGGAATTATGTAACTTCCTCATATTTACCATTCTTCTAGAGCTGTTTTGTGCGGTATTGGCACAAGTTTTCTACACATTGGATTCGAGATGACTTGGACTAATTCGTGTTTGTAGATGTTTTTTAGGGATCTTTAAATAAAAGCTAATGAGACTGTAAATGCTTCTGAAGAATTGGGTGTTTCTGTCGCTGGGAGTGCAGGTTGGAGCTGGAGACTCGGCTCCAGTGCCCACTGCTGTTGGCCTTGTTTACTCGGTATCAGTGTGCTAGGAAACTGCGCCATCATTGTGTCTGGCGCAGCACCTTATTAGCTGGAGCAGGCGAATTCTTCCTGCGGGCAGATTAGGAAATCGTTTCGGGGAAGGTCCTTACACTTTAGTTGAAAGTTCGTTCACGCAGGGATTGCAAAACTGTATTTAGAAGGCAGATGGATAGGAAACGCACAATGGGTGGGGGTGGTTAAATAAAATTAAAATGGAGCTGTCAGTGATTAATTTCTCTGACGAAGACGGGGCGTGTACATGTTGAAGACTGACGGGCGATTGTGGAAAGGGTGGAGAAGGTTCGTCACAAAGGTTTAAGTTTCCTGGAAACGTAACGAACATGCGATGCCATTTTCTCCTGTCGTGCGGTATTTTTTACTGAGATGAACTGTGATGCAGAAAGCGCTGGCTCAGCAACGTGTGACCCGTTTGCTAAACGAGATCATTTTCACAGCGTTGATCTTGTCGCAGTCATACGGCAGTGTCTCGGTTTTAAAAAAAAAGACGATCTTAATCCCGAACGGATTGTTTTTGCGAACTGCCAATCATAATTTCCGGCGTTAGACTTTGAATTGCAGAAGTAGGTCAGGGTGGCTTCCACCCACCGCGTGATCGCAAAGTACCAACAGTATTTCTAGAGTGAATGTCCAGATCCGCAAGAGGAATCGGTGTGAGCATCTTGAACGAAATATACATAGGCTTCGAGTAATAATTTTGTGCCAGGACGATTTAATCGCAGTCCACAAAGACAAGTATTTTCTACTCGGATGTAGAAATTGTTTTTTCCCTCGAGAGTTCTCCGGAGCTTGCTAAATTAATAATGGGTCAGATTGTTTTATTTCCTTTTTTTTGGTAATTACATTTTGCACTGGAAATACTCAGCATCGAATTGAAAGAGCAGTAGCCTGACCTACTGACTGCCTAACCAGGTAGATTTGTTAATGAGCCAAGTGTGAATCAGGAAGTCATTTTGTTTATTTCAAAATCAATTATCTACAGGAAGGTTGAATTATTGACATGGATTATTAATTTGTATCTTCTACCATACCTAAAGGAATGAGACCCACGCTGAACTTTAACTTTTTAAAGTTAATTGTATGGCCATAATTAACGCTACTTGTGCTGGAATGGACATTCCCCAGCTTTTTCTGAATTTGTGTATATTGGGTAAATGAGACACCTTGGATGCTGATCTTGAAAAGGTTCTATAGGAACAGTGTGTTGCACAGGAGCTTCTAGATGAGTGTGCGATTGAAAATTTCCATGTCAATAATGGTGTAGTTACCTCTGCAAGAATCCACGATAACATGCTTATGACTTCCTTTACCACTTAGGAAAACTAAAGACATCATGTATTTCTGCTTATTAAATTTAATTGGCAGGGTGGTCTTCAGGAAGAATCGGCAGCAGTTAAGTGAAGGTTTGCTTGACTCATTTCTGGTATGAAGGACTTGACCTTTTTGAAGAAGTCGGGACTGCACTCATTGGAGTTTAGAAGAATGAGAAGTGATCGTATTGAAGCATAGGGTCCTCTGTGAACTTGATAGGTTGTATAATGGGAGGATGTTTCCTCATGCAGGAGAGACTAGAACAGGGGAGCACAGCTTAAAAGTAAGGTTTTTCTTCATCTGAAGAGTTGATCAGTGGAATTCTTCCCCAGAAAGCATTTAAGGTAGTGAAACATGTAAGTGAAGTGTAGTTGACCTTAACTAATGGCAGTGCAGGCTAGGAAGGCTGGGTGGTCTGTTGCTACTCCTAAATCCTATGCTTCTACTGTCCCCCATAGAGACAAGTATATTATTCAAAATGTATTGAAGCATTTGGCTCCTGAAACATTTGTAGTATTCTGCTAGTTATTTAATTAACCAAAAATCAACAGCAGAAAGCAATGGCATGAACAAAATGCTTCATTTTACATTAGTAGTTGCACGTCTGTCGTTTCCAATGCTTAGACTGTTTGGTGTGTTCCTTGGCTCAGCCCAAACCTTTGTTACAAGGTGGTGTCACTCTCGCCATCAGTGCCTTGCTGTGGGTCTTGCTGGTGTGTGAATGTACTCCACAACAGTTTCCTGTTACTGACAGGTATACGGTACCTATAACCATCCATGGAAGGTATACCTTGTGTGACCTTTAGAATGAAAAGTAACACTATAACTGAGGGAAATGACGAATTCTAGGACCAGACAAGCATGTAGGAGCAGATATATGCGCAAAGCTAAAATAAATCATCACCTTGCCACCGAAAACTGGGAAGATCCACAGTCCAACATGTACACTCTCCTGAGGTTGCTGGTTTTCAGACTTCTGATGAGACTGGATGAACACAGGCCTCTGAAGCAAGTCAGCAGAAGTGGAACCAAAAAGTGGCTCTCTTAGACACAGCAAACATGACTTGTGTACTGAGTGAGTACTTTGGCATAATTGAAAATGCTCAATATTCAGGCACGTTGGGTAGCATCTTTGGGGAGAGAAACAGTTAATGTTTCAGGTCAGTTTTTTAAAGTGACAGGGCTGATATGTTTGACAAAAGATCCCTGTCCATGGTACTAAAGGGATAGGGACATGAATACAAAATTGGCTAAAGGTAAAACGAGTTTTCTACGTATTTAGGAGTGTTCCTCTGGGTAGTATTGGGATCACTACCTTTGACCCGAGCATTTTGGAAATAATGTCAAACTGTAGGTGATGTGCAATTAGTGTTGTTAGACTTCATTGGATATACAGGACAGACTATTTGGTCCAGTTAACCATCTACACTGTTTGCTTCAACCACCCCCTGTGGTAGAGTTCCACATTCTTAGCACTCTGGACTTTCTTACTGAGAGTATTATCTCAGCCTGTTCCTTTCCTGATATGGATACCAATGTATTTATGGTAACAGCCTAGTAAGTTTTTCACTGAGGCATCCTGAGCAGGTCTGGTTTCTTGCCTGTTCTGTGGTTAGTTGCAGCTGGGCCAGAGGCTCTCTAGTTCCCTGTGGATCAGGGAGTGGGACAAGTATAAATAATTGATCAGTGATTCCAGAGCAGAAAATTAAGCAAGGATAAGAATTTTCACTAGGGTGAGCTACTAGACTTTCTCATTGCCCTGAGTTGAATAGCACATTGGAGAAAATTCATTCAGTAGACTGGAGCAATATTAAATTGGTGCCTTTGGGAAGAACGCTTCCTAGTAAGTGCCATATGCCAAAGAATGTCTTGTCTACTATTTCCTCGGTTATGAAATAACTTCTACATATCTCGACTCTTGGAGTATGGTCTCATAGAGCTCTGAACTCTGAGGCAGCTACAATATTTAAATCGTCAAGCAGCTGTTCACTGGGGATGGAGAAACAGGGTTATGTCCAATTTCAATTGGCACCTTCCGTTATAAAGTGGTGTTTATGAAGTTGACACATGAATCATAACAGGACATGTGATTCATGATGACAGGAAGTTTATTTGGATGTGTTGGAGTTGGTATTTTTAATGAGACTTGTTCTGATAACCAGATTTTGCTGTGCGAATACATGGTGTGTACAATTTGTGCTCATGAACCTCAGTAAATGTCTGAGGTGTATTTGATCTGCATAGCGCAAGGGTATGTGGTGCCCTTTAAATTAACACTTAATAGAAGCTTTAACAAGGTGATTGGGATAGTGGGAGGCAATGGCCTAATAGTGTTATTGCTAGAGTATTAATCCAGAAACTCAACTAATGTTCTGGGGACCAGGGTTCGAAACCTGCCACGGCAGATGGTGGAATTTGAATTCAAAAATCTAAAATTAAGAATCTACTGATGACCATGAGACCATTGATTGTCAGAAAAACCCATCTGGTTCACTAATGTCCTTTTAGGCAAGGAAATCTGCCACCCTTACCTGGTCTGACCTACATTTAACTCCAGAGACACAGCAATGCGGTAGACTCAATGCCCTCGAAGGGTAAACTAGGATTGGGCAGTAAATGCTGGCCAGCCAGCGATGCCTATGTCTCATGAATGAATTTTAAAAATGAGGCAGGGAGGAAATGCAGGAGCTTGGGCACAGCCACCAATGGTGACATTAAAATTGAGTGCACAAAAAATGTGAAAATCTAGGAAAGCTTGTAGGGTGGAATAGATCAGGATTTGAGAATGCAATGCAAATAATTGAAATTGTAGAGTTGTCAGACTGCTCACCAGCATATGTTCATGAGCCATGGGATGATGGTCATCAAGCTGAACTTGCGTCTCATTGATGTTTAAGTATAGAAGAGCTTAATTTGGTCTGTGAAAGCAATCCCCCCACCTCTCAGAACATCTTTTATATTAAGGAACATTTGTTATAGGATAATTTTGTCTGGCTGACCTTCTTGGAAAGAATGTGGCAATTTATTTAATTTGAGCCTGTTAAAATTTCTACTAGTCTGTTCATGGAGTTTGTTTTCAATTTATGCAGCTTTGAATGGAATAAGTTTGCCAGTAAACAGTGTAACATCTTGGTATGGATGGTTTTCTGTCTCAGACTTGGACAAAATGATTTGTCTTTCACAAAAGGCTGAGCACACACTTGGAAGGGGGAAACAGGGCAGGGTTACATTTTTGATGATTCCTCCATTAAAGGAAATTAAAGAAAATCAGAGACTTGGTGCTGGGCAGGTGACCAAGAATCCAACAACATTTGGACTGTTTTCATTATCCACCACCACCTCATCTCCAGTTGCTGATGGCCTGGCAAGTTGGGCCCTTCTGTACCAATGGGACTTGCTCTACATATCAAATTTTTTCAAATCGGCCGATTACATGCAGATCTTTCTGTAGCAGATACATTTAAAGAGCAGCCTTGAACTCCAGAACTTGCTGTGCCTCTAGCCAAGCTGTTTCACTATGGCTACAGCATTGGTATCTCCTGGCAATGGGGAAAATTTCCCAGATATGTTCTGTACACAAGGCAGGACAAATCCAAACCAGCTAATTACTGCCCATCACCTACTCTGCTGTAACCAGCTCTCACGCCACTGGTTGGTGTCATATCTGACGCAAGATGGTGGTTATTCAATCACTGCAAGAGTTCCTCAGGGTTCTGAGCTAGACCCAACCATCTCAGCTACTTCATCAATGATCTTCTTTCCATCATAAGTGGGGATGTTCTCTGCATGAGGTTCTGTACTGTTCACCACTCAAACACTAATTCAGTGACTGTGTCTTGGCTATATTCAGGCTTGGGTTGATAAGTAGAAAGTAACATTCCTGCTACAATCCCAGGCAGTGACCATTTTCTATCAAGTGGCATGAACTGTAACAGCTATGTAAATGCTGCGGTTAGAAGTGCAGGTCAGAGGCTGGGAGTTCTGTGGCAGGTAGCCCACCTGTCCACCATTTGCATGGAAGAAGTTGGAAGTATGATGGAATGCTCTCCTATTACCTGAACAAATACAGGCCCAACAACACACAGCTTGACTGTTTAGGACAAAGTAGTCTGCTTGATTGGCATCCATCCAAATGTTCACTCCCTGCACCACTTGCTGCAAAATGGTTTGTACAATTTGCAAGATGCACTGCAGCAATTTGCCATGTGTCCTTTTTTCAAAGCTATGACCTCTACCATCTAGAAGGGCAAGATGCATGGGGATTACATCATCTGCAAACTCCCCTCCCAAGCACTCACCATCCTGACTTGGAACTACATTGTTAATTCTTCACTTCTGGGCTGAAATCCTGGGACACGGTAGGTGTACCTACACTAATGGACTGGGGTGGTTCTAGAAGACAGCTCACTGGCACCTTGAGGCACTTGGAGATTGAATACTTGTTGGTTTTGCCAGCAGTGCCCACCACTTATGAGACATTGAAAGGATTTGATGTTTGGTTATTCCAAGCTGTTGCCTGTAAACTCAAAAGCCAGGCCAGGTGGAGGTTGGGACTATTGAGGAGCTATAATGTGATATTATGTGGGGAACTTCAAAAAAAGAATCCCCTTTTGTTTTTGCTTGCTGCTTGTCATTTGGAGAGCAGATTTAATTTTTTGCCTGTAGTTTCAATCCTGTTGGACTGGCACAGGACAGATGTGGCAAAGACTGAGCCAAAGACCTGCCTTTAGGCAAAGCACATTGCTGCCCACCCTTCTGACTGCTTCATCTTTTAAGTCATACCATGAGCGATACGTGTGTTCGAAAGCTGCTAATTACAGTACATCCCATAGCTATGTTCTGTAGGCTAATGACAAGTGTACTGAATGGCCTGGGGTTGTGTAAGTAAATTTGGCTTGATATAGTAGTTACTGCATTCTGTGTATGGGTCTGAGTCTTTCCACAAATTCACAGCCTGAATAATCAACACTGATGTAATTACAGAAAAGGTGGATATAGTAACTGCTTAACTGAATCTAAACCTTGTTTGTTCTGTTTCAGCTTGCTGGCCTAGACTTGACATCGTCAGCTGGTGATGCCCAGAGTGCTGGTGGTGCAGGCAGTAAGTAGTTTTTTGCAGGTATTTCCATTACACGAGCTACATTTGTACCGTAACTAAACTATATTGTGATAGAACAATGTATCTGGCATGCAAAGTATAACAAGGTAGCAAACCTGAATGTAAGTCCTGGGGAGGATCTTTTGGCTTTTGCAGTTACAAACCAAAATAATGAGACTTGAAGTGATTGGTCCAGCAGCGCTGAACGGAACTGGTGTTGCAATTTGTGGGCAAATTGAACAATTACACACCTTTTGGATTGGGAAAATTATAAATGACACTATTGCTTAGGGGGGGAGATGTACAAATCTGTCAGTTTAACATGGGCTGTAGAGAAGTTTTGAAAACTGAGCATGATTATGGATTTGAGTGGCAGTTCATATCTGACTATTTTATTTTATAAAGTCACTTGCATGTTTGATTATTTAAAAATTCTGCAATTGTCACCCTAAATCTTAGCGTTAGTGAGTGCAATAGTGGGCCTTTGCTACTCTTGAAATAATTGAATGGTGGACGGGGACAGTAAAACAAACGTGAATTTGGCCTGAGTGGAAAAATGATGTGTCCAGGCTAATAACATTGGGTGTGTAAAAGTACAAAAAAGACATAGGACCAGCAGCTCAATTTTGCGATTGATGGGGTTGATGGTGACATTGAACTTGTTTTTTCAAAGTGGCCTAAACCCTGTAAATGGGCATTTTTAACCATTGGAAAAGTTCACCATGAGCAAAATTTCAAATGTTGAATCTTCCTTTTTTATAGAGGGGCGTTATATTCCTCCTCATCTAAGAAATAAAGAAGCATCCAAGAATGGTAAGTAGATATAACTTGCTCAAGATCTAGAATGAGTGGTTGAAATATACTGAGTTAACACTTTGTTGTACCCTGCTTGAAACTTAATTGGTCAGGTAAGTATGGAGCACACAACTGATAATTGTAGATCCTGCATCTTTCATATTATTCCTCTGCTTATTCATCACATTTTATCTTTGACTGCAACGGTCCTTTTCTTCCACTGGAATGAGATGTCCTCGTTTGAATTTTATTAGCATAGCCGTTTCACTTTTCGTGGAAGTTTCCAGTTTTTCTTAGTTGATGTAGTCTTATCTACCATAGGTCAGCAAATGTTCCACTAATACTGGTACCTAAATTGTAAAGTTTTTGTCAATTTAGCAATGATACACTATTTGCTTCCATAGTTTCCATCTAATGGCTTCACATACAAAGCATATTTCAAACTCAACAGTTGGAGTTGAACAGAAGGAAATATTCCCCAGCCCTAAAGTCTGAACTGCCTGTGGGTGGAATCTGGTGAAGGATTTCTTTCTAAATGAGAATTAGGGGCATAAGTTGGGATATTCGCAAACTTGCAGATCAAACTAGATCAATTCTGATTAGCACAGGTGAATGTTTCCCTATCGGAAGCAGGATTTCCACAAGTACCTCTGGCTGAATTACTTCCAAGTTGTTGATTCAGGATAGTGCTTAAATGGGGTCAGTGTTGTCCTTATCTGTTAAACATGTGCTTTAGTATTTACAAAGTAAACTACTTGAAGCAGGTTTTATGCCAAGCAGATTGCATGCTATTTAGACGAGAGTTGATCCAGCCTGTCAGGATGTTATGGGAAACATTGGCTGAATCACAAAGTTGCTGCCTTTGTGTTTCCTAACAAGTTCACATGGTTCATTTTTCCAGTCTGACTTGCAGCAGCTTGGTGTTTCTTTGGGGTCTATTTCAATTGAGTTTTTGAAAAGTCCTGCTGGGATAAATGAGCAATCCTGACTTTCCTCGGGGATCCCTATAAGGTTATGTGTATGTGAACTGCAGAAAAGCACTGTCATGTTAGGATGCTTTCTCCACTAGGAGGACTAGTGGTTTACTTTATGGCATTTACTTTAACTTTACTTTCATTTACTTTATGGCATTGTATTATTGTTCTGATGTAATTGGGGAAGGAAACATGTATTTGATTTGTAGACAGCAGGTTTTGTATTTAAGCTGCTGCTGTCTGGTTACAGCTAGTTGCCTTAAGGACAAAGCAGCTAGTATTAACCTGTAACCAAACCAAGCTACATAAGAATATGCATTATAATTAGTATGCAAAAGTCATCAGACATGGTGCTCATCAGTTTGACTGCTGCAAGTTTAACACTGGATACCAAAAACTGGCCAAGAAAGTGGGGTTTGGCTGATCACACTTATATTTATCTTCAAACTATATTAGTTATCTTGAAGCTGTCTTTCTCCAGTCTGTCTAAAGCCAGAAGGTGTGAGCAGTAATTTAATGTCTGAAAACTAGCCAGGAATTTGTTGCAGTAGCATGACTGACAACTCCCATAAGATTGCCGGACACCCTGACCTCCAGTGTTTATTCAAAGCAAATGTTTACGCATCGCTCCTGCAAAGAATTGGTTAATTGCATGTTAGTTTACAGTACAAGCAATGTCTATAGAATCCCTACTGTGCAGAAGGAGGCCATTTGGCCCATCGAGTCTGCACTGACCACAATCCTATCCAGACCCTATCCCCCATAACCCCACATATCTACCTTGCTGGTCCCCCTGATACTAAGGGGCAATTTTCCATGGCCAATCAACCTAACCCACGCACCTTTGGAGTGTGGGAGGGAAAACGGAGCACCTGGAGGAAACCCACGCAGACACGGGGAGAAAGTGCAAACTCCACAGTAACCTGAGGCCGGAATTGAAACTGGGTCGCTGGCGCTGTGAGGCAGCAGTGATAGCTGCTGTGTGAAGTCCTTGCGTACTGAAAATAATTTCACTAATGGTGAACCAGCTTAAGATCTTAAATCAGTTGAAACTATTACAAACTCCCTTGGAAGCTGATTTAACAGTACAAAATGTGTACAGTGGAACCTGCCTCTGATATGACTGACAGCTATCATGTAGGGTCAGGAGTGCATGGAACAATGAGGTTAAGGTGTGTTTAAGCTCGAAGGCTGCAACTGGAGTTTATGTCCATGATTTTGAATGTTGCTTCTATTAAGCTGCTTTTTGCAGCTGTTTATATAGATTTCTCTCATCTAAAGAAATTGACTGTAATGACCCCTGTGGAGTGTATGAATTGATCTCTAAGAGAATAGAGGACGAATGAAGTGTTTGTACATGCAGTACCTTTTCAGAAGCTCCTGCTGGTTCAGAGCAATGACATAGCAGTGAAGTTATTTATACTGCTATCGATCTATAACGCACAGATGTTCTGTTGCAAGAATATATATTTAAATCATGGCAGCTGGCATAATTAAGAAATTTAGGTACTTCACAACTACAAGCATTTCAAAATAATGAGAAACTTGGGAATAAGACTTTGTAAAAATATTTATCTGTCCTTGCGGTAGAAGACATGAGCAATCCAAGAATAATAGGAAAACGAAGTGAAAGGGAGAGAGGAACTGAGTTCTAGCAAACTAATGGAACTGAAGGCTGACGGGACTTAATGGCCTGCATCCTTTGAATCTTAAAGGAGGTGGCTGCAGAGTTAACGGATGCATTTTTTAATCTTCAAAATTGTCTCGATTCTGGAAAGGCCCCAGTGGATTGGAAAACCACTAATGTAACTGAGGGAGGCATGAAGCAGGGAACGATAGGGCAGTTGGTCTAATATCTGTCGTTGGTGAAATGCTCGAGTCCATTATTAGAGACAGTAGACATGGCTTTGCAGTTTTTGTTTGAACATAAGAACATAAGAAATAGGAGCAGGAGTAGGCCATCTAGCCCCTCGAGCCTGCCCCGCCATTCAATAAGATCATGGCTGATCTGACGTGGATCAGTACCACTTTGGCAAGTTCTTTTGAGGATGTATCCCAGCCATGCCTTCTGCCCCCACGTATCAGCCCCCTTTTTGGTTCCTAATCAACCTAACCTCTCCTCTTTATACTTCGGCTCAGGGTTTTTGGAGACAGATTCAATTGGAGTAATTTGTTTTTGTTCCAAATGAAAATTCCAAATGTTTACTATTGGATACCTTCCCAGAAATGGAGTGTTTTGTACTTTTGTAACTTCTCTTCTGTAATTGTAGATTTAATTAGTAGTAAACTTGTTTTCCAGAACCCTACTATTTTTTTATTAGGTACTTTAATAAAGCGCGCACAGCCAACCCAAGAACCACGTTCTGTGGGCATGCAACTGATTTTTGACAAACATGCATGACTCTTGGTTTATAATTGTGCTGTAAACACAGGATTGATAGCTGGAACATTTTGGAAGTGAAGTTTGTACATTGAAATATAAATTGAAGGGTAGGAATGTGAACAAAGTTCAGTCCTGTCTCTGAATTTAAGTTGCTTTCAATCTGCTAGATACACATGATGAGCAATGATCTGGGAGGAGCAACTAGAATTGCATTTGGAGAAGGGGAGCCAGCAGCTGGTTCTTGAGGATCTAGAGTAATTGGAACTGAACTGCTTTTGATCCTGTTTAGAGAAGTGTATATATCTGAAACATCCATCGGTTTACACTGATTTAGTTTTAAAGTTCATCGTAATATTTCAAGAGGTAATGTTGAGTTCTGGGCAGGTTATAGTTGTGAAGGTAGCTACCTAAAATGCTAGACTTTACAGGTTGCCAGAATGCAAGACAGTTCCCATGTTTGTTTGAGTTAGAATAGAAGAAATGCAGTCATACAACAGCAGGTGGGCTTACTTAGCTGGATGCCTCTGCTGCTTGGGGGTGGTGGGGTCCAGGGATCTTTTGGGAGTTAACCTTGTTTAAAACTCCATCCCCATGCAAAAAGTAAACCCTGAGTAGAGAAGATCTGCAGGGCTAATTTTAAAAACTGTTCCGGAATAATAAACTGGTTCCTGATGGGTGATACCTGGTATTATTTGAAGTCCAAAGGTATGAAGTGTATAAGATGCTTGAGCAATGTTCCATGCCAGTTCATAACTTGACAATTCTAAATGTGAAATTTCTCACGTTTTTAGATTGTTCAGTACTATAGCTATTTCTGGAATAGTAGCCTACCCATGTAGCTGTTCTAAATCTCAACCTTTTGTATAAGTCACTTGAAGAATATCATTCTCACTTCCCCTGTGCTGGGACTAAATCCAGATCTGCAGATTTTAAAAATTAGTCAGTTGTTTTTAATCTGCTACCTGCTATTAAACCTTGAACACAGTCTAAAACTTATTTCCAAAGTCTTTTTGCAGGTGGTTGCACTGGTTGAATATTCCAGTGGTATTTTACTTTTTGTGGATCCCACTAAATTGCTGTGCTACCTTTTTTGTAGGATGTAGGTAAGTCTCGCTCAAACAAATTTGCCTCTCATCTTGTATTGATTTGATTATTGCAATGCTATATTGCTATTCTAATGTCTCATGACCAACATGGCTCCTGGTCCTCAAATTACAACTTGGATTGTCCTTTGTCTTTAAAGCATCTGGTTATGCAGCTCAACTCCAACCCTACAGCCTCTTCTGTTTCTCTATTCTTTTGACACTTGGGCTCGTGGCTCAACAAGAAAAGTGGCCATTCTGGACTTCTGGCAATAAAGCTATGGAAGGGATCTGATAGCATTTTGGTGCAGTTATTTATGAAGTCCTTGATCCCAGGTGCTTGTTGTGTAATTCAACCTTAAAAATTCTATACTTATGAACCTTCTGGCCACTGCCCCCACTGTGCCATTGAATCTATACTGTCTCTGATCTCCTCCTCAGAGCAACACCTCATTCCTCTGTATTACATTCCATCTGCTGCTTGTCTGCTAGTCCATCAGTCTTGTTGATTGGTGTAACCTCTCATTTGCCAAATCTCCTAATTTTGAAAATTTGTTCTATTCTGATATCCAAGGCACTTCTAAAGTATATCAAAAAAGTGGCCCTGTTGCACTCCCTTGGAAACACTGCTGTCTACCATCTTTCAGTCTGAAAAACAAACATTTGCCATGACTTCTTTTCTGTCTTTAATGCAAGCTTTTTATCCCATTTAACACTGCCCAACTTTGTTAACCAACCTAATTATGTGGCACATGTCAAATGCTAAACTTTATTTTTAAATAAACTTGTACTTTTGTTCACTATTTGGTCGGTGCAGGTTTGGAGGGTTGAAAGACCTGTTCCTATGCTGCAATGTTCTTTGTTCACTGCGTTACAGTGAGGATGTGATTAAATTGGAAGGGATACGGGGAAGATTTGCAAGCATGTTGTCAGGGCTGGTGAATTTTAGCTATCTGTAGGTGAAATTGTTTTCATACATCATAGAGGCAATTCTGGGGGGATTCATTTGAGGGCTGAGGAAGAGTGCATAGGACGAAGCAATTTTCCTTGGCAGAGGATTGCTACCAAGTTAGTGTAGTAGTGGTCTGAAAAATGTTGCAAATTCTCCAGTTTGGTAGAACCGGAAGAGAAAGTTAATTGTTTCCTGTCATTGACTTTTTGTCATAGTATTAATTGTTCACTCTCCAGATGTTATCTTTATAATATAGTACTTTGCTCCTCTATAAATAGTTGCTTAACTTGGATCAAATTGTGTAGTTCAGTTAAGTCCTTCATTTCCATGGTTAGGTGGCCCATTGCAGAAATGTGCTTCATACACGTACAAAAAGTTAAGCATGGGCGAAATGTTTTCTTTCTCTCCAAGCACACCACTGTTCTCTTTGTTCTCATCAGAAAATTCCAAATTGCAAAGTGGAAAAGATTAATTTCTACTTGGAAATATGCAACTCTTGGACTGTGGTTTTGCTTTAGTAAGTTAATTTAAAAGTTGTCTGCAGATCGTGATGTCGCCATTTTTATTAGCAAAAGTGGCAAAGTTGATCACCAAGTTGCAATGCAATTTAATGCTTGCAGTTGGCTAAAATCCAAATGGCTGCATCTGGTGAATTGACAGTTCCCATTTCTTTTACAGCTTATAATCCACTTGGAACAAATCGCTCTAATAATTATCCAATGTTGAGGATTTGTAAGTCTGCACTTTTTTGCACTTAAATTAGTGTGAGGAAAAAGCATGAAGTTTGGCATTGAATGTCATAGGATCTTTCACATAGAGCTGGCCTGACACTTGTTACTGTCTGCTCGTTTTGTCCCAAGTTTCCCTACCTTCCATTTACCAAGTTAGCGTTAACTTTGATCGGCAAGCAAAATCTTTGACACAAATGACAGCACTAACAGCAATAACCACCTGCTTAGTAACTTGTCACTGCCCAACAAAAGGATGCTCTTTTTGTTTCAGCCATATATTTCAAGTTATTCCTGCAAATTGCACTGCCACCCTGTCTTTTAGGGAACCGGCAGCCAGCTGTTGGAGAGAGTTTATGTAGCCAGTAAAGTTTGTAGGCACTTACCTTGTTTTTGCTGTGGATAGATTCTGAATAATGGCTTATACTGTTGCTCAGCTTTTCCAAGAGGTTCCTGGCAAGAGGTGGACGTACATCAGAACTGCAATGATGTCTGGCTGGACCGACCTGGTACGACATTTGGTGTACTGGTGCATGATAACATGCAGTTTTGTACTAACAATTGCATGCACCACTGCATTCTGCTGTCTTGGTAGATGAATATTCAAGTTAAATGGTGTTTGTGGTTAAGTAACTGCATTTCCCAGCATAACTTCATTGGAGCCTAATCAGTGATCCATGAGGTAGTGTGGGACAATATTCTCGGCGACAAAGGTTAATGCAGTAACTTGAGATTACTGGGGTTGATGGTTCATTGTGTGCTTTGAGCTGTGTTCACTCTCTCCATTGGCATCCATTGTGTGGTACATGTAATCAAATTTGACGGTTCTTAATAATTGTAGATATTTTACTGCCATACTTCCCAACTTCTGCAATCTGGATGGAAACTGCTTAATTTGGTGCTTTTAAAGCCGTACCCAGGTATGCATGTTTGAGTAGTTGATAAAAAAAATAGCTAACTTGAAATTCATGTTGGATTCTAAATATACTGACACGAGACTGACTGCAGGTAGATTTTTTTTGTGCCTGCTCGCTATACAATCTACTTTGTAATCCAGGCTTCCTACTTGTAACATGAGCCCTCAACCCAGTTTTTGGTGTTTGATCAATTTTCTTTTGACTCTCCTCTGCAGCTAGATTTAATACTGGAATGTACTTTTAATGCACCTAGATGCAATTAAGCTTGCTTTTGGCTTTATCTCGTGGTGCTTAAAACTGCACAATATATAGCATAAATAGGCCAGTCATCACATGTCATGTTGGTGATTATGCTCCACGTGATCCTCTTTTTGTCCTTTTCTCCTAGTGTCTCTCTCCCCTTTCTCCTTTTCGGTGGATTCCATTTTTATTAATAGATATAAAATTGGCCACCAGTTCTCTGGCTGTACCTTTTTCCAGCAAATTATTAAATACAAATTATTAATAGTGTCTGTCTAATTTTCTAAACTGCACAGCTGCCACCCATTCAGACTAGTTGTCTATCCCAAGTTGTTAGTTTATTTCTAATGAATGCAGATCATTTCTTTTTACTCCAAAACCACGTCCACTTGATTGTTGTTGTCATCACTCTACTCCCTCCCCAGAAATATTCACAAACAAATATACCAATTTCCTGTCACTGCATGCGATACTATACTGACATTTCTGCACTTTTACTATTTTTTAATTTCGTAGTTCACTTTGTTCTAGTTTTTCTCCCCTCATGCTCTGACCTGCTGTTCATGTCTTTATGCATCAGTGGTGTCTGTTTAGTTTTTAGCAGAATGTTACTGTCACTTGCCTCTTAATTTTCCTGAACTCTGATAATGCATCCTCCCTTGTGTACTGGGTTAGAAAGGAGTCCTGTGGCCATAGTAGGAGTTCCATGCATTTGCCTCTTCCAGTCAATTTCCTGATGATTCTAATTGTTTTTACTTCTGCTTGCACATTTCTTGCTCAACTTCCCCTTCCACAATTGTCATTGATTCTTAGCACTGCTACATTGCCAAGGACCTGGGACCCAGGTGACTGTGGCATTTGCAAGTTCTCCCCATGTATGTGTGGGTTTCCTCCTATAGTCCAAAGGTGTGCAGGTTAGGTTGATTGGCCATGCTAAAATTGCCCCTTAGTGTTCAAAGATGTGTTGATTGGGGGGGATTAGTGGAGTAAATAACTGGGGTTTGGGGATAGGGTCTGGGTGGGATGCTCTCAGTTGGTGCAGACTCAGTGGGCGGGATGGCCTGCTTCTGCACTGTAAGGTTCCTATGATTTCTGTCTTGTTCATTGTCTTTCTACTGTCATGGTTATCAAATCACGCCATTCCACATTTCAAAAACCATTACACCCTGCAATGCTCCCAGTCATGTCTTCAGTAATCTGGTTTCTTGCAGTGGATTGCCTTAAGTTCCCTTGTTTCATTATGGGCATGTTATTCTATAGTGACTCCTTTGCAATAACAATCTTTGCATTCCTCCCCTTTTTCTTTAACTTGATTGCTTGGTCACTTTTGTGTTCATATTAGGCTTGCTTCACCTCATAAATCTCTTGTCTTCTATTTAAGTCCTATGCCCGCAGGTTTAGTTGGTAGTGTTTCCATACCTGCCTTCTGAGTCACTTGTTCTCTTAAGCAGTCTCTCTGTCAATGTGCACATGGCTCAGGCAGTAATCAGCGATTATCCCTGATCCTTGAAATGACCTGATCTGTTCTGCCATGCACCGCGATGACTGGGTTTTCCCTCCCAAAAAAGGGTGGCATGGTGGCAGTGGTTAGCACTGTTGCATCATAGTGCCAGTGTGAGGCAGCAATGAGTAGGTGACGAACAGATATTTGCAGATGTGAGAATACATAGTCTTGCAGTCCATATACTATAACTGTGGCATTAATCTATTGATCATGAAACCATTGTCAATTGGAGGAAAAACCCATCTGGTTCAATAATGTCCTTTTTAGAGAAGGAAATCTGCTGTCCTTACCTGGTCTGGCCTATGTGTGACTCAGCCACAGCAATGTGGTTGACATTCAACTGCCCTCGGGCAACTACAGGTGGTCAATAAATGCTGGCCAGCCAGTGACACCCATGCCCCATGAATTAATGAAAAAATAAAAATCACCCCAAAGCCTCCTGCGCTCCAGGAAAAGTCTGTCTATCCAGCCTCTCCTTATAACTCAAACCACCAAGTCCTGGTAGCATCCTAGTAATCTTATCTGCACTCTCTGGTTCAATATCCTTTCTATAATGGGATGATCAGAACGGTACACAGTATTCCAAGTGTGGCCTTACCAATGACTTGTACAACTTCAAGACGTCCTAACTCCTGTATTCAGCGTTCTGACAAATGAAACCAAGCATATGGAATGCTTTCTTCACCTGTCATTCCATTTTCAAGGAGCTATGAACCTATACCCCTAGATCTTTGTTCTATAATGTTCCCCAATGCCTTACCATTAACTGAGCAAGTACTGTCCTGATTCGATCTACCAAGATCCATCACCTCCCATTTATCTAAATTAAACTCCATCTCCCATTCATCATCCCTCTGGCCCAATTGATCAAGATCCAGTTGCAATCCTAGATAAGCTTCTTCACTATCCACCATCCCACCAATCTTGGTGTTATCTGCAAACGTACTAACCATGCCTCCTAAATTCTCATCCAAATCATTAATATAAATGACAACAGTGGACCCAGCACCAATCCCTGAGGTACACTGCTGGTCACAGGCCTCCAGTTTGACAAACAACCCTCCACAACCACCCTCTGTCTTTTGTCGTCATGCCAATTTTGTACCCAATCAGCTATCTCACCCTGGACCCTGAGATTTAACATACTGTGCGGTACCTTGTCAAAGGCCTTGCTAAAGTCCATGTAGATAATGTTGACTGCACTGCCACCCTCTACCACCTTGGTTACCCCTTCAAAAAAAACTCCATCAAATTTGTGAGATGTGATTTTTCCACTCAAAGCCATGCTGACTGTCCCTAAATAGTCCTTTCCTCTCAATGCCTGTAGATCCAGTCTCAGAATTCATACTACAGACCGTGGGTGCACCTGTAGTTAGTTCCCAGGCTTCTCCCTGCAGCCCTCAAACAAAGGCACAACATTTGCCACCCTCCAATCTTCAGACACTCCCCCATTGTCTGATTCAAATATTTCTGCAAGGGGTCCTGCAATTTTCTCCCTAGCTCCCCACAACATCCTGGGGATTTATCTACCTTGATGTGCTTTAAGACTTCCAGCACCACCACCTTTACTCAGCAACCTGCTGTTCAGCATAGTTATTTGCCCCCACTGAGTGTCAGGCTTTTGAAACTTGAGTTTGGCCCTTTTCTTGGTCCATTGGGCCTTGATTGAAGGCAAAAAGCAACTGTGCCCCAACTGGCCTCACCGGCTTAACCTGACACGTGTATACCCTTAACAGTTGCCCCTCTGATTAGGAATCGGATCAGGGCAGTGGATAAAGTGTTACCACTAACGAGCAGTAGATGTTGCACTGTACAGCTCAGTGGCAATGAGCACTGGTCAGGCCAGACACTTGGAAAACAGTTCCTTCTGCTATAAAAATTAGAATTTGGCTTGTCACAATTGGTGCCTAGACTGTGATGGTATAAATGAGTTGTGAAGAAACATTGAAGCTTGATGTGCTTCAGAAATTTACAGGGCTATGGCAAGAGTAGGACCAATTAGTTTCTAAGTTGGCACAATGTGGTTCAAATGGCCGTCTGTTGTGATTCTGAACCTAAAGATTTGGAAAGAAAACAGTTGAGAGGCTACCTATGGGTGTAAAATATGCAACTCTGATCCCAGATTATGTTGAATGCTGAGTCAGGGCAAATGAGAAATCCAATTTAGCATGTTGCTTTTCTAGGCCAAACTGTAGATTCGCATGCTGACTTGTCACGTGATTTTTACTTGCCTAGAGCTGAATTAGGCCCCAACTTTAAATGTACTTATTAGGGTGATTGTGGAAGATACGTTTTGCAGTCTTTATTGTATTGATGAGTCCCATTTATCATTGTTGCCATAGTCCCAAATGACCAAGCTGCTCTCCCCTTTTGAGGGGGAGGGGAGAGAGAGTTGACTGATGGTGATTTAACCTGAGGGGCAAAGTGGAACTGACCAATAAGGTGTTCAGTATGATTTTTTTTTTCCCCCCAGGTGCTCGAGTCATAGTTAACTTGTCTGCGTTGATGTTTGAGCAGAACCTTTTTCCATTTACTATGAGCAACATTGCTCAGGCTTTCAAAATGAAATGTAATGTGTTCTGCTGGATGGCAGCTAGCTAGTGATACTTGGATGTTTACAAATTGGCATGAAACTCCATTCTGAAGACTGCTTCTGATTAATATGAATGCAAGGTGTATTTAGAATGTTGCTCTCTGTGCTTGGGGTAACTGGATTACTAAGACCTTCTCTGGTGGAATGTGTTTTCCTTTTACAACATGGTATTTAGAAAATGCAAATCTTAATGTAGCAATAAAAAGCCAGATTAAGTGCTCTTAACTGTCTTCAGTGCTGGTTTTGGCAAGTGATGTCCAAATCAACAGGTACTGATAGCAAAGGGATTTGTTTTAAAATGTTGTCAGTTTAGTGGATCAGATTTAACTCAGTTTGCAGTTGATATTTACTTATTCCCAGTTTTGCTAACTACAGCCACCTTCGTTGCAGAAGTTTAGTGTAAGCTATTGTTTCAAATATTAAACATGATGGGAAATGGAAGCAAAACTAACATTGTGCAAGAGTGCAATTTGTGAACAGTGTCATGTCAGTTGGCTAAATGTAAATTTTAATGAGGAGAAATAGGATTTTTGTTTCAAAAATCATTGGGTACGCTGATGACTTTAGTTCCCACCTGTTCTCACTGGCAGTGCTTTTGTATACACAACTGTAGTATAGATTCCAGTTATGGCAGCTACTTGTATTTATATAACAATGAAAAATTCTGGGGTATTTCACAGTGCAATCATGCAATTATTTGACATCAACCCATAACATTAGATTAAATGGAGAATTCCAGAGCAAAAGACATGGACAGCTGAATGGAATCCAAATTGGAGTGTTGAAATCTGGTGAAAGGAGGGGGAAGGCAATGTAGATTTGATTTGGCTAATCAACATCAAAGCATTGCTAAATTAGGAGCCAGTGGGTCAGTAGACCTTGCATGGTATTTCAGAATGTTGGTTTTAAAACTCAATAGATCTTGTTCATGGTAGCAAAGTTAACTGGTGTCTATTTCAAAATCTGCAAGGTTTGGTCTCTGAAGAGTGCAAGTAAAACCAGTGGAAACATAAAGCTAAGTCTAAGAGCATTTTGATGAAAGATGGTCAGAATTGATCTTGTGCACTGCATTGACTGCTGCCCACAAATTTACTTTTGCTTTACATTAACAATACTGCTACTGAAATGGTCTGCAGCACTATCCACCAGACAGGAAGTAGTGGGGTTGATTTGAGGTGGATTGTTTACGCAGGTATGCTGACAACTGGGGCAAAGAGAAGGTGGTTGAGGAGATGTTGTTGCAAAGAGGTGTGCTGTGCCATAACTGCAGCAGTAGGAAAAGTAAAAGTGAACCCACTAAACTGAAGATGTTGGATCATGTAGCCCATATTAAAAGTGGCAAGTCATGAGCAGACCATGTTCAGTTTGAGGATGTGTGCCTTCTGATTTGGACTTCTTTCTTGCTGTAGTGGGGGGCTAAATTTTGTGCCCTAAATTTTCTCTCATTGCTTAAGCCCCTCTAAATCTCAAACTTGTAAATCTCCTCTCATTGCTTAAGCCCCTCATTTTGCCCTACTAAATTTCCTGTTCGCAAGTTTTTTTTCATTTTATTTTGAATCCTATTTCAACCTTTCTATTTTGGTTGAAACTCTCAGCACCAATCAATCTGTAGTGTGCAACTAAGTTCTTGATATTTAATTGAGGCAAGTAGCTGACTGTAGTAATGTGAACAGTTTTTCTGGAGGGTGAATAACTAGGACAATTGCTATGCTAAATGTGCCAGTTTTTGTACTGGAATGGATTAATTCTTGAGATCCCTAAAGCTTGCTGCAGGTACAGGGGCTGTTGATGTCCACACTAGTAAATCATGCAAAGGCAAGAAGTGCTTGTAGAAGGAATGAAATGGCGTAACTTGTATTTTAGACATGTCCAATATTTAAGGCCATTTGTTCTTTGCAAACTTCAATATATTAACTAACTTTTGCACCATCAGATGTTCCTCAGGCCATAAATTTGAGCTGTCTTGATGCATTTCCAGTACAGCTTGGCACTGGGCTTTGAGACACTTTTAATGTAATCAGTGGTTATGGTATCAGATGCAAGTGCAAATCCCCATTATGGTAAGTTGTGAAATAAGTTTGTTTTCTCTGGTACTCATCAGACCTGACTACCTTGATGTCCTTCCAAAAGGTCGCTAACAGTACCTCCTCTTGGTGTCACCTACCAAAATGCTATTTGACAGGTAGGGATGGAAAGTCCAATGCTAGTAGTGACATTACTATTGCTGAATCTTCCTCTATCAACATTGACCGGAAACTGAATTGGATCAGCCAGGGTGTATAAGACCATTAGATATAGAAGCAGAATTAGGCCATTTGCCCCATTGAGTCTGCTCTGCCACTCAATCATGGCTGATATGATTCTCATCCCCATTCTCCTGCCTTCTCCCTGTAAACCTTGATCCACTTATTGATCAAGAACCTAGGTATCTCTGTCTTAAAGACACTCAATGACCTGGCCTCCACAGCCCTCTGTGGCAATGAGTTCCGATTCACCACTCTGGCTGAAGAAATTCCTCCTCATCTCAGTTTTAAAGGAGCGTCGCTTCACTGAGGTTGTGCCCTCAAGTTCTAGTCTCCCATTAGTGGAAACATCCTCTCCATGTCCACTCTATCTAGGCGCCTCATTTTAGACACACACACCCCATCCTTCTAAACTCCATGGAATATAGGCTCAGACTCCTCAACTGCACCGCATTTGACAAACCCTTCATTCCTGGGATCATTCTTGTGAACCTCATATGGACTCCCTCCAAGGCCAGCACATCCTTCCTTGGTATGGGGCCCAAAACTGCTCAATATTCCAAATGGGATCTGATCAGAGCCTTGTACAGCATCAGCAGTACATCCCTGCTTTTGTATTCTAGCCCTCATTGAATTTGCCTTCCTGACTGCCACTGAACCTGCATGTTAGCCTTGAGTCCTGAACCAGGACTCCCAAATCCCTTTTTGCTTCAGATTTCTGAAGCCTTTCCCCATTTAGAAAATGGTCTGTCTTTTCCTCCCAAAGTGCATAACCTCACACTTTCCTACGTTGTATTCCATCTGCCACTACTTTGTCCACTCTCTTAGCCTGCCCAAGTCATTCTGCAGCCTCCCCACTTCTGCAACACTACCTGTCCCTCTACATATCTTTGTATCATCTGCAAATTTAGCAACCTTGCCCTCAGTTCCATCTTCCAGATTAGGTAGATGGCCAGTGTGTGGGGTTAGGGCAGGAGATTGGGCCTAGGTAGGGTGCTCTGTGTGGACATGATGGGTCGAATGGCCTCTTCTGCACTAAGGATTCTATAATAACTATGGCTACAAAAGTGGGAATTCTGAGTAACTCCTGACTCCCCAGAGCCTGTCCACCATCCAGAAGGCAAGTGTGACTGAATGCAGCTTTTGCAAATTTGATACCATTTAGGGCACAGCCTGTTTGATGGGCACCCCAAGCATTCAACCCCTTCACCACCAGTATACTAAATGTATTGTGTACTTTTTTGCAAGATGCTCTCCAACTCAACCGTGCCTTTTTTGCTTAAAAGCAAATTACTGAGAATGCTGGAATCTAAAATACAATCTCTGCAGGTCTGACCGCATCTATAGAGAATAAAGGTAACATTTTGAGTCTTAGGCCACCCAGACTCGACATTGGCTGCTCTTTCTCTACAAATGCTGTCAGACCTGAGATTTTACAGCATTTGCTTTTGTATGGCATCTTCCAAGCCCAGCCTCAAGAATTTTGTTTGGATTTCTGAAGTTTTGTCTACTGTTCTTTCAAAATAGTTCACAGCTTCCAAACTTGCCTAAGTTGTAAAGCTGATGTAAATTGAACTGTTTTCCATTAAGCATTCCAACTGACTCTTGGAGAAACATTTGATTAAAGCTGATGTACATTCTGTGGTTTCCAAAACCTGTATTGACAGCTGTTTTGAGTGCCGGAATCGTTTGGACCAAACTGAAAGCTTTAGTACTGACACTTCAAAAGTTGTGTAATGGTTTTGTCACTGGATCAGTAACTAGAGACCCAGGGCAAGATCTGGGGACCTGGGTTCAAATCCCACCATGGCAGATGGTGAAATTTGAATTCGATCAAATCTGCAATTAAAACTGATGACCATGAAACCATTGATTGTTAGAAACCCATCTGTTCACGCATGTCCTGTAGGGAAGGAAATCTGCCATCCTTGCCTGCTCTGGCATGCATGTGACACTTGACCCACACCAATGTTGACACTCAAATGCTGTCAGATATGGAGGGCATTTTGGTTGGGCCAGCATTTATTGCCCAATCCTGTGATGCCCACATCCCTTAAATTAATAAAGAAACCATTAGCAGTAACTACCAGAATGTGGAAATTACTTCATTTCTGAAGGTGCATTTTCTGCTAGTCTGAAGCACATCTTGATAGAGATGCGGTGCAGAATAAAGCTCTCTGCACCAGAGGGCAAAATTGCATGATCTAGGATGACTTCTATGGTGCCAAACCCGTCAAGTGGAGCAGCGCAGTTTAGTCTCTATCCAAATAGACAAATTTTATAAATTGTGGATCTGAGGCTGTGCAAAAGCGTAAACTGGCTTTGTCATATCTGCTGTAAACTTTGCTAAGTATTAGATCCCGAGGTAGTGACGTTTCCTTTTTTACTTCCTTCATTTCCTTTCTATCATAGATTTCAGTTGAAGGTAAAATTTAATTCAAAGCTGACGGCTTTTGTGGTGGATACTTGTTGCTTGGTTACAAAATGCAACTGATCTAATTTGTGCAGCACTCCAGATTTTAGTTTAATTTCCACCTGGAACAGAAACTTGCCCCACTCAAACTGGCCATGACCGAAACTTTGAACTGATTTTTCAGCGAGTGGTTTTAATCTGTACTTCTGCCAATCTTTTACATGGACTTGCCTTGAACTTCAGTTTTGGAGTGTTGGGAGATTTTGTATCATTCCTTGACGCATAATTTCCTGAAAACTCAACTGGCCGTGAATGAGAACAGTCTTGCATGATATGATGCTTGCAAGGCACTGAGCACTCACTAGAGTATGGATGGGAAGCCTATATTGAGACATTGGCCTGTTCTCAGTTGGTGAGCTTGTATAGTGCTGGTCATGAGAATTTTATTTGCCCTTAAAGAAAATACTCAGTAGACATTGAAGTAGGAGTTTGTTTTGGAAGAGATTTGAAGTCAATGATGGAACGCATCTTTACACCGACACACCAGCAAAGTTGGCACTCAACAGTCATTTTTGGGCACCTAAATCAGCACTGGCTCAGTTGCAGCAGATTTCAATGGCCATGTCTTTTTTGACCCTGGATGCCAAGAATATGTTTTGTCATCTTTACACTCCCTACCACCATCTGGAAGCTCCCAGCATCAACATCTGGCACTAGCTTTGAAAACCAGCTCCGTAGCGGTGTTGTAATTGTGAACTTATCTAAAATGACAGGCTTTGGCTATGAAAAAGATGGAGGATGGAGTAACAAGGAAGTCAGGGATCCATACAGCAGTTTTGGATCACGTGCTGATCGGGGAAAATCAAGCTTCTTCAATGACCGAGGAAGAGGAAGGTAAGCTGAATTTGATTCAAGTGACCCTTGTTGCTATCCTACCCGACTAACTTCATGCATAATTTTAGTTTATAGTTTGATATTTGGCTTGTTTTTTTCCATGCTTGAGTAGAATGGCTATTCCTACCAATGAATGTCAGAGTGAGTGTATGTAGACTTGTAACGGTGCTTCATAAGTTAGACCTGGTTGTTTGTATCCTTGCTGTTACTTGAACATTGCTGGACTCTTTTAATTCCATCAGGTATGAAGACCGTGGCAGGGGAAATGCTAGTGACAGTGCCTATGATCACTTTGGAAGCCGCAATGACCGTGGGGGATATGGCCGACTGGATCGTGGTGGATTTGGATCTCGTGAAGGTGGTGGAAATAGCCGTTGGGTGGAGGACAAACGAGATGATGACGATTGGTCTAAACAGCTACCACCAAATGAACGTATGGAACAGTAGGTGTTGAGTTCTTGTCTACTCAAAAGGGAACATTTGACAACTATTATAAACTGGTTAAAGGTGGCGAAAGATGGAGGGTTTCAACATAATTTGTGGGACAGTTGGAATTACTGGAGGGTGATGGTGAGGCTGTGAACAAATTTAAATAATACAAATTTTATATTGGAGATGTTGCTGAATTGAGAATTAATGCAGATGAGTGATCACAGTTTGAGCATAGGATGGCGGTAGTTTTTTTTTGAAGGGGCTAACAATACCTTCAGTTTTCCTTTTAAGTCGAGGAAATTGTGGACAGGTATCTGGCTGGCATTTAAACAGGACAAACAATGGATGGGTCAAGAGATTAGAGTAGAAACAGACTCACTCCGGGTCTCTCTGCCATTCAGTGAGATCATGACTGATCTGATCCTCCTTTCTTGCCTTATTCCCTTACTGACTAAAATATCTGTATCTCAACCTTACTGTGACGACTCCACCTCTACAGTTCTGGTAAAGAATTTCAGGTTCACTACCCTCTGAGAAATTCCTCATCTGCCTTAAAGGGTGACCCCTTATTCTAAGATTATCCCCCTTGCTCTTAAACATTTGCATGTGGGGAAACAACCTCTCAGCATCTACCCTGTCAAGCCCCATGAGATTCCTGTATATCTCTAGACGGTTGCATCATTCATCTAAACTCCAATGAGTACAGGCCCAGCCTACTTGACGTGTCTCATAATCCCTCCATACCTGGACTGCCTCCAATGCCAGTACATCTTTGCATAGCTAAGGGGACCAAAACTGTTCAGTATTCCAGGTATGGTATAAACTAGTGCCTTGTATAGTTTTAGCAAGACTTCCCTATTTTTATACTTTGTTCCCTTTGCCGTCCCTATTACCTGCTGCATTTGCGTGCTAGCCTTTTGTGATTTATCCATGAGCTGGAGTCTTTCTCTATTTAAATATTCAGCTCCCAAGTGTGTAACTTTATTTTCTTGCATTATATTTCATCTGCCAAGTTTTTGCTCACTCTACCTATCTATATATCCATCTGTAGATTCTGTCATCCTCACCACTTGCCTTCCACGTTTTAGTTATCTACCAACTTGGCAATAGTACATTCACTTTCCTCGTCCAAGTAAGCAGTTGTGGCCCCAGCACTGATCCCTGTGTCACTCCACTGGACACAGGTTGCCATCCTGAAAATTTATCCCAATTCTGTATTACCAGTTGGCTGTCCTCTTATCTAATATGCTAACATACTACCCCAAACACCATGGGCTCTTACTGCACTTATACTTTGATTTCCAAAAAGCATTTTATATTAGATCTACTGGTTCCCCTTTACCTATCCTGCTTGTTACCATCTCAAAAGAATTCTAATAAACTTGTCAGGCATGATTTCCCCTTCAAGCCGTGACTCTACTTGGAGAAGTTAGTCTGACTAATGAAGGCTAATCCTTGATGTTCCCAAAGCACAGCATGAGGACCCAGGGGAGTGTGGGGAAACTATAGATGCAGGGTTTGGAAGGAATGCAATTGACCATGCTCTGCATATGGCAAGTAAGTGTAGAATGCAGTGAGCTGGATAGCAGTATGCAGATGTTTGAGGGTGATGTGCATGCTTGTAATGGCTGCGGAGAGTCTCTATTTGAGATTTTTCTACATTTATCAAACTATCAATTTGGAGACAATTGCCATCTGGTGTTTGCATTGATTGGAGGATTTGGATTTCGTCACTCTTGCTTAGCACTTGGGTTTCACTTCAGTGGAAGGTTTTTAAGTCAGACCAGAAAGGGCATTTTATTTAACATGCAATAGCAATAGGATTTTAATACTAAGCATAAGAGGTACAGCTGCTAATATACTGTAATTTGTTCCCTCCTGGGCCGGGGTATTTGAGTTGATCTGTGCGAGAAGGGCCCATTCATTTCTAAGGAATTGCAACATTTTGGATGGTCAAGCTACTGAAGCGCTACCACTTCAAGTCAGTCCCAATATGACATGAGCTTTAGAAGAAAATGACACTTTCTATCCCCCATGTCAATACCCTCAACTTGAGCAAGTGGTATTCAGTAGGGGTGAGGATATAAGTAGGTATACGGTGCATGTTGGTTTGCAGCAGTGCTGTGATCAAGAAAACGAAGTTCAAGACTGGTTGCCCTTGCTTTCTATTTTTAGGGAGTTGTTTTCTGCAAGCAACACAGGAATCAACTTTGAGAAATATGATGACATTCCTGTTGAAGCAACTGGTGCAAACTCTCCTCCTCATATTGAAACTGTAAGTAGTTCATTCAATCCTTGGGCAGACTGCATTCATATTTTGCCTCTTAAAATAAATTCCATTGTGATTAAATGTTGCCCGTCTAAATTTGGAATGTAGTGCAATGGCAGCACCCAAGGAAAACCAGAATACATAAGAATTGTTGACAGCAGGGGAATTCAATTATAACCAGGTTTTCCCATAATGACTGCACTGAACTATCATTGGCAGTGTTGCCTTCATTTGCCTGTTGGGTCAAAACAGTAGCTAGAGGCATATACATTTGTCCAGCTTTTGGCTTGAATTATGCTATTTTAGTTCCAGGATGTAAACATGGGAGAAATCATAATGGGCAATATTGAGCTGAGTCGCTATGATCGTCCAACGCCTGTGCAGAAACATGCGATTCCCATCATTATATCGAAGAGGGATTTGATGGCATGTGCTCAGACAGGCAAGTATAACTCATGAAAGTTGGAAGAGCATGCAGTTTCAACAAATGCAATTTGTTTAACTTAAATAATTTGTGACCACCAAGAGTAATTTGGCATGCCAGTTCTTCATTCCTTACTATCCCATTTACATTTGGTCACTCGTGCCGAGTTGCTTTAAAATAGAACGCTTTTTGATGCTTGGTCAGAACTTTTGCCCAGACTTGTGCTTCAAGTAAATCTGCAATTTCACTTTAGAAATGTAGAAGCAGCTTTTTTATTTGAGAATCGCTGAAGGCCATTCACCTCTTCAAAATGGTCCACTTAAATTATGACTGATCTGTATATCTTGCCTGCATTGATTCTGTTTTTCATAAACCATTGTACAACAAATGGGATTGGTTTTGAATTTCCAATTGGCCTATTGGTATTATCATTAGACTATTAATCCAGAAACTCAGCTGATGTTCTGGGGACCCAGGTTCAAATCCCACCATGGCAGCTGGTCGAATCTGAAAAGAAAATCTGGAATTGGGAATCTACTGATGACCATGAAACCATCATGAATTAGAACATAGAACAGTACAGCACAGAACAGGCCCTTCGGCCCACGATGTTGTGCCGAGCTTTATCTGAAACCAAGATCAAGCTATCCCACTCCCTATCATCCTGGTGTGCTCCATGTGCCTATCCAACAACCGCTTAAATGTTCCTAAAGTGTCTGACTCCACTATCACTGCAGGCAGTCCATACCACACCCCAACCACTCTCTGCGTAAAGAACCTACCTCTGATATCCTTCCTGTATCTCCCACCACGAACCCTATAGTTATGCCCCCTTGTAATAGCTCCATCCACCTGAGGAAATAGTCTTTGAACGTTCACTCTATCTATCCCCTTCATCATTTTATAAACCTCTATTAAGTCTCCCCTCAGCCTATCCGCTCCAGAGAGAACAGCCCTAGCTCCCTCAACCTTTCCTCATAAGACCTACCCTCCAAACCAGGCAGCATCCTGGTAAATCTCCTCTGCACTCTTTCCAGCGCTTCCACATCCTTCTTATAGTGAGGTGACCAGAACTGCACACAATATTCCAAATGTGGTCTCACCAAGGTCCTGTACAGTTGCAGCATAACCCCACGGCTCTTAAACTCCAACCCCCTGTTAATAAAAGCTAACACACTATAGGCCTTCTTCACAGCTCTATCCACTTGAGTGGCAACCTTTAGAGATCTGTGGATATGAACCCCAAGATCTCTCTGTTCCTCCACAGTCTTCAGAACCCTACCTTTGACCCTGTAATCCACATTTAAATTAGTCCTACCAAAATGAATCACCTCACATTTATCAGGGTTAAACTCCATTTGCCATTTTTCAGCCCAGCTTTGCATCCTATCTATGTCTCTTTGCAGCCTACAACAGCCCTCCACCTCATCCACTACTCCGCCAATCTTGGTGTCATCAGCAAATTTACTGATCCACCCTTCAGCCCCCTCCTCTAAGTCATTAATAAAAATCACATAGAGCAGAGGACCAAGCATTGATCCCTGCGGCACTCCGCTAGCAACCTGCCTCCAATCTGAAAATTTTCCATCCACCACCACCCTCTGTCTTTGATCAGACAGCCAGTTACCTATCCAATCGGCCAACTTTCCCTCTATCCCACACCTCCTCACTTTCATCATAAGCCGACCATGGGGGACCTTATCAAACGCCTTACTAAAATCCATGTATATGACATCAACTGCCCTACCTTCATCAACACACTTCGTTACCTCCTCAAAAAATTCTATCAAATTTGTGAGGCCTGACTTGCCCTTCGAATCCATGCTGACTATCCCGGATTAATCTGCATCTTTCTAAATGGTCGTAAATCCCATCCCTAAGGACCTTTTCCATCAATTTACCAACCACCGAAGTAAGACTAACCGGTCTATAATTACCAGGGTCATTTCTATTCCCTTTCTTAAACAGAGGAACAACATTCGCCATTCTCCAGTCCTCTGGCACCATCCCCGTGGACAGCGAGGACCCAAAGATCAAAGCCAAAGTCTCTGCAATCTCATCCCTTGCCTCCCAAAGAATCCTAGGATACATTTCATCAGGCCCAGGGGACTTATCGACCTTCAGTTTATTCAAAACTGCCAGGACATCCTCCCTCCGAACATCTATTTCCTCCAGCCTATTAGCCTGTAACACCTTCTCTTCCTCAAAAACATGGCCCCTCTCCTTGGTGAACACTGAAGAAAAGTATTCATTCATCACCTCGCCTATCTCTACTGACTCCATACACAAGTTCCCACTACTGTCCTTGACCGGCCCTAACCTCACCCTGGTCATTCTTTTATTCCTCACATAAGAGTAAAAAGCCTTGGGGTTTTCCTTGATCCGACCCACCAAGGACTTCTCGTGTCCCCTCCTAGCTCTCCTAAGCCCCTTTTTCAGCTCGTTCCTTGCTAACGTGTAACCCTCAATCGAGCCATCTGAACCTTGTTTCCTCATCCCTACATAAGCTTTCCTCTTCCTTTTCACAAGACATTCCACCTCTTTCGTGAACCATGGTTCCCTCACTCGGCCATTTCCTCCCTGCCTGACAGGGATATACCTATCAAGGACATCCAGTATTTGTTCCTTGAAAAAGTTCCACTTTTCATTAGTTCCTTTCTCTGACAGTTTCTGTTCCCAACTTATGCCCCCTAATTCTTGCCTAATTGCATCATAATTACCCCCCCCCCCCCCCCCCCCATTGTAAACCTTGCCCTGCCGTACGGCCCTATCCCTCTCCATTGCAATAACAAAAGACACCGAATTGTGGTCACTATCTCCAAAGTGCTCTCCCACAACCAAATCTAACACTTGGCCCGGTTCATTTCCCAGTACCAAATCCAATGTGGCCTCACCTCTTGTCGGCCTATCCACATATTGTGTCAGGAAACCCTCCTGCACACACTGCACAAAAACTGCTCCATCCGAACTATTTGACCTACAAAGGTTCCAATCAATATTTGGAAAGTTAAAGTCCATCATGACAACTACCCTGCGACCCCCACACATATCCATAATCTGCTTAGCAATTTCTTCCTCCACATCTCTATTACTATTTGGGGGCCTATAGTAAACTCCTAACAACGTGACCGCTCCTTTCCTATTTCTAACCTCGGCCCATATTACCTAAGTGTGCAGATCCCCCTCGAAGTGCCTTTCCGCAGCCATTAAACTATCCTTGATTAACAATGCCACTCCTCCACCTCTTTTACCAGCTTCCCTACACTTACTGAAACATCTATACCCCGGAACGTCCAACAACCATTCCTGTCCTTGTTCTACCCACGTCTCCGTAATGGCCACAACATCGTAGTCCCAAGTACCAATCCACGCCCCAATTGTTGGAAAATCCCATCTGGTTCACTAATGTCTTTGAGGGAAGGAAATCTGCTGTCCTTACCTGGTCTGGCCTACATGTGACCCAGAGCCACAGCAATGTGGTTGATTCTCAACTGCCCTTGTGCAACTAGGGATGGGCAATAAATACTGGCCAGCCAGAGATGTCCACAAGTGAATTTTTGTACAAGTCAGACGATGAATCTGCACAATTGGAACTGATCTGGCACTCTAAAACTTTAACTAGAGCTTGATACGACAACAAATATCACTAGTGTCCAGGCTCTACTCCATTAAAACCTTCTATCTCCTACCCGTTAACCAATTCCCTCAATAGGTTACCTCCAATGTATGCACTTGGGACTTTCTACAACTCCGAGCTATATTTCTGGAATGACAGATTAATGAAGGTTAAGTAGAGGGTTAGTGTATTTTTTCAGCGCTATTTGATCAAATTTATTTGTTTATCTCTCTAGGCTCTGGCAAAACAGCAGCATTTTTGCTTCCCATTCTTAGCCAGATCTATGCGGAAGGTCCTGGTGAAGCCTTAAAGAATGCAAAAGCGCAGGCAAGTGATCTTGATATTTTTTCATTCTGAACTGACATCAATTTTCAATATTTCTGTACCCTTATTAATACATGTCTATTCCGACAGGATTCCTCTAAATATGGCCGTCGTAAGCAATATCCAATTGCTTTGGTTTTAGCACCTACCAGAGAACTTGCTGTACAGATATATGATGAATCCAGGAAGGTGAGGTTTTAAAATAGCTCTTGCTGTTACAATTTCACCGGAAGCTTTTTTACAAGAAGCTGATTGATGTTTTTTTTGCAGTTTGCATATCGTTCTAAAGTTCGTCCTTCTGTAGTTTATGGAGGAGCTGACATTGGACAACAGATAAGAGATTTGGAGCGTGGATGTCATCTTCTTGTAGCCACTCCTGGACGTTTAGTTGATATGATTGAGCGAGGCAAGGTTGGATTAGACTATTGCAAGTACGTTGAAGCCTTTATATAAAATGGTTTGTTTGGTCTAATTTAATGCTCCCAATAGCGCACTTTAACAAACGATGCCTTTTTCCATTGGGCAGCAAGATGTTGAATGCAAAAACCCATCTCTTGTTGCTTTTACTGTTACTTATTTCTACCTGTTCGCAGCTTGCTCTTGAGCCAAAGTATTCTCATACTGTACTTTCGACATCCTTGATGAACAGGGCAATCCATTTTGAATGCTGTGTGCATTCCAATACCAAGCTTTTGACTGTCTTTTTTACACACAAGTTTGTACTCTGTCCATTCTGGTTATCATTTATCTCACTAATTTATGACTCAGCAGAGTATTCCATCACATTCCTGATTTGTAGATGGTGAACAGGCTTTAAGAAATTGGGAGATGAATTACTCACTGGAGTTCCCAGCCTCTTGACCTGTTACAGCCACAGTATTTATATGGTTGGTTGTTTCTGGTCAACAGTAACCTTCAGGAGGATGTTAATGGGGGATGCAATTGTAATACCATTGAATCTCAACGAAAGATGGTTAGGTTCTTGTGTTGGAGGTGATCATAGCCTGGCACTTGTGTGCCACGAATGTTACTTATCACTTAGCCCAAGCCTCGATCCTGCCCAGGTCGTCTTTATGCATATGAATACTGACTGGTTCAGAGGAGCCAAGGGTAGTGAATATTTCCACTTTTGACCTGATTGAGGTGTTGATGAAGTAGCTGAAGATTGTTTTGCCTAGAACACCACCTTGAGGAATTCCTGGAGATAATTGACCTCCAAGCACGATTGTCTTCCTTTTGTGCTATGTATGACTCTATAACCAGTGGAGCCTTGCCCCTGATTGACATCCAAGTACTGCCTTGATGTTGAGGGCCATCAGTCTCACCACCTCTCATTCAGCTTTTTGTCCATGTTTGGATCAAGGCTGTAATGAGGTCAGGAACTGAGTGGCCCTGACACAACCAAACTGTGCATTAGTGAGCAGGTTATTATTGTGTTGCTTAATCAATGTTATTTATTGTCACTACTGATTAGCTTGATGGTAATTGACCAGGATTTGTTCTGTACATGCCCAGGCAATTTTCCATATTGCTGGGTAGATGTCCATGTTGAAAACTATACTGGAACAGCTTGGCTAAGGCAAATTCTGAAGCACCCAAGTTTCTGTCATTATTGCCAGTATCTTGTCAGGGGACAACATGGTCAACTTATAACAATTACAAAAAGCTCTCATCTCCATTTTTGTCTAAGGTTATATTCTGGCAGGACAAAATCACAAATGCAGTAGTCTTAAATGCAGAGTTCCCAAGTCTGTTGGCACGAATCAAACATAAGCAGCCTCAGTGAATTGGGTATATCCATAGCATGAAAGATGGTTGCATACACAAGGACCTTTCTGTGGCTGGAACACGGTGGCCAGTGGAATGCCCAAGGCCGTGCTTAAAGGGTCCTTGCAAGTGTGACATGAATCCTGATGCACTGACTCTCATCTGGGAATCACTAGCTGGCGAAAAAGGGAAAATCATGTGGCTGCAGCTTTGCAATGTGCCAGTGTCATAGACAGCACCTCAACTTCACAATCAGCACTTGTAGCAGAACCTGGCTCAAGGACAGCCCTTCAGCAAAAATGCACCACATGAAGATTGTTCACCAAAAGCTTATTTGCTGCGTGTCCGTGCTATCTCTTCGATGGAAAGATGCCAACTACTGGGCATACTGAGTCAGCTGATGCTAAAAATGGGCAGAAAAATTAGCAATGCTGATTAGCAATTTGTTCCCTAATGAGTGCTGCCTAATGTCTTTTCATTCTTAGTTGATCACAAGGGGTCTAAGGGATGGCACAGTGGTTAACACTTGCCTCAGCACCAGGAACCCAGGTTCAATTCTGGCCTTGGGTGACTGTGGCCTTGGGTGACTGTGTGGCACTTTCTCCCCAATTCTGGGCAGGTTTTCTCTGGCTGCTCTGGTTTCATCCCACAGCCCAAAGATGTGCAGGTTAGCTGGATCGGCCATGCTAAATTGCCCCTTCATGTCCAAAGGTGTGTAGGTTAGGGGGGTTAGCTGACTAAATGCGTAGGGTTACAGAGGGTGGGGATGGGCCTGGGTAAGATGCTCTGTTGGAGTTGGTGCAGGCTTGATGGGCCAAATGGCCTCCTGCACTTTAAGGAATCTGATTCCAGTCACTTGCCATTCAGACCACTTAATGTTAGGCATGCAAGGAATATTTGTAGGGGGATATTGTATAGCTTAAGTTTAAGCCGCTGCCATTTTCTCCAGAGTTAAATGTTTGTTTCTTTCTTTAGGTATTTGGTGCTGGATGAAGCTGACAGGATGCTTGACATGGGATTTGAACCACAGATTCGCCGCATTGTTGAGCAGGATGCAATGCCACCGAAAGATGTGCGGCAAACTCTAATGTTCAGTGCAACATTTCCAAAAGAGATACAGGTTTGTGACAATAGTGTTAGTTGTGTGAGTGAGCATTTTATTTTCCCTGTGGCACAGGGATAAATGATCTGACGGATGTTATGATTTTTGCCCTGCTTTAAGCTGTTCCAACTGGGAGAACAGTAGGGTTCAGTTATTTTGGGTCTGAAAATACTCTGGTTCCTTATTGTGCTTCTACCTCTGCTGTTGCCACTGAATAATCTGCCTACAGTTCTGAAAATGGTGTCATCCAAAATGTCTTTGGAACAATGCCTCTTAATTTTACACTCTACAATTAAATGAATTCTCTAAGATCTGATTGTAATCTTTGCAAACAAGATCAACACATTGCTTGGTACAATAATTTGGCACTTGTAAGTTTTCCTTTTGTTTTGAATTGATTTGCATTGGGAAATGAATCCCCCTGGGAGGTGATTATTGTCTATAGCTCTTTATTCTTTGACTGCCTTGAATAAGTTGTAGTTGCTTGTGACCAGGGCTAACTAGGAGCAGCAGTAGTAGTATTTTGAAAGGTGGTATGAAGAAGCATCATCTGCTCAACAAGTAATTTGATAACTCTGCTCTCAAACTAGCCTCAATCACAGATGCAATGTCTTGTTATGCTGCCCATCTATGAATGCTGAGCAAATTAATTTTTCAAGTAAACCTTAACACTGGAGTATCCAGAAGAATAGCATGGTTTTCCTTCCTTCCTTTGACATCCATCCTGCAGTGCCTCTTCTGACTTTCAGCTTTGACATCTTGCTGTGCTTTGTGACTATGTCCCTAAACACTGATGGTGTGCCCAGTGTAGTGGAAAATAATGTGATTGCACAATGCAGTTATTCCCAGTAAACCGGCTGCTTACATTCTGTAGAGGTAGCCAGACTTGATGATCGATTTATTTGGGCAAGGTGATTGGTGCTATACATTGTGAAGTAACATGCAGTAATAGTTTCACTCGCTACTATAATGAGCTGCTTGTTGGTGTATTTAGTAAAATAACAATTGCTGGTGAGCTAATAAAACCTAGAAATGGTGTAACTATTTGGACAGACTTTTGGACTTTATTTTGAATATTTTTGAATAAATATTGGTGTGAAGTATTAAGACGTGTAATTTTGCACCATTTTTAAAATAATGATCCATTTTGACCATTTTCCTCATGCATGTTCCTCCTTAGATACTTGCTCGTGACTTTCTTGATGAATACATATTTTTGGCTGTTGGTCGTGTGGGTTCCACCTCTGAAAACATAACCCAGAAAGTAGTTTGGGTGGAGGAACAAGACAAGCGCTCATTCCTATTGGACCTCTTGAACGCCACCGGTAAATGTAACTCGGACTTTTTTTTAAAAACCATTGATTGGTCTCCGGCTTGATTTTGGCGCCTGCAGGTAGGAAGGTGGAAAATCTTTACTATTTAAGGAGGGAGAGAAAACTGCGAACTACAGACTCATTAGCCTGACATCAGTAATAGGGAAGAAGCTAGAATCTAAGGAATGTGATGGCAGGGCACTTGGTAAATAACTAGGTGGGATTGAGTGTTGATGCAAAGCTGTTTCAGGCATTTTGTGAGGTTAAGGATGTGAGCACAAGTTTGGCAGATGGAATTCCATATGGAAAGATCAGAGGTTGTCTACTTTGGTAGGTACAACAGAGATTGAGAATATTTCATAAATGATGAAAAATTGGGATGTGTTGATGCCAAAGGGGCCAGGGTGTCCTTACTCAGTCATTGAAAGCTAACATGCAGGTACAGCAAGCAACTTAAGGCAAATGGTATGTTGGTTCTCTTGCCTGAGGAAAGATCTTCTTGTTATAAAGGCTCACTAAACTAATTTCTGGGATGCAGGGGTCCTCATGAGGAAAGGTTAAATAAGCTGGACTTTATTGACTGGAGAATGAGGTAATCTCATTCAAACATAAACAAATTATTTGGTGCTCAATAGGGTAGATGCAGGAAGGATGTTTTTGGGGTAGGGTCAGGGGGTCTAGAACTGGGGGCACAGTTTCAGAACAAGCAGTAAGCTATTTAGGGCAGAGATGAGAAATTTCTTGACTCTGAGGTGAATTGTTGGATTTCCCTGCCCCAGAGGGCTGTGGAGGCTCATGGCTTCCTACGTGTTCAAAAACATCAAGGGGTATGGGGACAGTGCAGGAAAGTGGTGTTGAGGTAGATCAGCCATGATCCCATCAAGTGGCAGAGCTCGAAGGACTGGTCTATTCCTTCTCTCATTATTTTGTTCCATTCCATGTTAAAACTTGAGATAGCAGTATATTAAGTAAAAGTATCAATCTTTCCTCCCCAACCACCATGAGAGAGGCTTTTTTGTGTCTTTTCCATTAACTATTTTGTGGTTTGTCTTTTAGATTTGACTTCAAACTAGGATATTATCCTTCATTATATGATTTTTTTTTAGGGAAAGACTCTCTTACACTGGTCTTTGTGGAAACTAAGAAGGGTGCCGATTCATTGGAGGATTTCCTTTACCGTGAGGGTTATGCTTGTACAAGTATCCATGGTGACCGTTCTCAGAGAGATAGGGAAGAGGCTTTGCATCAGTTCCGTTCTGGAAGATGTCCAATCCTGGTTGCCACTGCGGTACTTTCAAAATTATTGGATTATACAAATGTGACCAATTTGCAGTTGAGCGTGTTTAAATTTTTGCTTTGCATACTCCCAGCTTAATACCTAAATTAAAGGTGATTTAATTAGTGTCAGCCAGATAATCAGCTAAATTGAGTGTTATTGGTACTGATTTACGTAAAATATAATTTTGCAATTCACAGGTTGCAGCCCGTGGACTTGACATTTCTAATGTCAAACATGTTATCAATTTTGACCTCCCTAGTGACATTGAGGAGTATGTGCACCGCATTGGGCGAACTGGTCGTGTTGGCAACCTTGGTATGTTGCATCAATTGAAGTAGTTGCCGGAATGTATTTGTGCTGTTTTTAGTACATCTGTTAGCAGATCTTTAAAATAAAATGCAGTATTTTTGCATGCATTTAAGTTACTTTTGTTTCTTAGGTCTTGCCACTTCATTCTTTAATGAGAAGAACAGCAATATTACTAAAGATCTTCTGGATCTGCTTGTGGAGGCTAAACAAGAAGTACCATCCTGGCTAGAAAACCTAGCGTATGAGCAGCAGCATAGGAGTACTGGCCGTGGGCGATCAAAGAGGTAAACCACAGGCCAAAAAAGCTATATTCTTTCTGCATTTCCCCTTATTCATAGTTTAATAATCTGGAAAGGTGAATGAAGTGGGCCTTTTACTTTCAAAGGTGAAGTAGGGTGACCTGACAAACTTTTAAAATTTGAGGGGTTTGACGAGTTGACCAAAAGTTTCTACCTGTGGGTGAGATCAAAATTAAGGATCCAATAATATGAGGATAACTAATAATCCACAAAGTATTCAAGAAGAACTTTTAACTACAGTGCTTTGGGTGGTGGGGGTGGGTGGTGTTTGGCAAGAAAGGCTGAGTGAGAGGTGGGGAGTTGGGCAGCTGAATGATGGGGGTAGGTCAGTGGTGATGCAGGTGAAGGGCTTCATCCAAAACTAGCTGTTTGCCACCCCTATTACCCTTCAGAAGGTGGGCATTTACTGCTGCAGTCCACATTGTATGAACTCCCACAGTTAAGGGGAGGTGATGGCTGAGTGATCTTATCACTAGACTAAATCCAGAAACTCATCTAATGTTCTGGGGACCCGTGTTTGAATCCTGCCATGCCAGATGGTGGAATTTGAATTCAGTAGAAAAAAATAAATCTGGAATTAAGAATCATGAAACCATTGTTGATTTGTCGGGGGGAAAATCCCACCTGGTTCATTAATGTCCTTACCTGGCCTACATGTGACTCCAAAGCCACAGCAATGTGGTTTGACTCTCAGCTGTCCTCTGAAAAGGGCAACTAGAGATGGGCAATAAATGCTGGCCAGCCAGTGACATCCATGTTCCGTGAATGAATATTTAAAGTGATGTTGAGGAGTTCCAGGATTTTGACCCAATGGCATAGTGCCAAGTCAGGATGTTGTGTGGCATGGAGAGGAACTTGCAGGTGTTTTGTGTTCCCGTGCATCATCTACTCGTGTCCTCGGGTGGTAGATGTGCGTTTGGAAATTGCTGCATCCTGTAGATGGTACACCAGGGTGGCATTCGAGTGGGCAGCTTTGTCCTGGATAGTACCGAGCTTATGTTAGATCTGCACTCCTCCAGGCATTTGGAGGGTATTCCATCACACTCTGAAGTGTGATTTAGGATGGCTGCAAATGTTTTTTGCACAGATCTGCTGGCCTCCCCCATCATTGAGAATGGGAATATTTGTGGAGCCACTTCCTCCAGTTTGTTTAACTGTCCATAGCATTCACCTCTGAATGTGACAGAATTGTGGATCTTAGTCCTATCTATCGCATACTGCTTTCCCTGTTTGGCATACAAGTAGCCCTTTGTAGTAGCTTCCAGGTTGACTTGTTTAGGTCTGTCTGGTGCTGCTTCTGGCATGCTCTTCCACGCTCCTCATTGAACCACTGCTGTTGATCCCCCAGTTTGATGGTAATGGTGAAGTTGGGTTACAGATTGTGGTTGTATGCAATTCTGCTGATGGCCCACAGTGCTTCATGGATGTCCAGTTTTGTGTTGCTAGATCTGTTCAAAATCTATCCCATTGAGAACTTTGGAAGTGTTACACAATGATGAGGGAGGGTATCCAATGCCTCCACAAGAACTGTGGTGGTCACTTCTCCCAGTGCTGTCACAGACGCATCCACCTGTGACAGTAAATTGGTAAGAATGAGATCAGGTGTTCCCCTTGCCGCCACCTGCAGACCAATCCAGCAGCTGCATCCTTTAAGGCTTGGCCAATAGTGGGCTCAGTCAGTATTGGTGCTGCTGGCACTCTTGGAGGAACTCTTGAGCCCATGACTCCCTCGGTGCTTGCTCCAAATGTTTGATTCAAATGGTGATCAGGCAGTTTCCTTATGTTTGACCTCCTGCTTTGAGATTTCACGGGTTCCCTCCTGACTGTACATGTTCTGGTGGGTAGTGATGCCGTGATTCCATCTGTAGCGCATAACTGAGTTTATCTGTCTGATTATTGCTTGACAACTTACCTGTGGGACAGCTTTCCCAATTTTGGCACAGGCCCCCAGATGTTAATAAGGAGGGCTTTGCAGGGTTGACAGATCTGGTGTGCTGTTGTTTTTGGTGCCTAGGTCAATGTTTAGTTTTCCTTGGTAGTGGTTTGATACAGGTTGGTTTGTTAGGTTAAGCATTTGCTACATTGCTGTGGGTCTGAAGTTGCATGTAGGCAGGACCAGATAAGGATAGCAGATGTCTTTTCCTGAAGGGCAGTAGTGAACCAGATGGTCACCATTAAACTTTTTTACTTCCAGATTTATTGATTGAATTTGGGATTTGAACCTGTCCCCTCCCTGGAGCATTACCCTGGGCCTCCTGGATTGCTGGTCCAATAACATTACCAATTACACAGGATGCAGTCCGTACTAACAGCATTGAATGCTGAGGAGATTTGTTAAATAATTGTAAAGACATTCCCTGGATTGCTGTATTTACCTGTTTAGTCTGCTAACTTGATTAAAACAACTAACTCAAATTTTGATACAGCAAGCTCCACCGTTCTCCTGAGTACGGCATTTCAATTTGTAGCAATCATATCACTCGGCTGGAGTATGTTCACCACCTGGCCATCATTTCAAAACATCTCCCACTTCCTGTAGAGCAACAAGTTTATGAAATTGAGCACTTCCAATGTGTTCTTGTTGAATTTGTTTAATCTTGAGATTTGTAACTGCATTGTTGTCCTGTATTGGCTACAAGTGACTTTCCATATTTTTATGGATTGGCTATTTGTTTAGTGATTTTTTAATTGAATGCTTCATGCTGATTTTGGCTTATGGATAAAGGTGTTTAGTGAAATGAATTTGGTGACCCCATTCAATTATTACTTTGGTATAGAATTGCTGCTTGATCTGTACTGTAATTACCACCAAGATGAACACTTGTCACAAATATATGTTCTAATAACTTCACTGCAGTTGAGTAAACCAATGTTTGTTTTCTGGTTAAAAGCATGTGAATTTTATATTTCAGTCGGTTTGGAGCAGGATTTGGTGCCAGGGATTATAGGCAGACCAACAGCAGCTTCAATACCCGTGGAAATCGCAGCACTACCCACAGTGGACCCAGAGGATATGGAGGTGGTAAGTTATCTGCTGGGTTTATTTTTCTTGAGTAAACTCTTAATGTGCAGTATATGGGGGAGGGATAAACAGTCTACTTTTCAAATCTGTATAGTGCACAAAAAACAATACTTTTCACTATGGTAATACATGTGGCAATTTTAAATCAAATCCAGTTGCCAGCAATGAAAGTTTCTGTCTATTAGAGCTTTTGTATGTTGATCAGTTTGAGATTGCTGGTTACTTATGCGAATTAACTCAACACAATAGGACTTAAAAACATCAATTGAAGAAAAGTTGAATACTGAAAATGATTAAGGGTTGCCTTAGATTGGAGCTAAAACTCGGCAGAGCTTTTTCATTTTATCTTGAATATTTCAAATTCAGAAATTTCAGCTGTCAAAGTAGCCATATAATAACCCTTAAGCTTGTAGATGGGGTTACACCTGTTCCGTTTCTGCAAATTTAACTTGCGCTGCACTCCTGTTCAAGGTTGTCTTGCATTATGCTTTCCCCTCAAGACATTTGCCTGGCTCAACTGACCCATAGTAATACACAAATGCATTTGTGGAACAGACCTATAATCCAGTGTCATAGGCTTTTTAAATTGTCAATAACCACTTCCCATTGTGCAGTCAGAAATCATCCCCATGCCCAGCATTCAATCTGTTTCAACATCGACTCCAGTAAGAGTCTGGATAGTGATATAACTCCCGAACGGGTCTGGGTAGAGACCAATAGAGCAATCTGGGTAACTTTTTTCCTTTTACTAATACATGGCGCTAAGGCCAATTGCTATTTCATTAAGCAAATGGTGCACACTTGACTACAGTAAAAAAAAAATGTCTCTAACTGAACACATTTGTTTTCCAGGTGGCTATGGAAATTATTACAATGCTGATGGATATGGTGGAGCTTACAACTCCCAGGTGGATTGGTGGGGAAACTGAAGAATATATTGCAGTGGATGCCACCTTGCCAAACAAGCTAAATGGAAACCACATGTAACTGAGCCAGACTATACCTTGTGTAGCTTCAAGAACTCACAGTACATTACCAGCTGTGATTCTCTGGATTTTTTTAAAGGGAGCTCAAATGCAAAGAGAAAGCAGTAGCAGAGGAACACAAACCCTAGACCATGGAGAAAATGTGGCCATAAACAGCACTAGAATATTGGCTATAGATGTTTAAACTGTGTGCTGTGTTTAAGTTTATTTCTCTGTAACTGAGGATCATTTGTATGTTAATGTACTGTGCCTTTATAGAGGAACTTTTATTTTTGATGTCCTACTGGTTCATTGGGCCTGAGTTCTCACAATCATTCTCTAGCACAATCTGAGAGAGACTTGGGCAAAACAAACCTTGGCAGAAGCAGGGTGAAATGGCTTTCAGTCATTTACCCAGTTGCACTTAACATTGTTACAAGGCTGAAAATAAGCAGCAACCTCCATTACGGCCTTGACATGCGTGACCTGTAATGACAACTTTGGGGCATTTGCAGCATTCTGATCCCTAGTGTAGGGAACCGATGTTGCTCACTCTATCCTGGATAGATACCTGTTGGGGACATGGTAGTTTTACAAGCCATTCCAACAATGTGTACAGTGTCAAGTTTTAATACTGCTGTTTCAGATTACTACACCTAAGCAAATGCAAAGTTCAGAAAACTTGACATCTAGTAACTTGACAACATTTAAAGGCAGCTAGTTAACTAATTCAGGCTTGCCTGGAGTGGGCAGAAAGTAGCTAGGAATGTATTTTTTTAGGGGATTTTGAAAACTTGAAGTTTTTAGATATGGATGAAAATCCCATCCATTAGAAATCTTAAAATGCCTGCCGTATTTAAAAGGAAATTTGAAATTTCAGAATGGCTAAATGGACCACTGCACCGAGCGACTGTACAGGCGGACTCGGCTGATTTTGGTCTGATACGCATGCTAGTGTTGTTTTTTGGTCAAGGGGAACGAACAGAAAGATCTCTGCAGCAGGCTTCTTTACTGAAAAAAAAATTACATTTGTGTATATTCAAGCTGCGTTACAAAGTTCAGAAAAGCCGCATTTAACTGTTTACTGTAGATTCTGTAAAGTTGCTCCACTAGGGTCTGAAGTTTGATGCTTGGAGATCACAGAGAATGGAAATGTACACATTACTGCACAAGGTGCCAACGCTGGCAATCGATCGCATATCCACTACAGCATTGTGGTGTGGGTTTCCTTTTGCACTGTCCATTATGTGGACGAATTGTCAGTTTAATCCGCTAAATCTGGCCAAAGATGAGTTTTCCCACCTGTTATTAAATGTCAAGCTGCGCAATGCTGCAGTCGGGTGAGTTGACTTCAAACTGCCAAGATAGGGTAGTTTTTTTTCCTTAGCTTAAGTGGCCAGACTGCCAGTATAAAAACTACTGGAAATCTTAGGTGGAGAATGAACTGAAAAGTAGCAAAAGAACTTATCAAGTGCAATACATCTAAGTGTGTTGTGCCTTCTTGTACTGAAATTCTCATCAATGGAAAGTAGATGCACTGACAGTATTGAGCTAATCTCTTGTGATGAATGGTGCTATACAGGTAGGTTTAGGCCCTTATACATTGTGCCCATCAGGTTTTATATAAGAGATCTAAATACCTTTAACAAATTTATTTTAATGCACATTCAGAAAGAATATTTTATATACAGATGTCTTGTCTTGCATGCATTTTCTTGAACCTCCAAGTCTTTTTTTGCAGTGATTGTCAAACGCAGCTTAGTTAGAAGGGGAGGGGGTGGGAAAGAGGCTAGATACCAAACCAGGACAATTTTGGGACCATGGGGGTCTAACAGTTGGGAATTAACTATTTGCACACAACAGATCTAGGTATTTTTGCTGCTAGTTTTGTGTAATATTTATTCATTTGACGAATATTTAATTTTTGTGTTTTTGTTTTGTAAGCCTAAAAGTGATTCTTTGAAAGTTCATAGAAAACCCGAAAAAGTAACTTGACCAAAAGACAGTCCAAAAACACTGGCACTTGAATGTTGAATGTCAACGTATGCGTGAATATATATATACATATATTTCGGGGTAGCGTGAGCTCTTATTGTTAAGGTCATATTGGACCCAGAGTCAGAAACTGAACCACAACCCACTGCCGGCTTTGATTGCCGCTAATTCCCATTGTCCTATCAAATTTATTCGTGTGGGTAATTTGATCAAAACTGAAATAAAATATGCCAAGGTTTGGACAGAGTTTCTTAAATTCTAGAGGAAAATGTTTAGAAAATGGCAAAATGTTGAGGTACTCCAATTTGTTTTTTTATGTTAGTGAATGTCTGGCAAAGAGCAAATTTAATACATGTGGTTATCAATTTATTGTTGCATTTAGTTGCATTTGTGTATTAAGTGACTTGGGTATTCAACTTGACACTTCTAAGCAAGTGGTAGTTTTTAGACCTAACATTCGTATGGTAGAAATTCTCTTCATGCTGTAACTTGCAACAACATAACTATTGCAGTGCATGAATGTGTCCAGTCTTGCTCAGTGTATTGAATACCTTTTAGTCACTGTAGATCTAGAATTTGCTTTCTCTAGTTTAGATGCTATGCTCTACATTGCACGAGAAGACACAGCGGTGCATTTACTTGTATGATTTTATCAATAAAAGGTTTGAGCTGCATCAACTAATGGTTTTTGTGCTGACTTGTGGGAATGGAGAATGAAAATTTAAACTAAAGTTTCAACCTACAAGTGTCAATTTCTACTTGGCAAGCTTCAAACTTCATCAACATTAAAAAAAAATTAAGGCTTGCTTGGAGGTAACATTTGTATTTTTATTCTGACAATGTAGCAAATGGACATGTAGTGCATCACTTAAAAGAAAATTCAGGATGTAGCTGTGCTGATACGGCAAACATTGCCCATCCCTAATTGCCTTTCAGAGTGGGATAACCATTAACTTTAATTCCTTCAATCCATGTTGTACATACACCCAGAACTCTTGGAGTTCTGGGATTTTTGGCTCCACATCAAAGAACAGCAATAGATTTCCAGGTGAGAATAGTGTGACTTGAACAGTCAGGCTGATGGCACAGTGGTTAGCACTGTGACCTGAGTTCAATTCTGGCCTTGGGTGACTGGAGTTTGCATGTTCTCAGTGTCTGCATAGGTTTCCTCCACACTCCAAAGATGTGTGGGTTAGGTTGACCATGCTAAATTGCCTCTTAGTGTCAGGGGATTAGGGTAAATACATGGGATTATGGGGATTGGGCCTTGTCAGTGCAGGCTCAATGGGCTAAGTGGTTTCCTTATGCACTGTAAGGATTTGATGGACTTGTAGGTCATGTTCCCATGCACTCAGCTCTTGGTAATAGAGATGGTAGTTTGGAAGATGATTTTGATCAAACTGGCAAATCGTCTGCAGTGCCTCTTGTAGATGCAGCTGTGGTGCACTTGATGTAGGGAGTGAATGAGTTATCAATTGAGCAGGTTACTTTGCCCTGAATGGTGGGAGTTTTGTAACTACATTGGTTGTCTAGTTTTTGCATGCAGGTGTGGATCACTTCATTATCTATAGTTGCGAATGGAACTGAATACTGCAATCATCAAGGAACATCCCCACTTCTAACTTTTGAAGGACAGCCATTTAGAAGCAGCTGAAGGTAGGTGGGACATAAGGTACACCCTCCAGTACATCAGCAATGTCTTGGGTGGATGTGATTAGATTCTGACAACAGCAGCTGCTGTCATTGTGCCAGTTAGGAGTCTAACCAGTGGAGAGTTCCCTTGATTCCCATTGTCTTCTATTTTGCCAGGACTCCTTGATGTTGAATTTGTCAAATGCTGCCTTTATCTAGGGTTATGTCTCTCCTCATCTGGCATAGAGGTCTAGAGCAGTGGAACCCAAGCTAAATATCCATGAGCTTCTGTTGGGTGTCAATGCTGTGCTCAGTAGACTAATGGGGCAGTAGTTGGCTGGATGAGATCTGTTTTTGTGGATAGATTATACTTGGCCAATTTTCCAGTTGGGTCAATTCCAGAATTGTAGCTGTACTGGAATAACTCGGCTAGAGAAGTATCTAGTTCCAGAGTGCATGTCTCCAAGCATTGCAGTTAGGATTAGTTTTGCTGTATCCAGTCTGTTCAACAACCACTTCGGGAGTCAAATTGACCGGAAATGGTTGGGATCTTTGGGTGGTCCATCCCTGCTGCCTTTTCTTTGCAATGCTGGCTGAAGATGGTTTCAAAACCATCAGCTATCTTTTGCACCCATAATAGTGTCTTTGAGGATGGGGTTGCTCATGGAACCGTAGTTATTTAGAATTGGGTTCCTTGTAGACACTAGTTTATCACAAATATATGCTTTTAAAACAGTTCTCAGCTGTATTAACATTCTTGTTCTGAAACATTCCCAAATTTAGATTTTTTAAAAAGTTCTTAAATTCCAGCTTCCTAGTTCATTACAGACTGTATTCAGCATAGAGTTTAAGCAGAAACTTGAATGGGAAAACTAAGAATGCAATTTGTGCTTGGATTACCATTTGCACCCTGTGAAAATTGTCCTTTGTGTCTTTGAGTTGGTCTAATAAAAGGTGATAGAAAATGAAGGTTTAATTATCAGGAAGTAACTAAATGGGCAAATGTTTGGGAAGTGAATAGCTGAGAGAACTGACTCACTTAATTCCAAGGTTGTATGCTTGGTTGGGAAGTGGTTACAGGAATAGGCCCTCCTTCAGTATGCTTGGTTGTGCACTTAGATTACACTTGGCCTGTCTTGACTCCATTGTGGTTCCCTATCTTGAAGTCCTTACCTGTCACATCTGTTAATCCCTGTTAATGCAGCAATTGTACCAGCAACCACAACATTTTGGAGGAGGGCATTCCAGATTTCTAGTGCCCTTCTATGGAAAATGTACCTCCCCTGATTTCTCATTTTTTTCCTGAGATTCCACCAGAACCCTGAAGAAATGGCAAGCTTCCATTGACATTTTAAACACTGCTCAGGTTAACCAATAAATCATATGCTTGAAGTCCTATTCTGCTAATTAAAGTTATTGCTTTTAAGTTACCATGAACTGAAGCATCTGGTAGCCATTTGAGGCAATTAATACACAAATCATGAAGTGAGGGTGCTCTAGATAGTGGCATTACTAGAATGCTTGCAAGGTGCCAGAACACTCAGCAGTGGATGATAGCACTCATATTTTACTGTATTCCAAGTAGCATATTTCACAATTGAGACACAATCCAGGATTGATCGGTAGTTTGTGTAAACTCTCACCCACTGGGAAATAGGTGTTCAGCCATCCAACACAGCTTAGCCTTATTTGTACTTTAACAAATCTCAATTTCATGGACTGGGAGATTTGGAGAACAAAGCCATGGGAAACAGCAACCTAAAGGAAAACTCAGTTTCCAACAGGTAAGCTTCACACAAATCACTAACAGCCATCTTTTGGTGTGAAGGAAAATGGAGACATGGGCCATTTATTTAAAGAAGCTTTGTTTGATGAACATCAACAATCCCAATCACTCGACCACCCTACCCACTGATCCAATTCAAGATTTTCTATAAATTAATTTTGTCTTATGACAAGGCTGTTTGTCCTTAGTTGTTGCCACTCATGTAGAAAAAGGTTCCCCTGCATCTCATCTAAAACCTGTGGTCCCAGTCCTTGTACCATTAGCTAATGAGGCTTTTTGTTGTCTATCTAAGCCTTTGGTTATCTTATACACTTCCATCAAATCTCACTTCAATTTCCTTTGCTCCACAGAGAATAACCACAGCATTTCCAATCTAACCTTGTAATTAAAGCACCCCAGCCCTGGAACCAAGCTGGTAAAATCTCATCTACACCACCTCAAGGACTTAATTTTTCCCATCCTTCCATCTATGAAACTTTTCTTCAAATCCATAACAGGTGGACTCTTTATAAAGTGCATGCTTGCTGATGGCTGAAGTGGCCAATTGTTAAGTGGGAGGTTCTGTCCCCAAGAACTGCACATGAAGCTACTGGGTGTTGTCATGGGTTATTGCTTTTGGCACTGGTGTAGGCAAATTGCTGGAACCATTGGCCATTGTGATGGTGCTTGCCAGCCCCTAAGCATTGTAGTAATTTTCCTCATCAGCTAATGCCTTTCAGGTATGATAATTGATGTCTAGGGCCTTCATGTCCCACTTGCAAACATCCTTGAAGTGGAGCTTTGGGTATCCTTCATGGTTTTTCCTAAAGTGTGATGGCCAGCATTAGATATCCTATTCTGGTTAGGCCCCAACCAGAGCTTTATAAAATATAGCATAACTTCCCCAGATTCCAAATGCTAACCACTCTCATTACATCCGGCTTTCTTCAAAGATTGATGCACAAGTAACCCAGGTACCCCTATTCCTGCCATTAAGTCTATATTACTTGCCTCTATCCCTTCTGCCGAAATGTATAACTTTTCGCTTCTCTGAATTAAATTCCATCTGCCACTTAGCCCAATCTATGAAAGCCTGTATGTTAACTGTAACAGACAATTCATATCATGTGTTCTACTCCAAGTTTAACAACATTGGCAAGACGCAAGTAATTATAAATAGCCACAATCTGTTCTCCTGGTGCTGACCCTTCAGAAATGCCACTGGCAGCCACCCTCCAGTCTGGAAAAACTACCATGACTTGTGCTTTCTGTCTTCAAGCAATGGGGGCCAAAGAATATAATGCCAGGATGATGGTATGTTGGTTTTGATGGATTGAATACTCCAGTTTAATTTTCAAGCTGCAATTTAGCTGCTTTGTAAAATGGAAGTAATGCAGCTTGTGGAACAAAAATGAACTGTCCACCAGATGGAGCTAATGCTACTTTTTCTTAAACTCGAATGAAAGCGGTCCATAAACCTCTAAAAAGGCAGGTTCCTGTTCGTGGTGTGCTGAAGTGTCTCCCTGGAACATTAGTCTATAGAGAAAATATATAGGAGTTAATGAGAGTTTTAGAATTAGAAGCTAGTAGACCTGTTCTATTTCCAACATTTTGCTGATTTAGATAATTTTGTGTAACTTGAGCTTTATTTCTGCCTGGGATGAAATGCAGTACAGGTTAGAAATATATCAACCAGGAATTTTTACTTGGGCATGCATGGAAATAAAGGCAAAACACTGCAGACTGACAGGTTTCTTTCCATCTTGCATTAAAGTTTGAGGAGCTGCTCCATTCTGCTAGCTTGTCTTTCCATCTAAAAGTTCTTTTTTGGTCATTGTATCCAATAAATTGTCACAATGTTTGGGGAAAGGTTTCCAGTTTCTGGGTGGTGTCTAAATTAAATCAGATACCAATTACATTGGCACCAGCTTTTCAGCAAAATTCAAAAATGGGTCTTCATAACTAGTTAGCTGTCCCTGGTATGATGGTGAATCTATGCATTTCGTTATTAATGGGATGTGGCTATTTCTGATCTGATCTTCAGTATTTAATCCATCCCTAATGATTTTTCAAATTGTGATGTTGGGCTGCATTCATGAACTGCTGCTGTCCATGTGGTAAACATCTCCTGCAAATCTATTTGGCTCTGTGTTAATGTCCTTTCAATAAAACGGTACAAGATTCTGATGATTAGAACAGTCCAAAGATGTGAAGGTTAGATGGATTGACAATGGTAATGTATGGGGTGACGGATAGGGCACTATGGGAGTTGGTAGGTGGGGGGGCTGGATAAGATGTTCTTTGAGAGTGGAATAAACACACTGGGCAAAATAGTCTCCTGCACTATAGGGATTCTAACTGCAGGGTACAACTGTTTCCTTGTATTTAATACCCCTATTAAAAACGCCAAAGGTTGTTGGCCAGCAATGGACAATTATTTCTGATCCTTCAAGGAGGCTAAGGAAATTTGGTATGTTAACTGCGACTCATCAATTTTTACAGATGCACCATAGAAGGCATTCTTTCTGGATGTATCACAGCTTGGTATGTCTCCTGCTCTGACCAAGATCACAAGAAACTACAGGGTTGTCAATGTAACCATGCAAACCTATCCATTGACTCTGTCTACACTTCCCGCTGCCTCAGAAAAGCAGCCAGCGGAATCGAGGACCTAACCTACCCTGGAAAAGTCTGAGGTCCTGTACCAACTGACTGGAGAACAGCTTCTTCCATGCTGCCATCCGACTTTTGAATGGACCTATCGTATATTAAGCTGATCTTTCTCTACACTTTATCTGTGACTGTAATACTACATTCTATACACTGAACGGTATGTTTTGTCTGTATAGTGTGTGAGAAACAATATTTTTCACATGACAATAAAAAAATCAGATCAAATCAAGATGGCAACAATTAAACTCGTAACATGGTATAGGCTTCAAACAACGATTCCTCTTTTTAAAGATTCCAACACTGCTTTTGGTTGGTATTGATGGAAGCACTGCCAGTGATAGGCCACAATCATTACCTTTAAACTATATTCATCAAAGCTAGTCAAAACAAGTCAGCAGTATTCCACCATAACACCAACTATATCATTGCGACTGAGTTAGTTAAAGCTAGGATTTGTTGGTTCTTTGTCCCTGAGCCTAGGGGATCTTCAGAAATGAACTTGAACAAGCCATATCAGGAATTTTATACATAGTTCTTGAGGCTCCTCGTGCCTACTCCACCATTCAAGATCATGGCTGAACTACCTCATCTCCAGCTTTCTGCTTTGGTTCCCTTTGTGCCCAAGAATTAATCAACCTCCTCCTTGATAAGCTCAATAATTGGTCATGCATAACTGTCTGGGGTAGAGAGTTCCAAAGGTTCACACGTCTTGAATGAAGGAACTGCTCTAACTTCATTGCAGTGTTGATGTAAGCCTATTTGTGACAAACTTTAAACGGCTGATCTCTTATCCTGAGACTCACCCCAAATTCTAGACTCCCTGTCCAACAGAAACAGCCTCTCCACAACTACCATGCCAAGCCCTCCAAGAATTTTACAAATCAACCAGAGTACATAGACTAAATCTAGTCAATTTCTCCCCCTCATCCCAGGATTCACTCTAGTGAACTTTGTTGTACCTCCTTATGTAATGAGACCAAAGCTGTACTAGGTACACCAGATGTGGTTTCAGCAAAACCTAATATAGTTGCCACAAGACTTCTTTACATATATACTGACTTGGATACTGTTGAGGGGAATGACCTCTCTGGGAAAGCAGCAGCAGCCAAACTCGTTGCACCATGGTTGGTTCTGCTGCAGATGGGAGGGGTAAAAAGTGTGCCAGTGCAATAGTTATAGGGGATTCAATTGTAAGGGGAATAGACAGGCATTTCTGTGGCTGCAAATGAGACTCCAGGATGGTATGTTGCCTCCCTGGTGCTAGGGTCAAGAATGTCTCGGAGTGGGTACAGGACATTCTGGAGAGGGAGGGTGAACAGCCAGTGGTTGTGGTACACATCGGTACAAAAGACATAGGTAAAAAAAGGGATGGGGTCCTAAAAGCAGAATGCAGGGAGCTAGGAAGAAAGTTAAGAAATCGGACCTCCGAGGTAGTGATCTCAAGAGTTGCTACTGGTGCCACATGCTAGTCAGAGCAATATTGGGAGCAAGGCAAATAATGTTAAAAAGACAAGCTTAAAGGCTCTGTGTACTTACTGCATGGAGCATTTGCAATAAAATGGATGAACTAATTGCACAGATAGATGTAAATGGGATTACGGAGACATGGCTGCAGGGTGACCAAGGGTGGGAATTGAATGTCCCAGGGTATTCAATATTTAGGAAGGACAGGCATAAAGGAAAAGGTGGTGGAGTGGCACTGCTGGTTAAAGAGGAAATTAACACAATAGTGAGAAAGGGTATTGGTTCTGACAATGTGGAGTCTGTATAGGTAGAGTTGAGAAAAAAAAACATTAATGGGTGTCATATATAGACCCCCAAACTGCAGTGTTGATGTTGGGAATGGCATTAAACATGAAATTAAAGATGCATGTGATAAGGGAATATCGGTGATCATGGGTGATTTTAATCTGCACATAGATTGGGCAAATCAAATTAGCCACAATGCCATAGAGGAGGAATTCCTGGAGTGTATAGAGGGAAGAGGGAAGCTTATGTAGGGATGAGGAAACAAGGTTCAGATGGCTCGATTGAGGGTTACAAGTTAGCAAGTAATGAGCTGAAAAAGGGGCTTAGGAGAGCTAGGAGGGGACACGAGAAGTCCTTGGCGGGTCGGATCAAGGAAAACCCCAAGGCTTTTTACTCTTATGTGAGGAATAAAAGAATGACCAGGGTGAGGTTAGGGCCGGTCAAGGACAGTAGTGGGAACTTGTGTATGGAGTCAGTAGAGATAGGCGAGGTGATGAATGAATACTTTTCTTCAGTGTTCACCAAGGAGAGGGGCCATGTTTTTGAGGAAGAGAAGGTGTTACAGGCTAATAGGCTGGAGGAAATAGATGTTCGGAGGGAGGATGTCCTGGCAGTTTTGAATAAACTGAAGGTCGATAAGTCCCCTGGGCCTGATGAAATGTATCCTAGGATTCTTTGGGAGGCAAGGGATGAGATTGCAGAGCCTTTGGCTTTGATCTTTGGGTCCTCGCTGTCCACGGGGATGGTGCCAGAGGACTGGAGAATGGCGAATGTTGTTCCTCTGTTTAAGAAAGGGAATAGAAATAATCCTGGTAATTATAGACCGGTTAGTCTTACTTCGGTGGTTGGTAAATTGATGGAAAAGGTCCTTAGAGATGGGATTTAAGACCATTTAGAAAGATGCGGATTAATCCGGGATAGTCAGCATGGATTCGTGAAGGGCAAGTCGTGCCTCACAAATTTGATAGAGTTTTTGAGGAGGTAACTAAGTGTGTTGATGAAGGTAGGGCAGTTGAAGTCATATACATGGATTTTAGTAAGGCGTTTGATAAGGTCGCCCATGGTCGGCTTATGATGAAACTGAGGAGGTGTGGGATAGAGGGAAAGTTGGCCGATTGGATAGGTAACTGGCTGTCTGATCAAAGGTAGTCATGATGTGGAGATGCCGGCGTTGGACTGGGGTAAACACAGTAAGAAGTTTAACAACACCAGGTTAAAGTCCAACAGGTTTATTTGGTAGCAAAAGCCACACAAGCTTTCGAGGCTCTGAGCCCCTTCTTCAGGTGAGTGGGAATTCTGTTCACGCCCTAAGTTCAGTTGTGAACAGAATTCCCACTCACCTGAAGAAGGGGCTCAGAGCCTCGAAAGCTTGTGTGGCTTTTGCTACCAAATAAACCTGTTGGACTTTAACCTGGTGTTGTTAAACTTCTTACTGTCTGATCAAAGACAGAGGGTGGTGGTGGATGGAAAATTTTCGGATTGGAGGCAGGTTGCTAGCGGAGTGCCGCAGGGATCAGTGCTTGGTCCTCTGCTCTTTGTGATTTTTATTAATGACTTAGAGGAGGGAGCTGAAGGGTGGATCAGTAAATTTGCTGATGACACCAAGATTGGCGGAGTAGTGGATGAGGTGGAGGGCTGTTGTAGGCTGCAAAGAGACATAGATAGGATGCAAAGCTGGGCTGAAAAATGGCAAATGGAGTTTAACCCTGATAAATGTGAGGTGATTCATTTTGGTAGGACTAATTTAAATGTGGATTACAGGGTCAAAGGTAGGGTTCTGAAGACTGTGGAGGAACAGAGAGATCTTGGGGTTCATATCCACAGATCTCTAAAGGTTGCCACTCAAGTGGATAGAGCTGTGAAGAAAGCCTATAGTGTGTTAGCTTTTATTAATAGGGGGTTGGAGTTTAAGAGCCGTGGGGTTATGCTGCAACTGTACAGGACCTTGGTGAGACCACATTTGGAATATTGTGTGCAGTTCTGGTCACCTCACTATAAGAAGGGTGTGGAAGCGCTGGAAAGAGTGCAGAGGAGATTTACCAGGATGCTGCCTGGTTTGGAGGGTAGGTCTTATGAGGAAAGGTTGAGGGAGCTAGGGCTGTTCTCTCTGGAGCGGAGGAGGCTGAGGGGAGACTTAATAGAGGTTTATAAAATGATGAAGGGGATAGATAGAGTGAACGTTCAAAGACTATTTCCTCGGGTGGATGGAGCTATTACAAGGGGGCATAACTATAGGGTTCGTGGTGGGAGATACAGGAAGGATATCAGAGGTAGGTTCTTTACGCAGAGAGTGGTTGGAGTGTGGAATGGACTGCCTGCAGTGATAGTGGAGTCAGACACTTTAGGAACATTTAAGCGGTTATTGGATAGGCACATGGAGCACACCAGGATGATAGGGAGTGGGATAGCTTGATCTTGGTTTCAGATAAAGCTCGGCACAACATCGTGGGCCGAAGGGCCTGTTCTGTGCTGTACTGTTCTATGTTCTATGTTCTATACGGGATAGTTTTCTTGACCAATATGTGGAGGAACCAACTAGAGAGCGGGCCATCTTAGGTTGGGTACTGTGTAATGAGAAGGGAATCATTGCCAATCTAGCTCCACGAGACCCCTTGGGAATGAGCGACCATAACATGATAGAATTTTTTATTAAGATGGAGAGTGAAGTAGTTGATTTGGAGACTAGGGTGCTGAATCTTAATAAAGGAAACCATGAGGATATGAGGTGTGAATTGGCCTTGATAGATTGGGGAGAGTTACTTAAAGGGATGACAGTGGATAGGCAAAGGCAAACATTCAAGGAATGCATGGGGGAATTGCAGCAACTGTTTATGCCTGTCTGGCACAAAAGCAAAATGGATAAGCGGGCCAATCCAAAAAGAAAATTAGAGAAAGTATCCGATCTAAGGAAGAAGCATACAGATTGGCCAAGAAAAATAATAGGTCTGAGGGTTGGGAGCAGTTTAGAATTCAGCAAAGAAGAACCAAGGGATCGATTAAGAAGGGGAAAATACAGTATGAAAGTAAGCTTGCAGGGAACATAAAGACTGATACTAAAAGTTTCTACAGATACGTGAAGAGAAAGAGACTGGTGAAGACAAATGTAGGTCCACTGCAGACATAAACGGGGGAATGTATAATAGGGGACAAAGAAATGGCTGAGCAACTGAATACATACTTTTGTTCTGTCTTCACAAAAGAGGACATAAATCAAATGCCAGAAATGTTGGAGAATGCAAAATTTAGTGAGAGGGAAGAACTGAGGGAGATCAATATTAGTAGAGAAATGGTGCTGGGAAAATTGATGGGATTGAAGGTGGATAAATCCCTACAGTCTGATAGTCTACATTCCAGAGTACTTAAAGAAATGGCTCCAGAAATAGTGGATGCATTGGTGGTCATCTTCTGGGATTCTATCGACTCTGGAACAGTCCCTGCAGATTGGAGGGTAGCTAATGTCAGTCCAATATTCAAAAAGGGAGGTAGAGAGAAAACAGGGAATTATAGACCCAGTAAGCTTAACATCAGTAGTGGGGAAAATTCTCAAATCCATTATCAAGGACTTTATAGCGGAGCATTTGGAAAGCAATGGCAGGATCAGACACAGTCAGCATGGATTTATGAAGGGGAAATCATGCTTGACAAATCTGTTGGAATTCTTTGAAGATGTAACTAGTAGAGTTGACAAAGGGGAACCAATCGATGCGGTATATTTGGACAAAGTCCCGCACAAGAGGTTATCCTGCCAGATTAAAGCACATGGGATTGGGGGAAGTTGAGACGGATAGAAAACTGGTTGGCAACGAGGAAACAAAGAGTAGGAATTAATGAGTGCTTTTCAAATTGGCAGGCAGTAACTACTGGGGTGCCAAAGGGAACCCCAGCTTTTCACAATATATATTAATGATTTGGATGAAGGAACAAAACGTAACATTTCAAAGTTTGCAGAAGATACCAAGTTGGGTGGGAGGGTGAACTGTGACGAGGATGCAGAGATCTTTCAGAATGATTTGGACAGGTTGGGTGAGTGGGCAAATCAATGGTAGATGCAGTATAATTTGGATAAATGTGAGGTTATTCACTTTGGAAGCAAAAACAAGAAGGCAGATTACTACCTGAATGGCTATAAATTGGGAGAGGGAAGTGTGCAGCGGGACCTGGGTGTCCTTGTGTACCAATCACTGAAGGTAAGCATGCAGGGGCAGCAGGCGGTAAAGAAGGCAAATGGCATGTTGGCCTTCATTGCGAGAGATTGAGAACAGGAGCAAGGATGCTTTGTTGCAATTATACAGGGCCTTGGTGAGGCCACACCTAGAGTATTATGTGCAGTTTTGGTCTCCTTTTATGAGGAAGGATGTTCTTGCTCTCAAGGGAGTGCAGCAAAGGTTTACCAGGCTGATTCTGGGGATGGAGACACTGATGTATGAGGAGAGATTGACTAGGTTAGGATTGTTTTTGCTGGAGTTCGGATGAATGAGGGGGGATCTCATAGAGACTTACAAAATTCTAACAGGACTAGACAGGGTAGATGCAGGGAGGATATTCCCAATGGTGGGGGAAGTCCAGAACCAGGGGTCACAGTCTGAGGATTCAGGGTAGACTATTTAGGACGGAGGTGAGGAGACATTTCTTCACCCAAAGAGTGGGGAGCCTGTGGAATTCATTACCACAGGAAGTAGTTGATACCAAAACATTGAATGTACTCAAGAGGTGGCTGGATATAGCACTTGGGGCGAATGGGATCAAAGGTTATGGGGAAAAAGCAGGATTAGGCTATTGAGTTGGATGATCAGCCATGATCATACCTGTGACTCCAAATCCAAAGCAATGTGGTTGACTTTGAAATGGCTAATACCCTGTACAGCTGTAGCAAGACTTCCCCACTTTTATACTCCATCTGCCTTGCATTAAAGGCCAACATTCCATTTGCTTCCGAATTACTTGCTGTACCTGCATGCTAACTTTTTGTGATTCATGTACAAGGATATCCATATCTCCCTGTACTGCAGCATTCTGCAGTCTCTCCATTTAAATAATATTTTGCTTTTCTATTCTTCCTGCCAAAATGGACAACCTTATGTGCAATCTGCCAATTTCCTCTTACATAACCTATCTATATTCCTTTATAGACATGTTGCTTTCTCCTCATTACTCGATTTCCCACCTATCTTTGTATCATCAGCACATTGGTTACAAAAAATTTGTCCCTTCATCCAAGTCACTCGTATAGATTGTAAATAGTTAAGGTCCCAAAATTGATCCCTGTGGCATTCCACTAGCTACAGTTTGCCAGCCTGAAAGTGACCTATTTATCCCAACACTTACCTGTTAGTTAGCCAATCTTCTATCTGGCCGAATGTATATCATTTTCACCATCAGGAGCTGTTATCTTGTGCAGTAACTTATTATGTGGCACCTTGCCAAATGACTTTTGAAAATCCAAACACACTACATGAACTGGTTCCCCTTTAGCCACCGCATTTGTTAAACCTCAAAGAACTCCAATAAATTTGTCAAACACAATTTCTTTTTCATAAAACCATGCTGACTCTGCCTGATTGTATTATGATTTTCTGAATGTCCTGCTACTGCTTCCCTACTAATGAATTATAGCATTTTCCCAATGATAAATGTTAGACTATTGTAGATAACGGCATACAAGTTGAACTGACTTATAAAACAGGCCATTTCTTCTGAGCCACAATTTGTGCTTTTGCACATGCCTCATAGAATCATACAGTGCAGAAGGAGGCCATTCGGCCCATCGAGTCTGCACCAACCACAATCCCACCCAAGCCCTATCCCCATAATCCATTCATTTACCCTAGTGTCAGGGGGACTAGCTAAGGGGCAATTTAGCTTGGCCAATCCACCTAGCCCGCACATCTTTGGACAGTGGGAGGAAACCAGAGAACCCGGAGGAAACCCAGGCAGACCGGGGCAGAACTCCACACAGACAGTGACCCAAGCTGGGAATTGAACCCAGGTCCCTGGCGCTGTGAGGCAGCAGTGCTAACCATTGTGTTTGGTGTATATAAAGTATTCTCAGCAACAAAATGCATTAATAATCGATCTCAATTTTCCACTCCAGAAATGTCCGTTTTGCATATACTTATCGTAAGCCAACTCATGGGACCAAGCAGGGAATACGGACCACACTAAGAAGATCTACAGGAGTTTAAGACATGCTGAAACAGGGCAGGCCAGATGCGGCATAGCAAGTGAAGAATAGAAATGAAGTATGAGGCTGTTTTCAAAGTAAAAATCATAACATTTGCTAACTCAGCACTTTAACTGTGAGGGAATTCATTATTAGTGAAAAACTGGTGCAAGAACAGAAGCAGAAGAAATCTGCCTTGCAGGAGATGACCAAGATCAAATGTGTCATCAGAACAGGGAACAATGTCTGGCATGAGCTTGAGAAACATGGGTCAGAATGGATCCTTGAAAATCGTTGGAATGGTAACATCATCACCAGGAATGCAACATGTATATACATACTTAACTGGGCCAAATAATTCCAGAGTCCAACACCAATTTCAGACCAGCTGTTAGTTGTTGTGGCTGCTTTATCGAAGTGTTACGGCAGAAAATCAAGATTGCTCAGAGACTGCCAAAAGACCTCAATGCCAAAATGACCATTTCCAGCAATTTGTCAGACAGCGGTTAAAATCATGAGTAACCATTAAGTCACATCCGGAGCATGGATGAAATGCCCAGGAATTTTGATATGTCCAGCAGCGAAAATGTGGAGTGGAAAGGTTTAAAAACAATTCTAGTGAAAGTGACAGGACATGGGAAGACATGATTCATGGTGGTATGAGGCTGCATAGCCGATGGAATGAAATTAAAATCTATGGTCATTTTCAAACATAAAATATACCGAACATCAGATTCCCTCAGATGTTTTGTGCGTGTCCATAATGACGGTTGGGTGGATGAAAATGTAGTAAAGTTATGGGTCGATAAAGTGTAGAATAGGCTTCTCAGAGTCCTACACAAAGAACTCAGCTTATTAGTGTGGGATGTATTCAGATGCCATATAATTGATGCAATCAAGAGGTGCTTTGAAGAAATAATACCCACATTGCAGTTATACCAAGGGATCTGCTATCCATCGTTCAACCTTTGGATGCATGGCGCGCCTGAAGAAGCTATTCAAGGATCTTGTCCGTACTGAATGGAATAGGTGGATGGTTGATGGAGAAAAAAACCTTCACAAAGAATGGAAAAGTGTATGCTATCCTATTGGATGTTTTGTGTGGTGTCATTGTCAAATTGTGGGATGCTATTAGTGCACTAGATTCTGAAAGCACCATGTGATCCAGAATGAGATCTTTACAATGAAACTAAAGCCATAGTGACTCTGAAGTCTTTACATTGGATGTTGAAGAAAATGGGGGTGATCTTACCATTGTGCCCCACTGGTCATCGGGTGGGGTGAGCCGGTAAGATCACAAGAGAACCGTGAAATCAGGTTTCGCAGCCGATTGCTCACATCTCACGATCTTACTGGTACTGGATATCAGGCGCATTCAACCTTGTGCCCGGAAAGGGAGTGAGGCAGAATATATAATTTAAATGTATTTAGATGTTAATTTAAATGTAATTAGCGAGCCCAGGAATTGTCCGGGCTCACTTGCCTCTAAGGCCTCGCCGGGAAGGTTCTCTCTGGCGAGGATCACATATGGTTCCCCTATCAACGGGGACCAGACATGATGGCCTCGCCAATTTTCACGCTCGTTTTGGACTCAGAAATGTTTTGGTAAGATTGACCCCCAATGAATTTTATTGGTTATAATTGTGGTTAATGGTATCTTTGTACAATTAATTAATTCAATAAACCATGCCACATTAACTTACTATTAATGACTGGTGTCATTTCTTTTCACAATTTAAAATGGAGTCTACCCACACTCCCACTTGGCAATTTACATTTTGTACTCGGCGAATATGTCGACCCCCATTTTCGGAGGCTTCAAAGGTCAACTTATACACCACAGTCTATGGCAATTGGTCTATAGATTCCTGCTTTCTGTCTCTCTCCTTTCTTGAACAGTTGTATTATATTTGAGGTTTTCCAATCTGCTGGGACCTTTTCAGAACCTAGGGAATTCTGGAAGATTACAAACAATGCATCCACTATCTCTGCAGCCACTTCCTTCAAGATCCTAAGATGTTGGGCATCTGGTCCAGGGGACTTGTCAGCCCTTAATCCCATTAGTTTTCCCAGTACTTTTTCTCTAATGATTGAAGTTCTTCCCTTCCTTTTATTTCATGATTTTGTGCTATTCTCGGGATGCTTTGAGTTTTCTACTGTGAAGACGGATACAGAATGCTTGTTCAAAGTCTCTGCCATTTCCTTGTCGTTTTGTCATTTTTTGCTAGTTCTGAAGGTTTTCCCAATATTCTGGACTCCACTAATCTTTGCAGCATTACAAAACCTTTCTTTCAATTTGATATCATCCTTAACATCCTTAGTTAGCCACAGATGGTGCATCTTTCTTTCTCAATTGAATCTATCTTTGCTGAGAGTTAAGAAATATCTCTTTAAATGTTGGACTCTGCTTCTCCACTGTCTTACCTTTTAACTTATTTTTCTATTCCACTTTAGCCAACTGTCTTCATACCCTTGTAATTATGTTTATTTTAAAGGTATTTCCATGTGGCCTCTTTGCAGCCACTTCAGCTTACTTTCCCAGCTCACGTTGTATCATGAGCAAATTTGGATATAATACATTCAATCCATTCATCAAGTCTTTGATATAGATTGCAAATAGTTCAGGCCCCAAGCATTGATCCTTTTGCCATTCCTTTAGTTGCATTCTGCCATCTGCAAAATGATCCATTATTTCCTGCTCTCTCTCTTTATAAATCAACCAATTGTAAATCTAGTGTAACATATTATCCCCAAATCTATGAACCCTAATCTTGGCATTCAAATATGAGAAGGGCTAAAATTCCAGTAAGTGCCCACCAAATACTCATGAAGCATGGCAGAAAAGTTAAAGCTTCTCTATTTAAGTGTGAGTAATTTTTAAAATGTGTGCCAAGTCTTAATTACACTCAAACACCTTTTTGGTACTGAAAACCAACCTTTATAGTACATTTATATATGTAATTTATTCTACATTTTGATTGTATGGTACTTTAAGGAGAGGTGCATTATATATCCAGGTTTCTTTGCATTAATGGACATCGTCTGCCTTACATTTTGCTTATACAATCAAGCTTGCAATCTGCTGTTTCGTCGCAGACCGCAACGTCAAGCAATGTATTAGGTAAGAATTGAGCTCAGTAAAATACTTGCTGCTTAGCATGTCCTGAACATGTCTCAAATTCATAATTAAGTCACTTTTGAAGTGCATTTTAATCAAATACCGCAGCCAATTTGCATACAGCAAATGAGATGAATGATCGGTTAACCACTATTAGGTAGTGTTGATTGGGGGAAGAGTAACATAAGCAATGATATTAGTAGAAATCCATGCTCTTTGGTTAATGTCATGACATCCTCTGTACGCATCTGAAAAGGCATGTAGGGATTCAATTTAATTTGCTTTTTCTGTCAACTACATCTGACACACTGCAGCAGTTCCCCAGTATTGGGTTGTGCCATGAAACGATTAAGCCCTGCTCAAATCCTGGAGCGGGGAGTAAACCTTCTCAGTCAGATGCATCAGCGCGACCAATTGTGCCAAATCCACACTTACAGCAACAAAGGCACTGTAAATATTGAGGCGGGGGAGCATTCAAGCCCACCTAGATCATCCTTCGAAACGTGGGATTCCCTCATCAGTGATAGTGATGGAATTTTGCTGTGTTAACCACATCGGTGTACTAACCCACTGAACAAAACTATTACTGTTCCGCCGAATAATTCATTGCACGCGAATTGCTTTGGCGTGTTTCTTCCTAGGTGCTATTAAAAAGTATATATTTAAAATATACAAAGAAGTAATTTCGCCTAAAACTTGGATAATGGATATTTCGATCACCCTTTCTTTGACTAGTACTGGAAGTGCGATTAAGGGGCATTTATTTTCCCCTTTCTTTGCTGTATGGAGTCTGGGCTGTAACGATTGTTACAGCGAGGAACAATGTGATTTTCAAGAGTTTTTTTTAAAGCAAGGTTTACAGGCGTTATCAGTTTGATCCGCAGGAGACGTTAAGCTCGATCGTGGCTAATCCCTTCTCGCAGTACAGATTTATCCATGCATTAAGTGATGGCTTTTAGAAAAATTGCCGGAAGCTTCCTGATTTTTTTTTTAAAACCGGGAATTCAATCGAGGCAGGAATCGCTGCTATTGAATTAAAACGCGAGGAACAACAGATTCTGCTCAAGGTAAGTATCATGTTTAGTATTTCAATCAATAAACTAAAATAGAATGTCAATCCATGTAAGCATTTGCCAACGTTCTTGTTATTGATGTTTCAAATGTGCTCGGTAACATGCTGCAAATCTGGATTTCACTAATCTGAGGTTGCTTAGCAAGAGGAGTACATTGGTGATATTTCATTTGGTTTGTATTTTTTTTCAGCTAGCTTTCGGTGAAGGTCAACCCGGCACATCTCCATCTGAGATGCTACGGCAGAAAAAGAACAGGGATGCATCTGATCATTTTAAACGGTAATTCACACTACATTCATTTTGATTCACTATTAAGTCCTTTCCGAACCTTTTATGTTCTTTTTTTGCAGTCTACTGAGAAATCAATGACAAATATAAGAAAATGTTGGGTTCTTGGCTCGTGTTAGAGTCATTTATTTCACTAACCCCGCTGGCTGTACATTTTTTAATAATTTGGGTATATTTCGCACAAGTTTTCTTTAACTTTTTTTACCGGTTGGTAATCCATCCACTTGGTTCCTTCTGATTTTTTTTCTTCCTGATCGTTTCTTTTTCGGGATCTAGAACAATATTCTCCCATCCATTCATGGCCTTGTTATACCCAAGAGCTGGGCAGCACCCCGAAAGCTTGTGCTACCAAATAAACCTGTTGGACTTTAACCTGGTGTTGTGAGACTACTTACTGTGCTTACCCCAGTCCTGCGCCGGCATCTCCACATCATGGGTTCATTTGTAACATGAACCATTTGCGCTTGCTGTTGAGAATATGATTCTCCTCGGTCGCACCAGTTTACATGATTGAGATGCACCGCTGGACCCATCCACTCCCGGCGTTTCCTGGGAACGGCTTTCAGCCGGCAGTCGACACCATAAACATTTGACTTCAAGAGGCAGCAACAAAAGAAAGCCCAGTCGCTGTTCCTGCTTCTGTATAGACTCTGATGGTCAGTAGACTCCTGAGCCGGTACAGAGTGATGGTCAGTACAGACTCCTGATCCTGTATAGACTCTGATGGTCAGTACAGACTCCTGATCCTGTATAGACTCTGATAACACCAGGTTAAAGTCCAACAGGTTTATTTGGTAGCAAAAGCCACACAAGCTTTCGGAGCTCGTAAGGGGCTTAGAGCTCCGAAAGCTTGTGTGGCTTTTGCTACCAAATAAACCAGTTGGACTTTAACCTGGTGTTGTTAAACTTCTTACTGTGTTTACCCCAGTCCAACGCCGGCATCTCCACATCTAGACTCTGATGGTCAGTACAGACTCCTGATCCTGTATAGAGTGATGGTCAGTACAGACTCCTGACTCTGTGCAGAGTGATGGTCAGTACAGACTCCTGATCCTGTACAGAGTGATGGTCAGTACAGACTCCTGATCCTGTATAGAGTGATGGTCGGTACAGACTCCTGATCCTGAATAGACTCTGATGGTCAGTACAGACTCCTGACCCTGTATAGAGTGATGGTCAGTACAGACTCCTGACCCTGTATAGACTCTGATGGTCAGTACAGACTCCTGACCCTGTATAGAGTGATGGTCAGTACAGACTCCTGATCCTATACAGAGTGATGGTCAGTACAGACTCCTGACCCTGTATAGACTCTGATGGTCAGTACAGACTCCTGATCCTGTGCAGAGTGATGGTCAGTACAGACTCCTGACCCTGTATAGACTCTGATGGTCAGTACAGACTCCTGACCCTGTATAGACTCTGATGGTCAGTACAGACTCCTGACCCTGTGTAGACTCTGATGGTCAGTACAGATTCCTGACCCTGTACAGACTCTGATAGTCAGTAGAGACTCCTGATCCTGTATAGAGTGATGGTCAGTACAGACAAATTTCAATATTTGAGATTTAATACCTTCAGAATTTTGAGGCAATCCTGTATTAACTCTGATGATCTGTACAGACACCTTTTTTTTCATTCATTTGTGGGACACGGGCGTCGCTGGTTGGCTTGCATTTATTGCTCATCCCTAGTTGCCCTTGAAAAGGTGGTGGTGAGCTGCCTTCTTGAATCGCTGCAGTCCATTTGCTGTGGGTTGATCTACAATGCCGTTAGGGAGGGAGTTCCAGGATTTTGACCCAGCGACTGTGAAGGAACGGTGATATATTTCCAACTCAGAATGGTGAGTGGCTTGGAGGGGAACTTGTGGGTGATGGTGTTCCCATGTACCTGCTACCCTTGTCCTTCTAGATAAGTGGTTGTGGGTTTGGAAGGTGCTGTCTAAGGATCTTTGGTGAATTGCTACAATGTATCTCGTAGATAGTACACACTGCTGCTACTGAGCGCTGGTGATGGAGGGAGTGGTCAGTACAGAGTCTTGGATGGTGTTAAGCTTCTTGAATGTTGTTGGAGCTGCACCCATCCAGGCAAGTGGGGGGTATTCCATCACACTCCTGACTTGTGCCTTGAAGATGGTGGATAGGCTTTGGGGAGTCAGGAGGTGAGTTACTCGCCACAGTATTCCTAGCCTCTGACCTGCTCTTGTAGCTATTGACTTTTTGTGGCGAGTCCAGTTGAGTTTCTGGTCAATGGCAACCCCAAGGAGGGTGACAGTGGGGGATTCAGTGATGGTAACACCATTGAATGTCAAGGTATAGACCTGTATAGACTGATCTGGTATAGACTCTGATGGTCAGTATAGATGGTTATAGAATGAAAACAGAATTGGGTTCAACAGCTACAGCCACCATCTGTTCACATCTAGGCTTCTAGATGAAGAATGTAGCCAGTTAGGCAATGTTCATTTTTATTTTTTATTTATTTGTTAGTCACAATTAGGCTTACATTAACACTGCAATGAAGTTACTATGAAAATCCCCTAGTCGCCACACTCTGGCGCCTGTTTGGAGGTATAGGAGGATTTCAGCAATGCAGCTCCAGAGAAAAAGATGAGGTAACCAAGAATAAATGAAAGCAATTTGCCAAAATAATGTTAATGAAGAGTTTACAATTAAATAGAAGGATATGATGATAAAGTTAGATTAAAGGATGGAACATGAGCACCAGCACCAGTTGGGCCGAATGGCCACCTTTCTGTGCTGTAAATTCTAGATATAATTCCATGTGAATTTACCAAGGGATTGTTTGAAAAGCTAGTTTTAGTAAAATGAATGAGGAATTGTAGTGAATTTAATAATGTCCTTTCTTCTGCTGTTATATCCACGTCTGAAATTTTCTGTTTGTACTTTTATCTCTTTTTCATCCATGCCTTTTTGTATAATCTCTGTCTGTGTCCGTTTTTAATGCCTCCCTGCTGATTATTTCATTTATTTCTCAGTGGTTTTGCTTGCTGCTCTGCCTGGTTCTGCTCCCTGGGCTTGTTCTCGCTCCTGTCCTCCAGTCTGTAGCTGTACTCAGGAACGGAGCTGTGCTGTTCTCTGTGATCGAGTCGGACTCTCCCAAGTCCTCAGAGATTTCCCCTGGGAGGCGTCCGCCATCAACTTGGAGAAAAACAGCATCAGATTTCTGTCAGAGAAAGCCTTCGGTACTCTCCCGGCCCTCCGATTTTTGTCCTTAAATCACAACAACATCTCCTTCATCACCCCCGGCGCCTTTAAAGGGCTGCCCCACTTGACCGAGCTCAAACTGGGACACAACGAGTACATTCGGTACCTGCACACCAGAACTTTCACTGGCGTCAAACGCCTCCAGACACTCGACTTGTCCAATTGCAACCTGTTTACTATGCCAGACCGGATCTTTATAGCAGTCCCCTCTCTGCAGGAGCTGGCATTGTGGCAGAACAACTTCAGGAGGATCCCTGGAGCTGTGAGAGGGACGGAGAATCTCAGCCGTCTGTACTTGGAGCGGAACAGGATTGAAGCAGTGGCTTTTAACTCTCTGCAAGGGCTGGGCAAGCTGAAATATTTAAATCTGCAGGACAATAGGATTGCGGTAATCCAGGACAAAGGGTTCAAAGACTGCGGGAAATTGGAATATCTCTATCTCAATGATAATCTCCTGAGCAATCTTCCTGAGTTTGCCTTCAAAGGGCTCAGACTCCTGAAGATGTTGAACCTGGGAGGAAACACTCTGGTGAACGTGCCCAGTGCCTGGTTCAGTGAGTTAGGGGAGCTGGAAATTCTCTACCTCGACAGAAACGCCATCAGTCACATCGACGAAGGGGCTTTTGAAAACCTGACCAGTTTAATCACTCTGCATCTGAACAGCAATAACCTCACCTCACTGCCACTTTCCGTTTTCCAGCCCGTGTACTTCATAGGCAGACTGTACGTCTTCAGGAACCCTTGGGAGTGTGACTGTAGGATGGAGTGGTTGAAGGAATGGATGGACAACTACAACCTGGTCAGAGACATCCCGTGTGCCTCCCCGTCTTCAGTGGCCGGTATGGACCTGAGTGAAGTTCTCTTCAAATCTGCAGAGGGTGTCTGTCTGGATCCGGTGGAACAGAACGAGACAGTTTACACCCCCACCCCGACTGAGTGGCTGCGGTCCACCACCGAGAGTAGGTTCAGTAGTCTTATCTCGAAATTACTTTTCCCACAACTGTACGAGGATACCGAGAACAGCACCGGAATATTCCGGAATGTGTCTGACCAGGACCCATTCAACCAGGTGTCTGCAGCAGCTCATGTCGAAATGTATCCCAATAACACACATAATCACCTCGTCTTTACAACCTTTCTACTTTTATTTTACAATATATGAGAGCCTTTCGTTTTGCATCCCGCCGTTGGCAGATTTCCTGCATTTCACTGAAAGCTCATGGGGACAGGGTCAGGCGGAATCCAATGCACTTGGCGTCTTCCTTTTTAAAGAAAATGCACCATAAGGAAAGTTGAATTTGAATAACTCGCCGAGAATTGTGATTAGACAAGAGAGCTTGTGTTTGTTTGAAGAGCGGAATGTTTTTCTCCGTTGCAGAACTATCCGAATCATCCTGGCAAAATCTGGGATTTATCCCGACAACAAATCCCTGCGATCATTCTGAACCAATCTTGTTGGGTTAAAAGTTGAGTTGACGTTTTACATGTAAAGCGGTGACTTTGAGTCACATATTGCATTTTGCAATTTCTCAACATCATTTGCAATTTTTGTTACAAGATCCATAGTTGGCGAAGGAACGACAAGAATGCAGAATTAGGCGAGTTTACTTCTGTAACCATTGAAGATTTTATTATATTTTGTAATTTATTAATAACAAGGTTACCTGTGAATATGTTGTTTTGTAACGAATACATTATAAGTGTATCTTTAAGAATTAATTTAAGCGAATTTATTGCGGAAACGAGTCTCTCAAAATAAAGTATAGCGGATATAGGCTGGATGTTGGCCATAATAACTATTTTATCCTTGACGCCAAGATTTATGTTTTCATCTGTTATCAGTGGTAATCTGGGAGGATTGCGGTTATCGCGTATGGCGGTGGAAGCCTGTTTTACTATCCAGAAGCAACACATGAAACATTTGTAATGTTTAGGTTGAAGTGATCAAAAACTTTCGTTTGCTCTAACCAAATAAAATGACAGTTTACATAAAATTAAAAAGAAAATGCTGAAATTAGCCTTCTATTGAGACAGGCGTTTTTACCAAGTGTCATCATACATTACATACAACTTGCTTGAAGGGTGATTTATTTGAGGATAGAAGATTTTATGGTTCCATAGTTTTGGTTTTCATATTGATAAATGTTCCTTTGTATTAAATGTGTTGAGAGAATGTCTTAAATGAGAAGATAGGCGTGCAAAGGGAATTCTAGAGATTCAGTCCTAGACTCTTAAATAGTCACTAACAGTCGGAGGAAGGAAATCAGAGATACACGGGGTCAAAATCGGAGGAATGAAAGCTTTGAGAGAGTTATAGGACTGGAGGTTAGAGAGATGAGGAGGAGAAAGACCTTAGCACGATTTAAACACAAGATGAGAATTTCAAATTTGAGGTGTTGCTACTACTGGGAGTCAATGTAAGGTCAGTGCGCACAAAGTGGTGGGTGAACAGGACATGGTGAGTAAGGTTAGAGGTAGCAGTGTTCTGGATGAGCTGAAGTTTGCGGCGGGTGGAAGATTGGCGGCCAGCAGGGAGAACTATGGAAATCATAGATGAGGGTTTGAGCAGCAATTAGGCTAAAAACAGAATTGGAAACGAGCAATATTATGTTTGTGTGTGGGTGTGTGGGGGGTGGGGGGGAGAGGAGAGGTGGGACAGACGTTGAATGTAGGTGCTTCTTGTCATGGAGAGGATTTTGGCTCAGAAGTACTGCTCGGAGTCAAATATTACACTACAGTTGTGACCAGACTAATTACATAGGAATTAGGAGCAGAAGTCGGCAAATTCAACCCTTTGAGCATGCTCCACTATTCAATCAGATCATGGCCGATTTCTCCCTGGTCTCAAATCCACATCCCCACCTGTTCCCATATTCCCTTATCCCTTTTTTATTAGAAATATATCTATTTCTTGAAACCATTCAATGATTCACACTCCAACGTGCTATGCGATAGCGAGTTCCACAAATTCACCACCCTCTGCGAGAAGCAGTTCCTCGTCATCTCAGTTTTAAATTTACCACTTCTCAATTTATGCCTGTGACCTCTTGTGAGAGATTGCCTCAGATTAGCTTCAGCCAGTAATGGTTAGCAAGAGGGATGGTACTTGTGGCTGGGGAATGGATTTTTAGGACTGGGGCTAAAGACAACAGCTTTGATGTTCCCCATGTTGAAGAAATTTCTGTTCATCTTGCTGTTGGATGTTAGCCTATCAGTCTGGCATCAGTGTACAAACACAATTGGCCATAGAATCCCTACAGTACAGAAGGACGCCATTCGGCCTATCGTGTCTGCACTGACACTCTAAAAGAGCATCCTACTCAGGCCTTCTCCTCCACCCTATCTAACCCCATGCATATACCATGGCCCAGCCACCTAATCTGCAATTCCTTTGGAGTGTGGGAGTAAACCAGAGCACCTGGAGCAAACCAGCATAGACACAGGGTGAATGTGCAAACTCCACACAGATAATCCCCAAGGTGGGAATTGAACCCAGGTTCCTGGTGCTGTGAGGTAGTAGAGCTCACCACTGCACCACCCTCATACTTCAAATGATGTCATCAAGGAGCAGCATGGTCATGAGAAACTGAAAGGATTAATGATATAATCCTTGGGAGATCAAGAGATAATTGTGAGGGATTGGGAAGTTGTGATAGGAGATTCTCTAGTCATGGTTTAAACTTGGGTAATAGAATCAACTGAGTGCAGTCCCACTCAACTGCATAACAGAGGAACTATTAGAGGAGAATGGTGTGTTAAAGACAAAGGCAAGTCGAGAAGGATTGTGCACCAATTATATAGGACATCAGTTGTGAGTTCTACTCACATGTCTTGTCACATGTGAGGTCTTGTTCAGGCTGTGGCAGAAATAGAAGCCAGGCAAAAAGGTATTCAAAACCTTTGGAGAAGGTAGGTTATAGATGGTGTTATAGTTTGCAAGACAGAACAATCAAGGGGGAGTCTTTTGAGAAGAGGAATGATGAAGGCAGATTTCAAATGAAGATGGACATTACCTTGGGGACATTGAGTTTAAAAATTGGCAAGTCATGTTGCAGCTTTATAGAACCTTAGTTAGGCCGCACTTGGAATATAGTGTTCAATTCTGGTCACCACACTACCAGAAGGATGTGGAGGCTTTGGAGAAGGTACAGAAAAGATTTACCAGGGTGTTGCCTAGCATAGAGGGCATTAGCTATGAGGAGAAGTTGGAGAAACTTGGTTTGTTCTCATTGGAACGATGGAAATTGAGGGGAAACCTGAAAGAAGTCTACAAGATTATGAGGGTCATGGACAGAGTGGAAAGTCAGAAGCTTTTTCCTAGGATGGAAGAGTCAATTACTTGGGGGCATAGGTTTAAGGAGCAAGGTTTAAAGGAGATGTACGAGGCAACTTTTTTTTTACACAGAGGGTGATGGGTGCCTGAAACTTGCTGCGAGGGGAGATAGTGGAAGCAGATGCGATAGTGACTTTTAAGGGGCATCTTGATGAATACATGAATAGGATGGGACTAGAGGGATTGGCCCCCAGAAGGATAGGGGGATTTAGTTCAGTCGGGCAGCATAGTCGGTGCAGGCTTGGAGGGCCGAAAAGCCTGTTCCTGTGCTGTAATTTTCTTTGTTCAGTGTTTATACTTTCCAGTGGCCCTCCCTGCTTTACTAATGACAGTTGCATCCTTCCATTGACTAGATTGTTCAGGCAAGTAAGTCACTTTTGTACCAACCTTTGGTAGTTGTCCTTTAGAAAAGATGGCCTGTTCTAGTTCATCAGAAATATTGTGTCCCTCTACAAACACCCTGTCTATTTCAGCTAACTGGTCCTCATAATTCTGCAACGTTGAGTTTCAGATGACCCTGGTTCCTCATCATGTCCGGTTGCTCTTTCTAAATTCTCAAGTTTGTAATCTGTACCAATTATCCTTGATGAATGTACCCTAACAGTCTGATTACCATGTTGCAAAACAATTGTTTTGCCATCTATGCCTATAACCTTCCCTGGGCCTTTCCCTTCATTAAAATTGTCTCATAGTGTACCATGTCTCTTTGCTGAAAAACGGTGTTTGATGGCCATACATTGTGCCTTAAAACTCTGTGAATTCTTTCAGAGACTTCTGCTCCCAAAAAGCTCTTCTACTTATATGCAATGCATTTAAATGCTCAGCAAAGGCAGAGCGAATTGTAGTCCCTTCCCAAGCTGGAGGCTGGTCATTCAAAACGGATGGAATTTTAGGATTTCTACCAAATACTAATTGATAGGGACTATAGCTCCGGACTATCTGCAATGAATTATTTTCATGTACCGCTAGGGCTGCAACTTGATCTATCTGCAAACATTTTCTGGAGCATGTCACCTATTACCGTATGGTTCCTTTCACACACCCCATTACTAAATGGGCTTTCTGCAACTGTATTCATGATCATGAATCAATGACTTCTCGTTATTAAGACAATGTCTTCTTTCTTGTCACTATCTTTTTCTTCTTCCGATTCTTGTGTGTCATGTGCAGCTTCACTCTATTTGAATGTTGTGGACAGTTGAAAGCATAATGAAATTTAGAGTCACACCGAATACACCAATTTATCAGACCCTGGGCATTTCTGGGATTCATTTTTCTGGGATTCATTTTTCTGTTACCGCTCTCCATGTCCTTCCTCCTGTTATGGACATTAAAGGTGTTTCTGTCCTCATAATTTCTGGGTCCCAGTCTTCTGCTATATTCCCGTAGCCGACTTGTGCTTGTACGATCTCGCCATCCTGTTAACAATGTATCTGCCACAATTCGTTTTATCACTGACTGACTCATTTGTGTAATAAAAGCCATGGGGATAGAATGTTACCTAAACATTTTTTTAAGGCCTCTAACATTTGATCATGTAAGCTATCTTTGTCTGTAAATTTAACTCCTGTCAAAACCAGGAGCCTATCCATATTTGTAACTTTTGCACAGTCCAGTAACTTAAATGCCAACACGGACTGTGGAATTTCTAGGTGGTGTTTTTGCAGCCTTATACATAGTCTGTTAAATTCCATCACATACTCTTCAATAGAAACATCCTCTGATCTCCGAAAACTATCGAAATCGTACTGAGCTTCATACGCACTTGATCATTCCTTTGATAAATCTTATCCATAAAGATTAATAAATTATCCAGACCTTCCTCTGAGTCCATATGTTCCAACTCCAATTCAGAAAATATTTTTCGACTAATTTTACTTCTTTGTGGTAAAGAGGCTTTGGAGAGGGTACAGAAAAGATTTACCAGGATGTTGCCTGGCATGGAAAGCATTAGCTATGAGGAGAGGTTGGAGAAACTTGGTTTGCTCTCACTGGAACGTCGGATGTTGAGGGGCGACCTGATAGAAGTCTACAAGATTATGAGGGGCATGGACAGAGTAGTCAGAAGCTTTTTCCCACGGTGAAAGAGTCAATTACTAGGGGGCATAGATTTAAGGTGTGAGGGGCAAGGCTTAAAGGAGATGTACGAGGCAAATTTTTTTTACACAGAGGGTGGTGGGTGCTTGGAACTCACTGCCGGGGGAGGTCGTGGAAGCAGATACGATAGTGACTTTTAAGGGACACCTTGACAAATACATGAATAGGATGGGAATGGAGGGATATGGTCCCCGGAAGGGTAGGGAGTTTTAGTTCAGTTGGGCAGCATGGTCGGTGCAGGCTTGGAGGGCCGAAGGGCTTGTTCCTGTGCTGCAATTTTCTTTGTTCTTATCAGTGAAGAAACTGTTATCAGTTAGCATGGTGAGCAGAAAGTTAGGTGGTCAAGGGTTTAGTGGAAGCAAAAATCAAGGGAGTGGGAGGTGGGTCTCATGGTCAAGATGAGTTGACACAGATCAACAGGGGACAAGAGGGAATACAATAACAATACTTTGATATATCAGGGGAATAGTAGGACAGTTTTGGAGTCATCCCTATCTTAGATACTATCACACCTCCTCCGACACTTTGGGGAAAAAAGCCCGGTATATTTTATATGCCAAGTCTCTTTCAGCAAGTATAGAATTAGAAGGTGCAGCCAACTCTCCATGAGTGTGTGAAGTTAGTATAGCAAGTGGAATTTTCTTTCCATCTGTACTCACATAACTTGCACGTAATGAATAACAGGTCCTCATTGCTGCAATAATTACTAGATTTCCAGCAAATCTTTTCCATGTGTTGTTTCTGAAGAATTTCAAAAAAGATGGCCCAAGAGGTAAGGAAATGAAGAACATGGCAGCCGTCTTGATTGATACATCAACGGTGGGACAGTCTCCGAGCTGGTTCCTACATAGCTATTCCAAATTACAAACTCACACTACTATGTCTGAAAATAGTATTTGTTTTTGCACTGCAGATCAAGATCAAAACTGACTACAATAGATACAATAAAAAGGGATCAAATGCCTGATGTACATGATGTCATACTGGTCGAGAACAAGCAGATTAAAAAGGAAAAGTAACTGCAGAAGTCAGAAATCGAACTAAAATCGGAAATTCTCGGAATACAAAGCAGGTTCATCAGCATCTGAAAAGAGAAAATGGGGATTAAAGTGTTCGGTTCAGACCTTTCATCAGAACTCGATTAAAATACTGGGGTGACATGAGCTGCTACTACAGGGGAAGTTGTTTGCTTTCGGAAATCAAGATTGAAGGGACAAAATTGAAACAAACTATCTGATGGTGGATTGAGATGGTGACAAAGTGAGATGCTGTATTAACATATTGTATAACTGAATGGTTCTCGGGCTTCTATCATTTTTCACACTGATTGCCGAGTCTCAACCAAGCTTAGTTAGATCAGGCTGTGCACATGCAGCTCATTCAAATGCAGACGACAGAAATTTTGAGGTACTTGATAGACAGTACAAACTGGTATTCTTGGTGTTCCACATATTCATTACTCTGTGGAGGAAAAAACATTGAAGTGTATGACTTCGACTTTGTATGTTTTTGGCTCAAGTGAAAATAAATCAAAAATTCATCAATATCATTATATTAAAAATCTAGATCATGTCCTCTTGCCTCCCACCTTTTCTTCAATCAAAAATAGACTAATTTCAAAGAATTCCTTCTTACAATTTAAATACTAAATTTCAGAATCATCTTTTTCATCCTTCTCTGAGCTCTATCCAATGTATCAAGACACTAAAAAATCAAGTCATCAAAACGCTATTGTGATCCATCACTTGATCTGACATAATCAAATGCCCTAAAAATCCATTTACCTTTTTACTAATTTTACACTGATAGGAATGTTTTTGTTAAACCATACACAAACCATTTTACCATGTTTTTCTAAATTTAGTCATTGGCCTGCCTCATTTTGTGTTTTACAAGTTCTGTTTTAATATGCATAATCTCCAATTCATCTACATCAATTCTCCACTCAATAGCTTGCATTCATATAGCACCATCAACATAGAAAACAAAAACATGCCAAAGGACACACTCAGAAAGGGAATCGAAAACTTGGCCGAAGTCAGACTTTAAGCAAATCTTGAGGAAAAGCAGTAGGTTTAAGGAAGAATTTCTGCCCATGATAGAGATTGTGTGTGGGGGAGAAAGAGAGAATCCATGATGTCAGGTCTAGGAAGAGTGTTTAGAGGTGATGGGTTGTACAGCTGGAGGAAGTTTGCAGAGATAAGGAAAGTAATTTGAACACGTTTTAGATGCTGCTTATTTTCCTGATTCATGTCACTTTGCTACACACGCTTAGAAATTCCAAACATAAACTTGTAGATCCCGTGTTCAAAAAGGAGCACTGATTTTCATTACACTAGGATACTATCAAAACATGCAATGGGAATAAAGTCACAGAATTATGAAAGATTTTTCAATATACAAAGATAAAATGGCTTGCATTTTTATAGGGATCTTCACAACTTTAGAAATTCCTAATTAAGCACCTTTTTGAATTATAGCCTTTGTTGTATTGGAGGGAAGTGTGCCAGGTAATTCACCACTATATATATTTTAAAAATGGATAAATGATCAGGTAATGAATTTTGTAATGTTATTTTGAGGGATAGACATTGGCTGGAGTTGAGAGAGAACACTATTGTTCTTCAAATGTGCCAGGATGTTTCCTGTCCAATTTTGAGGGCGGTTTAATGTCTCATCTGAAAGATGGCATCTCGTCCACAACAGCACTGTTCCAGCATGGCATTTAAGCATCATTTTGGAAAGCAGCCTGAACCCATGATTTTCTGACTCAAGAGGTGAGTACTACTAAATCAAGGCTGAAACTAGATACATAAAGCTTATATATGAAATAATTTTCCCAAATCATTTCCAAATTGAGTGAATAGTAGGGAACTTAGGACGTTGTCTTTCAGAATTTTGCTAATTATCAACAGACAGAATATTTTTAAATTATTCGCTTCACAGCATTAAGCAGGTTTTAGATTGTACAGAGAGACACTACTACCAAAAAAATAACTGATTGATTTTGGCCTGAATGTAGTTTTGTTCTTAACTCATTTGTCGGTTGTAGATGAGCTCATGAAAAACCTTTTCCAGGGTTGGTTGAGTTCTGTTAATTTTCATATAGACTGACGAGCAAAAGTAATAAATTCCATCTTGGGGAAGACGAAGAGAAATGGATATCAGCCAACTTTCTCAGCTCAAAACATGCTTCCCTTGAGGCAATAATGAAGCATGCAGATACTGAAAAGCTTACATTGCAGACGTTCCACTTGCTTCCAGACAGTGTACAGCATGTACCTATGAAATTCGTAAATTATGCTATTTATCTGGTAATTATCGTGTACATTATCAATGGCATATCATCAACTCCATCTGCTTATACACAAATAAAGTTTTAAATTATGTATTTTTTTATAATACAAATTGAAAGGGTGTGCCCCGCTAATTTACCTGAAACATTGCACTTATTTCCAACTACATTTGATGGATGATATTTCTGCATTTCTAGGAGATCCACACATTTTCACACATGACATGAAAATCAATGACTGAATGTTTTCTAAACAGTTAACTGTGACATCTGAATTAAGATAAAAACATAACTGTATTCAATTAACAACATTGGGTTAATTAATATTAGTAAAAATTATCTCAGTTTGTGTTTGTAGTTGAACATATTAAGCGCAAATAAAATTCAGTTTGTATAGAGATTGAAAAAAGCAATTAAGTATTCATGATTTAAAAAAATGTTCCCATTATAGTTGATCTATATTTTCAATTATTCAAGAATCTCAACTGTACCACTTGTCCTTTAATACAGATTTCCATGGCCAATTGCGTTTCATCAAAGCATCCACGGCATTTATGCAATATTGAACAATATGCACTTTTTGAAATGTATAACAGATATCTAAATATCCTTTCAATACTGTTAGGAATGGTATTACATCAAAGAAAGCAGGAATTAAGTTACAAAATGTCTTAAGGCAAACAACGCATTCCTCTGTGCTCTAAAATCCTGGTGGGAACAGTTTTATAAAATACCATTTCTCTTTATCTGAATGGACTTTCCAGAAAATATGAAAATGCTCAATAAATTCCAGTTGTGAAGTTGTGCTTCATTTCCGTTTACAATTTTCCACAGTATTTTCATTTTTATATTACATGATCAGAGGTACTGTTCAGTTCCCAACAGCCAGCACCATACCGGTCTCAACATTGACCAGTTACAAGAGTATAGAACTTACAGCCCTGTATTTGAAACACAATGTCTTAGGCAGCTTTGCTGAAGGTCAATATTTGCAGCCTATTCAATTTTACAAAGCTGGGGTAGGTCGAGTTCAATACCAGCCTGTAGAAAGACAATTAGGGAATAATAAAAAAATAAAAAAAACTGATCACATTAAAAGGAACAATTCTTTTGAAAAAAATGCCCAATTACAGTTGCTGTGTTTGTTGTCATTTTCAGAAGCATTGCAGGCCAGTTTGAATGAAGTAGTGATGTGAGCTGAACTGCTTATATCTGACCACAAATTGTTTCTTTTTTGCACACTATCTCTTTAGTAAAATTTGTGCATTTTTAATACATTTACTTCAATGATAAAAATTAAACCATTTTTTCCAGACGGAACGTAATTAAAATATTTATATTCAAAGACGACACATACTTGAAATGGCAAAACTCGTAATTCTTCCCCTTAGAACAAATTAAATTGCAACAAAGTACAAACACATTTCACTACATGATTAAAAATCAGTCATTTATAAACTTGCCCACAATGCAAGGGATGTGCATAGGTTTACAGTTTTTTTTTGAATAATAATTCCCTTGGGTAATTTTTCCAACAAATGGAATGTACGTTGCTGTAGAATACAGTTTCCAACACAGATACACCAACAGCATGAATGCTTGTAACTGTCCACATGCAGTAAAACCTGATCCAAATTCCTAAAATGTTTGTACATTTTTAAATTGTAAATGACGGTATCCCTTTACTGGCCTTGACTGGCTTATGTAAAAAAAAAATCAAACCTACGTTATGCTCTTACTACACCTATAACTTTGCAGACTCAATACTTGTGCCAATGACTTTTCGATTGTTATTTGGGGAAATTCAAAAACTGCATATTCATATGTTTCATTACCATTAAGTTTCAAATAGCCAGCAAGGTAGTTGGAGTGTACTATTTATACTGCCAAATTAAACAGATTCATAATGTTTGAACAACAGTTTCCTAAGAAATTAGGTAGGTTTGCAAGATTGGCTCAGCGAAAAAAAGCATTCAAATAAATTTTACAGAGCCACGTGGACCTTTTGGAGATATACAGATAGGAAGGCATATGTAGATCTGATTTTTGATAACAAGTACAACCCTAACAAGCTTTAAAAAGGGACACTGTCACTATATGCGTTTGGTAACTTTTCTCTTTCCATCCACCTAGTAGGACATGACAATAGTCAAAAAAATTTAGGGCACACTAATCCTAGGTTGTCTATAAGGGCAAGACTTGATGCAAGGTCATTTACAAAGTCTAATGTCAGGGTGGTGTTAGGGAATGATAAAGTTCATCGTTTTTCTGTCTAGTCCTTAATATACCCAGGATACAGGAACCCATTGTGGTGTAGTACACACAAGTTCAATGGCTTCTTCCAGATGCCTGATGGTCTCATCTATTTCATTGTTGATTATGGTTAGATCAAAGTAGTGTGCATATGTTTTCTGTAGAATTTCTGATTCCTTTTGCAGACGCTGAAGAGATTCATCCTGAGGAACAGAAAGACATATTAAATAATAAAGAACCCATTTATGTTATGGTCAAGTGGAATTTTCCTAAACAGCGGATAAGATATGCTAAACAGATTTGTGTTTGGTAAGCTTGGTTGAACCAGCACTGACTGAGTCAGGGATAAACTGGCATTTGTTTTTTTTTTCAGCAGCAGTGTTGTCACAGCAACACATACAAGTTTCACTGTACTTTATGTAATTGCTCATTGTTGATCATTATGTTATAAAATAATGGCGTTTTGTACCTTTTTTGGTTGTATTTATGAACCATTTGGTAAGTTGGAGGAATATAATGCCGCTAGTACAAGCAAATTGTTTGTTATGCTATACACAGAACTGCACATTTGCCAGGATGTGAACAGAAAAAAGCATTTCAGTCTAAAAGAGGCCCTAGTATAGATCAGAATATCTTGTTTCCCACAATTTTAATCAACAGTGAAGTCGTATATAATCGGATTCAACACAGGCGTATAGAAGAAAATCTGTGAAATATTTTATTTATTGTCTTCTTTCTCTTTCAGCTTTTTTCCCCATGTTGCAGGGGGTCGCCAAATACTGATCAATCATCCTTCATATCAACCATCATTTTTGGAGCTAGTGGGTTATTTTACAGCCAGATGCCCTTTCTGCAACTAACTCACATCGTTTATCCGGGCTGGGAACTAGCACCAACATTCACTGGCTTGCTTGCACCAGTAGCTGGGTTTTTCTATGGCCAACAGATCCTGGAGTGGAACTTGAACTCAGAGTATTCTGGCTCAGAGGCAGTGGTGCCAACTGAGCCACAGTGGCTCTTTAGTATTTGTTTAGTTCAAGAGAGAAACCAGGTGGGCTGTGTTCTGAGATGCTTCCTCCTCATTAGTGACAGTTCAGTGCAAATCATGTGCTCATTAAGCTTGTGGTTTTGAGTGGTTTGCTAATGAGCTTTAGCATGAAGAACTAATCTGGTTAATAGATGATTAATCAAGTGAAATGTATTATAAAGGGCAGGATATGTGCGGATTACTGTGTTCACAGGATTAAGCCTGAAAAAAACAATAAAACCCTTTCTGGCCCAGATCAATTGCCTGGTTTAGAATAACATTTGCAGTCTAAATTCAGAATCTGGGATCTGAGGAATAGTTTGCCACAGCGATATAGCAGACAAGATAAAAAAGCCGCTCTACCTGTGTATTTCCAAATTTATTCTGATATTTAGGAGTAAACCAAACTACAGGATCATAGAATCATAGAGTAATTACAGCACAGAGGAGGCCATTCTCTGAAGATTTGTGCTCCAGAACTTGCCACATCCCTAACCAAATTATTCCAGTACAACTACCAACACTGGCATCTATCCGGTAATATGGAAAATTGCCCAGCTAAGTCTATATACACAAGAAGCAGGGCAAATTCAACCATTCTCAGATTCCCATTGGCTCCAGTTTTGCTAGGGCTCCATGATGCAACACTTGGTCAAATGCTGCCTTGTCAAGGGCAGTCACTCTCACCTCAGGAATTCAGCTCATTTGCCCATGTTTGAACCAAGGCTGTAATGAAGTCTGGAGCTGAGTGATCCTGGCGGAACCCAAGCTGAGCATCACTGAGTAAGTTATTGTGTAATAATTGCTTGATAACACTGTAGTGACTCCTTTCATCACTTTGCTGAAGATCGAGAGTAGACTGCTGGGGCAGTAATTGTCTGGACTGGATATGTCCTACCTTTTGTGTATAGGACATACCTGGGCAATTTTCCACATTGCCGGATAGAGACCAATGTTGAAGCTGTACTGGAACAGCTTGGCTAGGGGTCCAGCAATCTCTGGAGCATAAGTCTTTAGAACTATTGTTGGAATATTGTCAGGGTCATATCCTTTGCAGTATCCAGTGCCTTCAGCCTTTTTGTGATATCACATGGACTGAACCAAATTTGCTGAAGACTGGAATCTGTTATGCTGGGGACCTTGGAAGAGGCAGAGATGGATCATTGATTTGGTACTTCTGGCTAAAGATTGTTGCTTTATCATTTGCAGTGATGTGCTGCACTCCCCCATCATTGAGGATGGGGATATCTGTGGAGCTTACTCCTCCAGTAAGCGGTTTTAATTGTCCACCACCATTCACGATAGATGTGGCAGGACCGTAGAACTTAGATCTGAGCTGATATTTAGCTCTATTACTTGCTGCTAATGTTATTTGGCACACAAGTAGTCCTGTGTTGTATCTTGCACTAGTTTGACTCTTCATTTTTAAATATGCCTGGTGTTGCTCCTGGCATATCTTTCTGCAGCTTTCCTTGAACCAGGGTTGATCTCCTGGCTTGGTGGTAATGGTAGAGTGGGGATATGCTGGGCCATGCGGTTACAGATTGTGGTAGAGTACAATTCTGCTGCTGCTGATGGCCCACCAGGACTCGTAGATATCCAGTCTGGAGTTGCTAGATCTGTTCAAAGTTTGTCCTATTCAGCATGGTGATAGTGCCACACAACACTATGGAGGATATCCTCAGTTGAAGATGGGACCCTGTCTCCACAAGGACTGTGCAGTGGTCATTTCTACCGATTCTATTATGGACAGATGCATCGGCGGCAGACAGGTTGGTGAGGATGAGGTCAAATTTGTTTTTCCCTATTGTTGGTTTCCTCTCCAACTGCTGCAGACCCAATTTAGCAACTATGTCTTTTAGGACTCAGCCAGCTCAGCCTATGGTGTGCTATTGAGCCATTCGTGGTGATGGACATTGAATTCCCTGCCCAGAATATATTCTGTGACCATGCCACCCTTAGTGCTTCCTCCAAGTGGTGTTCAAAATGGAGGAGTACTGATTCATTGGGGGAGGGCGGGGGGGGGGGGGGGGGGGGGGGGTGGTGGTGGTGGTGAGAAACGTGGTAATCAGCAAGAGGTTTTCTTGCTCGTGTTTGACCTGATATCATGAGGCTTCATGGGGTTCAGAAGTTGATGTTGAGGACTCCCAGGGCAACTCTCTCCCAACAGTATACTGTTGTGCTGCTACCTCTGCCAGGTCTGTCTCGCTGGTGGGATGGTGATGGTGGGGTTGGGAAATTATGTCAAAGGTACAATTCTGTGACTATGTCTACGTCAGCCTGTTGCTTGACTAGTCTGTGAGACAGCTCTCCTAATTTTGGCACAAGCCCCCAGGTCTTAGTAAGGAGGACTTTGCAGGGTCCACAAGGCTGGGTTTGCCACTCTGGTTTCTGTGCTTAGGTTGATCCAAGGTGGTCCATCAGGTTTTATTCCTTTTAATTGACTTTGTGGCAGTTTGACATAACGGAGTAGCTTGCTAGTCCATTTAAGAGTCACATATAGGCCAGACCAGGTAAGGATTGCAAATTTACTTCCCCAAAGGAAGTAAATGACAATCAACAATGGTTTCATGGTCATTGTTAGACTTCTAATTCCAGATGCCATGGTGGGATTTAATCCCATGTCTCCAAAGCATTTCCCGAGGTCCATGCATTACTAGTCAAGTGACAATACCAACTGCCTCCCCAGTGTGACTGTTTCCAGTCCTACAACCTCTTCCGATAAACTCCTCCTAATGGATCCCTCTTTGGTTTGATATTTATTTTCTTCATGCATTTGTAAAGCAGCTGAAAATCTTTCTACATTAAATGTGTTACACAAATGCAAGCTGTGATGTCATAATATTTTTGTGTAAAACTGGCAAAGCCGAAATCAGCTAACAAAAATTGATTAAAAACGCAAATTACTTAATTCAGATTTGTGCTATACTCAGCAGACAAATCAAGTGGATTAAGGAATTAATTAAAAGATTTCTTTAACTAGATGACCCAATGTTTTCCTACCTAATGTCATAGTTTTTTTCTGGATTCTGCTTGATCAACAATGCTAAATAACCAATATTATTGAATTTGAAATTTGAATTAAGCAATTTGCATTTTTAACCAATTTTTGCTAGCCGATTCCTGCTTTGCCAGTTTCACACAAGAATATTATGACATCACAGCTTACATTTGTGTAACACATTTAGTAACGAACTAGTCTACATGTTATTAAACATGTAGACATTGAACATACTGTTAGGTCAAATGAATGTTTTCAAGTATTAAATAGATTACAAGATCGCCATGCTAATGCCTTGGCCAGAGTTGAATTGTCAACCAGACACCCTTTTTTCCTGTGGTATAAATTGTTGCAATCATTTGAAATTTGGCATTCTTGTGTTTGTCCTGATGAATGCAAAACAAAAAGCTTCAAGAACATGTCTTTCTTTTCAGCAATATTCATATAGAAGATTCACAATCAGGACATTGGTATGACCACATCTGGAATACTATACATAGTATTGGTCACCTTATTTAAGGAAATGTGTAAATGCATTGGAAGCAGTTTAGAGGTTTACTAGACTAAAACCAGGAATGCGCGGGTTGTCTTATGAGGAAAGGTTAGACAGGTTACGTTTGTATCCACTGAAGATTAGCAAAGTAAGAGGCAACTTGATTGAAACATAGAAGATCCTGAAAGGTCTTGACAGGGTGCATGTCTCCTCTTGTGGGAGAATCTAGAACTAGGGTCACTATTTAAAAATAAGATTTCGCTCCACTAAGACTGAAATAAGGAGAAATTCTTTCCCTCAGAGGGTCGAGTCTCTTTGGAACTCTTTTTCTCAAAAGGTGGTGGAAGCAGTGTCTTTGAATATTTTTAAGGCAGAGATAGATAAAAGTTTTGATAAGCCAAGGCGGTGAAAGGTAATGGGGTAGGTGGGAATGTGGAGTTAAAGTTGTGATCAGATCAGCCATGATCTTATTAAGTAGAATAGCAGGCTGAGTGGCCTACTCCTGTTCCTAATTTGTATGTACAATCTACATACTTTAAGAAAATCTGTGCATCTAGACTGATGATGTATCTCAATGAGGTGGGATGACTTTTTTGCTGAGATTTTTATCCAATAATTAAAATGATTAGCGAGAAAGCAGTAAAAAAGTAGCTTGTACTTACATTCTGATATACATTGATCGGATGAAAAGCTAGCCTTTTTTCAATGAAAACTACACCATCACTAATTACTACAGCTAAAACAAAATCATACAGACATCCCTGGCTATTGCAAATACTTACAGGTAGCTTTTTGCACCACCTTGGTAGCTATGTAAAAATCAGAGAGGATGCAAGAAAATAAACATAAAATGTGAGTTTAAATAAAAAATACAGAAACCGACAAAAAGGAAGAGAGAAAGTGAAACAGAGGCTGCATACAGAAAAAAGTGAGCTATATGAATTAAGTTTACTTCTTACAAATCATCTATGTCATGAAGTCTTGTTACAAATTTGTTTGCTGAAGCATTTCATTTTCACAACCCTCACCACCAGTTTAGGTTCCCACTGCTGGAGCTTGCCACTGTGCTTCTTTGCTTCTTTCTTCCTTTAAACTGATTGATCTATAAATTCATTAATGCCGCACCATAATTGGCTGATAAAATCCATGATTTTTTTTTGGGGGGGGAGGGGTTGGATAGCACAGTGGAAAGACACTATTATAGATTAACCTGAGAGTCCTGCACTGTAATCCAGTGTGACAGTTTTCTTTCTTTTGGCTGCTGCAGTTTTATATTAAATGGGTTTGGGCAGTTCCAACTTAATTCCTAGTGGGCATGGAATTACACCACCAAACTTGCCATAATAAAGAAATAGTTTAGAGAGTCCAGAAGGATGGCTGGAGTAGGAATTAGAAAAAAATATCCAAATACAAATATTGATGAACTTGGGGTTAAGTTGAAGGGACAGAGGAGACAGAGTATTGATTCACACCTACATGGCTTTGAAAATTATTTGCAAATGCTTATTTGTAACAGCCTCTCTTCCTGCACTCTCACCATTTCTCTGGAGTCCTGCCAGAATCCCTCCCATTTCAGACCTATTTGCTGCCATCAGCAAAATTGCTTGAAAACACAATACCAATTTTCACATGACAGCTGACTGTACTTCACCACCACTTCTCTTGCAAAAATTCTGACACCGAGGCACCAATTCCATGCCCCTGACTAGTCACATTCTCAGAGTCGTACTGAACTGTCAAAAGATGGTTGCACAGACCTGGTCAGTTATATTGTGGGGTAACAATGAGCAGGATTTGACTTATAAAGTTACAAGACTGCATATTGTTTGGGAAAAGGGGGTCTCAGTGAGTTCGGGGAACATGGGTATAGTTTGGGAACAAGAGATAATCTCAGGGAAACTGTGTTTTTAATTAATAGAAATCATAGAAACCCTACAGTACAGAAAGAGGCCATTCGGCCCATCGAGTCTGCACCGACCACAATCCTACCCAGGCCCTACCCCCATATCCCCACATATTTAACTGCTTATCCCTCTAACCTACGCATCTCAGGACACTAAGGGCAATTTTTAGCATAGCCAATCAACCTAACCCGCACATCTTTGGACTGTGGGAGGAAACCGGAGCACCCGGAGGAAACCCACGCAGACACGAAGAGAATGTGCAAACTCCACACAGACAGTGACCCAAGCCGGGAATCGAACCCAGGTCCCTGGAGCTGTGAAGCAGCAGTGCTAACCACTGTGCTACCGTGCCGCCCCTAATATTTATTCATACACTTCATACAATTATTCATACACTTAAGTGCCATAGTGTCTTATATTTTTTGTGTATTTTTCTTTTATTTTAATAAATAATCTTTATTAATTGTTAACATAAAGACTGGACTGTTTTCTCATTGACTTGTACACAGTTTTCTCACATTATTCCAAACAAAGATACATTACTACGAACCATTGTTTCAAATTGGGACGCTCTCACATATATCAGTGGGGTTCACAACAGTGCTCATTGACCACAATGCCTTCCGATCCAATGCCTCAAATTTAAAATTCTTATTCTTGTGTTCAATTCCTCCAAGGCCTTGTCGATCCCTACAAGTGTAACTTCCTCCAGTCTAACAAATCTCTATTAACTCTGTGTTCCTCTAATCCTTCCCTTCTGTGCATCCTTAATTTTCTTTACTCCATTCCTCGCTGCTGATCATCTGATGTGTGGGCCCCAAGCTCTGAATTTCATCTCCCACACCTTTCCATTTTATCTATCTCTCTCTCCTTCATTAGGATGTTCCTTGAAACTTACATCTTTGACCAAGCCTTTGGTCACCTGTCCTAATGACTTCTTGCTTAGCTCATTGCCAGTTTTGTTGGCTGCCTACTCTCTCGTGAAGTGCTATGGGGCATTTTAATTTATTAAAGGCACTATATAAATGCAAGTGGTTTTTAATAACACTGGATTCAAATATGGAAAAAAATTCCACTTCACTACCTTGATAAACAAAATATTCATTCATAAATCTCATTTTTTCCTAAATTACAATAGTGAGTGCACTTCAAAAGGATTCCATCCACTGTGAAGAACTTTAAGATATTCCGTGGTCATGAAAAGCAGTATAGGAATGGCAAGTCTTTCTTTTTTAGAACAAAGGAGAATGAACTTCTACATGACAGATACAATATTGCCAACAACTTTCTACATAGGATGGAACACTCCATCATCTAAAAGGCCTATATTGTGCAGTCCAGCTAAGAACTCCAGAAATGTGTCGATTGCCTGCAAATTCAATTGTCAGACTAGGCTGCTATTTGAATGAAGAGCAAACAGAATGCCTTTCATAAAAGTTTTTGCTACAATTTAGAAGTTACCTTAAGTTAAAGTGAATGAATTAAATATAGACATACAAATATAATCATAAAACATTTAAAAAACTGATCTACTGGGACACAGTTGATGTTGGCATTAAGGCTGTAAAGTGTTTTACAGAAAATGTATCAGTGTTTTACTCATCAACTAACTCAAGAGTCTATCAATCATTATTATTAATATCAAGCTAACCATAATAGTGTTATCTATTTGAAACTGAATTAGTTTTAGACAGAAAAAGCTACCGAGTTAAGAATCACTTCTGGGAGAAAAATAGTTGATACCATCGCTAAACAAAACATTTCTGTTCATCAAAAGACACTTTGTTCAGCTGTAGCTATGCCTCAGAGTCAAATTCAAACAGTTTCACAAGAACAAAGTTTAAGAAGCACATTGAATTGTTGTAATAATATTAAATTGGATATCCATTTAAGCATTCAAAGATCACCACTATAGCTCAATTAATTCTCGGTCGGTGAAAGATTAAAAGATAAGACAGGACTTACAAAATCTATTAAAATTTAAACTAAGATAAAACTACAGAATTGTTCTTTACCTCAGTCATGCCTGGAGTGATGGTCGGGGCAGCGATGAAAACAACAAATGGGGCAAACTCTGCAGTTCTCAAAACCTTCAGTGCCTGTATGGGATGAAGAGTTAAGAGGATCAGTAAACTTGAGTTGAGCATTAAACTAAACCAATGATGTGATAAATGTACATCTCATATACTACATTCATTATGTTTCATTTACACATATGTCCAACACATGAACCCCTCAGCTCCACAAGATAGCTACTCTACAGGAAACATTTTCTGGTCTGCACTCCAAGAAGTCTGTCAATGGCCAGATCAGTGTCATTCCGTGAAACAGATTGGACTGCTGATACCCAAATTAAAATGAAACAGAATAGACTGACTGGGGCATCAGGAACTGTAAACATGCTCATTCATAATTAGTTCGCGGTCTCATGTGATAAATCCTAGCAGCTGATAAAATATGAGCTATAATACATTTCTTATGTATTTTAGATGAATTGAATTAATTCTTGGCCTCCACAAAAGAGAACATCACCTTTATGGAACACTGGAAAAATGTTTACCAACTTTTAAAATGTCTTGTTAAAAATGCATATATTCATACTGGGATAGGTGTTGATAAATCTTAATCACTCATGGGAGTGCTTATTGCAAATTGTCACCTACTCCAAAGTGATTAGATTTTGTTTCAATAGCATAACAAATCTCATCAACGTTCCAATTCGTCCTGTGGTCCACTGTATATAAAGCATTGAATATAACTTGATTTGACATAAATCTACATTGGTAAGAGTCGGTTAAAATAAATTTTAAAATCACCTTGAGCTTTTGTTGTTGAAATGTATAGAAAATCTGGAAATACAATCAAAGCAGCAGCAGCTCCGAGGGTTTTTAAAATATATTTTCATTTACTCCATTTTTTTTTGCCCCTTTTATCTTTAAGGCTCTAACTTGTGCTGAGGTACAGATCCACAGATGCTGAGCTCCTGCATGTATTGTGCTTCAGGTTTCAGTGAGATTCTTCATGTGTGAGGTTGGTGAACAGATTTCGGCTGGTTGTTTGCATTGAAGAGCTTCATAGCCAAGGTTGCACACGTGATACTTTTTAGCAGGCAGTCAAGAGCCGTGACCCCTGCCTCCTATATCTCCTTATCCTTGAGGTTTCCTTCTGTAAGATCAGTTAATTTGTGGATCAAATAAACATCGTCTGGTCTGCAGCGGCTCAACACTGGCTTGGCCATCAGGGCCTTTGGCAAATCAAGAGTTTCTTCAAAAAGCCATTCTCATTACAAATAAGAATTAATTTTGTTCCTTTGATGAATATTTAAATGAAGTAGGCATAGAACTAAAACGGTCCAGGTTCCTGCACCAGATTTTAGGTTCTCATCAGTAATACGAATAATCCTAATCTAGTAAAGAAAAGGTGCCCTTGATCTCACATTTTAAAATGCAGAAAACAGCAAATTCCTTAAAGAATGAATGATTAGGGGAGCTATTTGATTACAAAGACCCAAAGGATATTAGATGAGCCTATTCCTTTCCTCAATCAAAGTTCATACATATGTGCTTCCACTAGAGGTCACTGCATACTGATCAGAAGGATGGGATGGAATTGTTCCAATGTCACCTCCATAATCTAAGAGATTGAGCCCAACTGTAGAATCACTACTGCACTCAAATGAAATCAATTATCCAGCAATAAGGGGCCTTTCATGGTCTGTGTGGTTCAGTTAACATTGACTACATTATGTGGAGATGCCGGCGGTGGACTGGGGTAGGCACAATATGAAGTCTCACAACACCAGGTTGAAGTCCAACAGGTTTATTTGGTAGCACGAGCTTTCGGAACGCTGCCCCTTCATCAGGTGAGTGGAGGATTGGGTACAAAAGCAGGGCATATATAGACACAGTCTCAATTTACAAGAAAATGGTTGGAATGTGAGTCTTAACAGGTAATCAAGTCTTTACAGGTGCAGATGAAGTGGGGAAAAACATAAAGATGGGTACATAACACATAAAATGGCTGCCTGGCACATAAAAAGTTACCTGGGAAAGAGACATCAAGAAGGCACTGACTTTTAGTGCAGACAGCTACTTGAAATTAAAACATGAAGGACAGACAGTTATTTAAAGTTAAACATGCAGGAATCAGATCCTGAAAGAAGCCAGCCAGGGCTTGAGGCACTTTAAGATAAGGACAATAGGGTCTGATAAAGAGATTAGCCACAGAACGGGAATACATAAATGCAGGAAAACCAATTACTGTATGCATAGACCAAAACTAAAGTCATTGATAAATCACTGAAAGAGGAAATGTATCCATTCTATGAAACAATGCGATGTCAAAAGCGAATGTCTGTATATGTCTGGCTGTAACGATGTGTGAGCTATCAATCCTACTGTAACGATGTGTTAAATGGCTAATGTCCGGACTATCCATTGTCTGAAAAGTATAAAAATGAACCACTCCTATTGTATCATTGAGAGAAGGTAGCTGCCTAAAGTACTGCGGAGTGCCAGTGCCTTTTTTCCATGAAGCTTCATTAAATAAAACTGTATTATTGAAACCTCCAAGTCTGACTCCGAAGTGGCAATTTTCCCACAACACAGACAATGCAAGTGGAAAGAGTACAGGTTACAGAGGTGTGAATTGTCTCAAGCGAGCACAGTTAGTGAGATTTTGCAAGCCCAGGCAAATCGTGGGGGTTACAGGTAGCGTGACATGAACCCAAGATCCCGGTTGAGACCGTCCTCATGTGTGCGGAACTTGGCTATCAGTTTCTGCTCGGCGATTCTGAGTCATCGTGTGTCTTGAAGGCCGCCTTGGAGAACGCTTACCCGAAGATCAGAGGCCGAATGCCCTTGACTGCTGAAGTGTTCCCTGACTGGAAGTGAACACTCCCATCTGGTGATTGTCGAGTGGTGTCCATTCATCTGTTGTCGTAGCGTCTGCATGGTCTCGCCAATGTACTATGCTTCAGGACATCCTTTCCTGCAGTGTATCAGGTAGATGGGTATGTCCGAGTCGCAAAAGTATCATTTACCTGGTGGATGGTGTTCTCGTGTGAGATGATGGAATCCGTGTCGATGATCCGGCACGTCTTGCAGAGGTTGCTGTGGCTGGGTTGTGTGGTGTCGTGGTCACTGTTATCCTGAAGGCTGGGTACTTTGCTGCAAACAATGGTCTGTTTGAAGGTTGCGCGGTTGTTTGAAGGCAAGTAGTGGGGGTGTGGGGATGGTCTTGGCAAGATGTTTATCTTCATTGATGACATATTGAAGGCTCTGGAGAAGATGTCGTAGCTTCTAGGCTCCGGCGAAGTACTGGACGATGAAGGGTACTCTGTCCGCCGTGTCCCGTGTTTGTCCTCTGAGGAGGTCAGTGCGGTTTTTTGCTGTGGTGTGTTGGAACTGTCGATCGATGAGTCAAGTGCCATATCCTATTCTTATGAGGACATCTTTCAGTGTCTGTAGGTGTCTGTTGCATTCCTCCTCATCTGAGCAGATCCTGTGTATATGAAGGGCTTGTTCATAGGGGATGGCTTCTTTGATGTGTTTAGGGTGGAAGCTGGAGAAATGGAGCATCATGAGGTTATCCGTGGACTTGCGGTACGGTGAAATGTTGAGGTGACCATCCTTGATGGAGATGGGTATGTCCAAGAATGCAACCGATTCTGGAGTAGTCAATGGTGAGTCTGATGGTGGGATGGAACTTGTTGATGTCATCATGTAGTTGTTTCAGTGATTGCTCGCTGTAAGTCCAACGGAAGAAAATGTCATCGATGTCTCCCATGTATAGCATCGGTTGAAGGTCCTGTGCGGTGAAGAGGTCTTGTTCGAACCTGTGCATGAAGATGTTGTCATATTGAGGTGCAAATTTCGTCCCCATGGCTGTTCCGTGCGTCTGGATGAAGAACTGGTTGTTGAAGGTGAAGACGTTGTGGTCCAGGATGAAGCAGATGAGTTGTAGAATTGCGTCTAGAGATTGGCAGTTGTCGGCGTTGAGTACTGAGGCAGTTGCAGCAATGCTGTCATCGTGGGGGGATCTTGGTGTAGAGTGCCGAGACATCCATTGTGACAAGGAGTGTTCCTGGTTCAACTGCTCCATGGGTGCTGAGCTTCTGTAAGAAATCCATAGTGTCGCGACAGAAGCTGGGGGTTCTTTGTACGATGGTTTTCAGGATGCCCTCGATGTAGCCAAAGAGGTTCTCGCACATGGTCCCATTGCTTGATACGATGGGACGGCCGGGTGAGTTGGTCTTGTGTATCTTTTGGAGGCAGTAGAGATCTCCAATGCAGAGAGTATGTGGGATGAGAGCATGGAGGGTGCTCTGAAGGTCCGGATCAAAGGTCTTGGTCTGTTGAGTTGACGGGTGTGTTCTTTGGTCGGATCTGTGGGTAACTGTTTGAAGTGTTCCTCGTTGTTGAGTTGTCGGTATACTTCTTTGCAGTAATCCGTTCTGTTCAGTATGACAGTGGCCCCTCCTTTGTCTGCTGGTTTGATGACAATGTTGCGGTTGGTCTTGAGAGCGCGGTTGGTGTTGTGTTGTGCTTGGGTGACGTTCGGGGCTGTCTTGCGAGTGTGGCTGATGAATCTGGCATTGACGCACCTCCTGATGGCTTGGGCATACATGTCGAGTCGAGGGCAGCGGCCTTCCGGAGAAGTCCAATTTGACTCTTTGCTCTTTGGTTGCTGCACCGCGGATCTCTCTGTCGGCTGTTCTGGTTCATTGGCTGTATCATTGGATTCACTGTTGGCCTTTTGGGGTTTGTGGAAGAACTCCCAGAGCCTCATTCACCTGATGAATTCCTCTGTGTCCGCTGCGAGACTGATGGGGTCTATTTTGGTGGTGGGGCAGAAATTGAGCCCTTGGCTGAGAACTTAAATTTCATCTGGTTGAAGTGTGTAGTCTGACAAGTTGACAATGGACTTCCCTGCAGTACTGTTTTCTACTGTGGTACTGGAAGCGGCTTGGTTGCTGTTGGTGATGCTGAGTTTCTCAAGTTTCCTGTTCTTGGTGTGCATGTAGATGGCGTAGTTCTGTTGTCTCGTCTGCTTGGGAGTGTTTCGCAGCTGGTCTGCGTCCTGAGCGCAAGTCGAGAATATGGACGCTATCTTGGTTTCCAGGTTGTGGCATCTGCTGTAGAACTGGTGTATGAGGTGGTTGAGGAGTGTGAGAGAGATCTGACAGCTAAGTCTCTCAGCGTAGTCTATGTTATAGGTTGACCTGAGCAGGGATGTACTTCTGAGGCTTTATAAAGCACTGGTTAGGCCCCATTTGGAGTACTGTGAGCAATTTTGGGCCCCACACCTCAGGAAGGACATACTGGCACTGGAGCGGGTCCAGCGGAGATTCACACGGATGATCCCAGGAATGGTAGGCCTGACATACGATGAACGTCTGAGGATCGTGGGATTATATTCATTGGAGTTTAGGAGGTTGAGGGGAGATCTGATAGAAACTTACAAGATAATGAACGGCTTAGATAGGATGGACGTAGGGAAGTTGTTTCCATTAACAGGGGAGACTAGGACGCGGGGGCACAGCCTTAGAATAAAAGGGAGTCACTTTAGAACAGAGATGAGGAGAAATTTCTTCAGCCAGAGAGTGGTGGGTCTGTGGAATTCATTGCCACAGAGGGCTGTGGAGGCCGAGACGTTGAGCGTCTTCAAGACAGAAATTGATAAATTCTTGATTTCTCGAGGAATAAAGGGCTATGGGGAGAGAGCGGGTAAATGGAGTTGAAATCAACCATGATTGAATGGTGGAGTGGACTCGATGGGCCGAATGGCCTTACTTCCGCTCCTATGTCTTATGGTCTTATGGTCTTATGGTTTGTGATCTGTAGTCCTTTCGACATCTTGTCTGCTTCACCAGGCAGGAGTGTTCCCTTCCTGTCGGGGAACACTTCAGCAGTCAAGGGCATTCAGCCTCTGATCTTTGGGTAAGCGTTCTCCAAGGTGGCCTTCAAGACACACAACAACATAGAATTGCCGAGCAGAAACTGATAGCCAAGTTCCGCACACATGAGAACGGCCTCAACTGGGATCTTGGGTTCATGTCACACTACCTTTAACCCCCATGACTTACCTGGGTTTGCAAAATCTCATAACTGTCCTGGCGTGAGACAATTCACCTCTTTAACCTGTACTTAACCCTCTCTCCACTCACATTGCCTGCACCTGTAAAGACTTGATTATCTGTTAAGACTCGCATTCCAACCATTATCTTGTAAATTGAGACTGTGTCTATATATGCCCTGTTTGTGACCCCAATCCTCCACTCCCCCGAATAAGGGGCAGCGCCCCGAAAGCTCGTGCTATCAAATAAACCTGGTGTTGTTACATTGACTACATTAGCATGGTCACTGAGGATCCTGTACTGCACTTGGCATTTTGTCTAATTACAACATAAATAATATTATAACTAAATTATCCAGGTATTTGCCTGATAACAAATCAGTGCTTCTTCCACATGGAGGGATTTAGTAAACAAGCAATAAAAAGTATTTAAAAGCTCTGTTAATATTGCCACACTGTCTTACTTCTTTCATCCATCCACAAGAAAATATTTGATGGTAAAAAGAACAAGGCACATCAATGCCGAGTGTGCTCTTGTAAATTGCACATGAACACTTGCAGCACTGTACGCAATTATAAAAAGTAATTATTGGCATCAGCCCCGAGATTAATCCATTCATAGCATTAAACTCCTTAAACTCAGACTGTGGGATAAAACAGGACCTTGAACGGAAATTTTCATATTCAAATCTTTTGTTCCCATCTATAACTGACCATCAACTGTTCATCAATACCTGCGGCTCAACATCTAGTATTGCAATCAGTCCTTGTTCATGGATTTTGCGTATCGTTTCCAGCTTTGTTCCATACATTGCATCCTCATGGCTGCCATACTCCAGATATTCATTATTGGAAATATCCTGCATCATTTGATCATGTGAAACAAAATGGTAATTTTTACCATTTTCTTCATCTTTTCTGGCGGGTCTGGTAGTATCTATGAAGACAAACAACCTTATATTAGTGAAAGATATTGCTGGTACAATTTACGGTTCCAACTCATGCCTAGCTCCTCAAACTGCATTTCTTCCTTGCAGTAGGGCAGTTTAAAATCAGAAACTATATTATGCTTTATCCTAGACATTTATAGGTTTACATTGACACCTAATGAATATATGATCACATTTGAAGATTTTTATATTAATTTCATAGCATGAAGGGACTTGGCTGTAGCATAGATTATAAACAACTATATTATATCCATCTCTTCTTCTGACAACATGCAAGGATATGAAGCTGGGTGCCATCTTGCCAATAATGCTTTCAGAACAGAAAACTGATCAAAGGTGTTTCACAGGAGTTTAATCAAACAAAATATTGACACCAAGACAAAAGAGTAGACAATAGGGAGAGTGACTAAATGCCTCATCAAATGGGTAAGTTTTAGGAAGCGTGCAGATCTTAATGGAGCAGAAAGCGGTGGAGAGGTTTAGGGAGAGAACTTGAGACCTCGATGGCTGAAAGCATGGCCACCAATGGTGGATGAGGGAAGCAGGAGATGGGGGAACACAAAGGTCTGAGGGGGTTGCAGGGCTCAAGGGAATCACAGAGGTAGGGAGTGCAGAAGCCATAAAAGGGATTTAAACTCTAGGATGAGAACTTCCAGTTGGAGATGTTGGCGGGCCGGAGGTAAATATAAGTCAGTGAGCACAGAGGTGTTCAGTGAGTGAGACATGGGGAAGAATTTTCCCTGTAGGCTTCAGGATCACGCTGACAGGCTCAAATGGGAGTCAAAGACCTGCACTGTGGGGAAACACTCAACTGTGATTTTCCAAATTGTCAAATTAATTACCAGAAGGCAGGTTTAATGTCCAATTAAGACTGTTGTTGGCTCTCAAAGCTGGAGGTCCTCCAATAGGAGGTCCTCAAATCTGGAAGCAGCCGCAGGATACCACTGCAAATAAGTGAGGGAGGCACGCTCTTTCAAACTTTTTGAAAACTAAAATAAAGAAAATTGATCCAGTAGCTATGCCATTACTTTGGGGGAACCCCTCCACAGGGCAGCCTGCGGCTACTGCTGAACATAGCAAGACAGGGGAGCCTCTAAGCCTATCTGGATTGCCAGCATCCTGGTCTGCTACCAGCAGGATGGCTCCAGTTAGGTGCACAGTCTCCTCCATCTGTGTGGACAGAGAGGCTGACTGAAAATTGCCAGCCGGCCTTTAATAATTATCCCTAAGTGGCCATTAAGAGGGACAATTGTCTACCCACTGATAGTGGGTAGTGTTACCTGCAGTAACACCTCTGTTCTGCCTCCAGGAAAATGGCCTGGGGGTGGGATGGGACTGTGGAACTAGTACGCTGGTCAGTGGCATCATTTTTGGCTGCTACCCACCTCTGTACTGTCCTTGGTGGGGCCTAAAAAATTCAGTCCATGATGAAACTTAGTATATGGACAAAATTTGGATGTGTGGTTTATGAAGGTACCGTCCCCAGTAGCAATACTTCTTGACTGAGGTAATAAGACAAAAGTATCATATTTTTCAATATTTTCCTAAGATTACTATGGTATTCTGTGAAACAGGCTTGTGGTTGTGACTAATTTAATTAGAATGGAGACAGTTGGACTGGAAGGTTAAACCATAAAAAAGGGAGTTAGGTGTGAAAGCAAGTATTTTAAAGTGGAACAAAAACAGAAAAATGCTGGAAAATCTCAGCAGGTCTGACAGCATCTGTGGAGAGAGAATAGAGTCAACATTTCGAGTCGAGATGACCCTTCATCATCCAGACTCAAAACGTTGGCTCTACTTTCTCTCCACAGATGCTGTCAGACCTGCTGAAATTTTACAACATCTTTCTGTTTTTGTTTCAGATTCCAACATCCACAGTATTTTGCGTTTATTTTGAAGTGGCGATGAGCACCATAAATAGAAATTTTCACTAGGAAGATAAGAGGTAACTTGAAGTTAATTATTGTATTTCAAAAGCAAAATGTACAATTGATACAGATCGTAAATGCATCAAGCAAATACTAGTCATAAAATAATGAAAAATCTGTATGTTCTGGGAAAGGAAATTTCCAAAGGGATGTAAGAACAATAGATTCATAAGTGAAAGGGGAAAAACATATTTAAACAGTGGTTGAATGGGTGTGGTCATGAGACCTTGAACAGCATGCATGCCAAGAACAGATGTGTGAAGAACGCAGATTGCAGCCAACCTCAGAGACCCTGTAGCAACAGTGAATGTTAGTGGTAATTTTTACTGGAAATTTTACAGAGAAAGTCTACGAGGACTATTACCAAAAAGGGATATTTAGCTTTGAGTTTAACTAAGCCAAAACCTTTTGGGAAATGTTTGTAGACCTAGTATTAACTGTGTAAATGGAATCTTGTGTGTTCAAGTTTTCGTTTTAAAAAATGTTTGAATTTAATATTTACAATCTCCAAAAGCGGTTTGAAATTTCTGCTCCTAACTTCAGTGTAGATACTTTCTCTATAAAATACAAACTGTAAATCATTCTGATAGCTTGTCCAAGTTTCCCTTTGGGATTTGGGCAGCCCGGCAGTTACCACTTGCTATATCATCAGTAAACAGAAGGCTATTTAACAATGGGGACTGGCACACTTTTTAACAGAATCCACTAGGTAGTGTTGAGAAGTGGGAATCTTTTTTTCCCCCTAGCTAGCCTACGGGAAGTGACAAACTGTGAAACCTTTTGTGTTTTTCTGAAAAACAAACAAAACTTTAAATTGTTATTTTATTAGTATTCCACAAACAACACAGGTCATTTATTTAAACTTACTGATTTGCCCTAATGCCCAGGAAGTTCAATGAAAACAAGATTGTTCAATAATGGCCCAAATTTTGAAAAATAATGCTCCCCATTATTAATGTTTGTAATATCCAGCAACTTCAGAAGAGATATGACAAGTTTGCAAATTGCCAGAACTTGCTGGTTGATTTACACTGCTCAGCTGTCGCTTAGCACAAATGGCAGCTTGCCTTTGGCCTTATCATTTTTAAGAACTTGCTGGATTTGCACATTAAACGCATTGCACAAAGTTAGGCCTTGTATGTAGCAGCAAAAGCACCATCTTAATGAGGTAATCATTATTAATGCAATACCAATCAATGTCTCTGGCTTAGAGAGGGAACCATTTAAACTGCTGAGTTTCATTCCTGCATGTAGTAAATTCTTAAAGTAAAAATTTCAAATTTTTTTTGCTTTGTCTTTTTTCCTCCTTCGCAACTCAATTGTTCTTTCCCTCTTTATTTCTCCTGTGCACCTGATTTGACTCTAATTTACTCTCCTACTCTGTAATTCCCCCATATCTTTACAATCCTTAAATTGCAAAGATGTTGACCCAGTCATTCTGTCAGGTTCCAGTTGCCTTTGCTGCACCCATCAGCTCCCATTTCTATCAACTTGAGGTTAAAAATGTTTTGAGCTGAAGGATGCTGGAAAAAATCTAACATGTCATACAGCGAGATATCTTGCTTAAGCAAGAGTTGGATCAATGTTCAATCTTCCCTTGTAAAAATAATTTGATGACTTAACTAAATTTCTCTCTTATATCTTACTGTTGTGAAATAACAACAGTTCAATTACAGGTCAAGGCACAGCATGAGCTGATACTAGACCATGTGGGACAATATCCCATTACTGTCTTCAGGAGAAGAAAATTCACTTATAAAAATCCTGCAACAGAGAAGTTATTTGGAGTTATTACTAATTGCAATTATTAATGAATTGGAAAAGCATTGGGCAAAGTTTCACATATAATCATTCACCAATCTTTAAAATATGTACAACAAACTTACTAAAGTACGTACAATACATGACTCCTAAGCAAAACCTGGTGTCAGATTGTAGATATTTGTACTAATTTACCTTAGCTGGGTGGTTGTGGTGAACCATCGTTGGTTCCCACTGGATAGTACTGAGCCAGGGTCTGGCCAGTACTACAAGGATGTACATATGTTACTGTTGGGTTGTGCTACTTGTTGCTGTTGGGGTTAGGGTGGGGTTGTTACACCTTTGTACTGTAGTGTTGTGGTACATTCCAGTCGGGCTCCGCCTCCTGGGAGAGGTATAAGAGTCCCTGCTCTGGCTGGGACCCCTTCAGTCTGGGATAGTGTATATAATTATTGGCTGCTTCATTACAGTAAATAAAAGCCTTTAATTTCCTGAGCATCTGGCCTCGTGTTTGAGAACGCGCATCAGTGGTTTGTGTTTTTTCTTAGCCAGTTCACTAGAGGGAAAGCCAGAAAGTATGGAGACACTGCATTTTTGTATTAATTGGAAACCAACAATGCCCATTTTTCTGTCTGATACTCAGTCTGAAGACCGTTGACTTTGATTGTGAGAATTCCATAGCCCAGAGCGTCCTCCAATTTGGAGGGAATTGCAAGGCAGAAAGTACCTTTAAAACTTGTAACATGGAATTAGTTTTGACCTTTCAGATGAGAAAGAGCGCAATCTACGCTTCTGTAAATACATCACATGGTAGTCCAACATACCACAGCAACTTTGATTTCAGAATTTGACTACTAATTACTTCAAACTAGCACAACATTTTAAAAACCACCACTTACGTGGAATAGGGTATGCAAATCTGTCTGGATGCTTTGTGATCAGAGTATTTTTAATGTGCCTTCGTCCTACTCCATGGGCACCTTTATCGCAAACAAAACAAAATGCAAAAAAAGTGGTAAAAAATCTTTATTCACTTTTATAATACAATAAAGGTAATATTGTTTTGTAATTGCCATTGCACAATTTTTGAACTAAATTATGATGTTTTTTTACCTAGTAACACTAGCGTCTTCCTTCTGAAAGCTGGCAGCTTTACTACCTCCTCGTACGTAACAAGATCTAGTTGGTCAAAGACTGAAAGGGAAGCCCATTGAGAGAATAAATTGCATATTATGAACATTACAATTATTTTACAAAGCAGCTAAACTACATGAGAAAAGTTTTAGCATTCCTGGAAATTTTCAGTTGTGGTTTCATATTTGTGAGGGTTTGATGTACCAAATTGAAAATAATTACCGATTATAAAGAAGCTGCAGACAATTGCAAGATTAAATTTTTAATAAAAAATGAAATTAAATGCATTTGATAATACAATTGAATATTGGGTGATATTAAAACTGAAACTGATTTTCTTCTCTAGATAAAATCTAGTAAAAACAAAAGGGTTCATTGTAGGATGCTGTATGTACATATTTTGTTTTCAGTAAAAATGCTTTTTGAGAGATATACTTGCATCTTTTCAACAATTTATAGCATAATAGAAAATTAAAAATAATATACACTAAGCAACTTTATTGAACATTAACATTTTTTAAGAGCAAGCTTCCTTGACATAGGAAAATACATCTACTATTTTGCTGAATATCTTAATCAGTTACAAAAATGAAATACAGACTCTTTTTTTTCTGTAAGTACTTTTACAGGCTTAGTTTTTGTTGACAGTTTTTTTTAGAGCCAATGGACCATTTGTAGCATTGAGCTTCCAAAGAAAATCTAAGCTGAAACTCAGCAGAAGGGAACGAATGGATTTTTTTGTTCCTGGAGAAAGGGAAAATTGCAAATTAACTCACTTTCCATAAAGGTTAACATGGAAAATGCAAAACTCTCCAACTTTAAAATGCGAGATGAAACATAGGTTTAATTTCAACTTTTTAAACCGTACTCACATATACGGAACAATTCTAAATAATTGTGAACTTTAGGACAATTCTAAACCAGGGCTTGAAGAAGTGCTTGTTTGATCTCTGGATACCTAGCTGGTTTTGGCAGGAGCCAAGGGGACTTAATGTACCAGCAAAATGGGCATGCTGCAGGTTCCATAACATGCATGCCCCTTCAAAATACTAATTGATCTGCAAGATTCTCTCTTTTTCTAGTTGTAAAACATCCACTTAATATACTACTAGTCTTGCTAAAGACAGATTGAGGGAAAGCTACTGGGGAGTTGGGTAGTTCTAGTCTCCCTTATACACTGACAATATATTTTCCTGTTAGAAGCCCGGGAGCATTGGAATTATGGGGAAGATTTTGGCAACTAGTTGAGACAGTGTATCACATCAGGCAGGTAAGAGGCATGAAGGGAAGTTTAAGGTTCTTCAATTACCTCAAACTATAGAGAAATTAATTAAAATGCTAATTTAAAAAAGTAGAGATACTCTGCAATAATACGTTTTCCAATTTCTAAGGTTCGTGGAAAAGACAGGTAGACTTCATCTTCAGTCACAATATTTTCTTAAACGAAATGCCACGAGTGTCATTGATGGTTTAAAGTCACATAATTCAAAATGAAATGTAGAGTTCATTATTGCTGTTCCAAATTAGAATTAACACCAAATTATTTCTAGTGTACTTACAGGGAAATTATGAGTCTTGCATGGCAATTCAATCCTTCAGTTAAAGCCGCATTATATTTTCACAATATATCACTATGCATTGACACAAGCATTTAGCCTACACATCCTAATCAGTATAGCTAATTAAGATCATTTATGTTCATTTAATAATGCATCTCTCTGCAGTTTGAACATTTGTAAATCATTATGCTGTGATGTTATCACAGGAGGAGTCACTGTGATAGAAGTGTTTTCCAGTAGCACCCTCAATTAGATCAGTGGCTGTCTCAAGCCAGGGTTCACAGGCCCCTGGCGGTCCATAGACATTCTTTAAATGTCTGTTAAATAATGTGACAGTGCCACGGTCAATAAAAAGAATGAGTGACAGCCAAAGCATGCACTGCTCTTTCTCTGTTCTGATCTCTGTTTGCTGACCCAGTGCTCCTGCTAACCCCAAACTCTTGCTCTCCCCTGCTTCTTTAGTGCTTTCTCTGCACTCTGCTCTCCCCATATTCCTGCTCTCATTGTGCTCCTGCTAAAGATAGCGAGAAGCAAGCACAGCAATCTCACAGTAAGCAAGTACCTGACCTTTAAGAATAATTATTAAGACACGCTTTACATGGCAGCACTTTCATATTATGGGTATTGTACTGCATTATAATTTGGATAGAGGACATCTCTTCAACCAAAAAGTCTGAGAATCATGGAATTTGTGAAGCATGTCACTGTCATTCTGGAACATATCTAAACATAAGACATAAAAATACAACCTAAATACATCTATTTTCATTACACCTTTCCTCAAGCAATTATCTACTCTCACTCTGCCTGAATTACTGCTGACAACACTCCTCTTTCTCAGCTGACAGGAGAACTGATACAAAATGCTATTACGGTACTGAATGGGAGGGCAAGGGATGGGAGAGAAGGGTGAGGAATAAGTTTGAGGAGTGGGACTTCCACCTAATGCCACTGCTTGAACAGATGACAGAGAAAACATGTTAAGTTAGTGAGGTGTCAGAAGTTCAGGGTTCTTTTACTGTCCACTGAATGTTGAGTTCTGGTCAAGGTTAATAGGCTGGCAAATTTGCTACTGGACATCATACCTGCACTAAAATAATTAAAGGAATATAATTGCTGCACTCCAGGGTACCTCATATCAATTTGCTTTTCAAACGTTTAATCTTTATTAAGCAAATATAGAAACTGGGGTTTCCAACAAAATATAATGCAGCTTTAATTTTTAAATGTGGATGAGAGGAACAAAAATAAAAAAAGATGGAATAAGGGAGAAAAGTTAACATCAATCACAGTTACTTACATGCATTGAAGCCATTGGGTGGAAGACAGCATGAAAAATGTATAAGCATCATTGTTTAAGCAATGTTGCATTGTATTGTTAAGTTACAACCAAAACGTTTAAAACGCACAAAAACCCACATTAAAGCAAATCAAATGTTACATTACAAATAAAATGCTGTGTGTGGAAGATATATCTTAATATCCACAGAACGGCAATAGACACATTAGATTGCAAAGGACTTAACTAATTCTATGTAGATCAAATAACAAACAGCTAGGCCAATTGACAGACGTATGCAGTCTTGACTTAGTTTGGGAGTAGTATGTACATGCTCGTGCTATCACAAATATACATATACATCCAAGGCTAGGTTCTATACAATTGCATATTCTATTTGTTCCCTGTTTTCTCAGCTTGTGACAATTGCCATCATAGGCTGTGATTCCACTTTTTGCAATCCCTTTGCAATGATCAGTGGTTGTGTGCTGTCAAAGATGCATCAATACAGCACAGATTAGGTATATAAACAAATTTAGATGTAAAGCATTCTATAATTCAAAGCAGAATCTGATTCACCACTCTGGCAAACAGTTGAACCTGGGTACTCTTCTAAGTACCAATTTCATGGTTCAGAGTAATACTTTAGAGGTAAGTGAGAGTTCTGGGCAGGTTAAAGTTCAGCTGCAAAAAATGGGATAAATACAACTAAAGCAGTATGAAGACGATTATACTTAAAAGGTTGGGGCCATGTCGAGTCTATTGTGAGGGAGAGAGGTTCAGCAAGATTAGTTGAGTCGCAGTGTTTACTGATGTCTGGACAAGCTGCTGAGAAATTCATGGGATTTGTCTTGGTTTCATGCCATTTATTTTAGTGACAAGTGCTTGACCACAATTTGTCTATGTACCTCATATTAACCCCGAATGTTAGAGCATATGATAGGTATTGCAAATTGTTTTATCTTTCTGATCTTGTGTAGTAAAGTTTATTTTTGTTTGTTCAAAACCTGGGGAATCTTGTGGCTTTATTCTCTTAACAAGTGTCTTGAATCTCAAACTTCATCTACATTAAGCAAAATGTTATTGGCCCCATACCAGATCTTAACAAAACCAGATCCTGGTCTGGTCCAGGATCTTAACAGTATGCATTACGGGTAAATTTTCTTAATTTATTGCTTACATCAAATTATTACATCAGATTAACTTTATGAATATGTCCCTGGGTGAGTTCAACAACTCCACTGTTTCCTTGAATTATTATCTGTTACTCGGCTCATCTAGCAGTTAAAATAAAGCATCTGCATACCAAAGATTGAGCTGTCTTTAGCTCAGGCTGTTGTGATACATCTTGGGTGATTAGTTATATTTTTTCACATATCAAGTTGACAATGCAAATTACAAGGATATAATTTTCAGAAAAGTGGTATGGAACTCTTATAACTGCATAACATTAGGATGTGCTATTGCTTTCCAAATCCATGCCCAACACTCCAAAACAAAGAAATGAGAGGCAAAGACAGAAAATGAAATTAAACTGGCAATTAAACTAAAAGGGAATCCAAAAGACAAGGCATAATAGGAGTAAGCAAAAGGAGCACTGAGCCTGATTAGGAACTAAGGAGGGATTTACGCATGGAGCGAGCAGGCATGGCTGAAGTGCTAAATGAGTGCCAATGAAGAGCTACTAAAAAAAGGCTGGCAATGCCTAAAAGTTGATAGGATACCTGGGCCAAATGAATGCATCCAAGGATACTGAGGAAGTAAGGGTAGAAATTGCAGAGATACTGGTAACATTCTTTCAATCTCCCCCCAATTGCATAGCTAGCCTTTTTTTAGTACCTCTTCATTACCATAGGACTGGAGAGTTGCAAATGTTACAAATTTGTTCAAGAAAGGATGGCATGCTGACATAGTGGTTAGCACTGCTGCCTCACAGCCCCAGGGACCCCGGTTCAATTCTGGCCTTGGGTGACTGTGTGTGTGTGTGTGTGTGTGTGTGTGTGTGTGTGTGTGTGTGTGTGTGTGTGTGGAGTTTGTACGTTCTTCCCATGTCTGCGTGGGTTTCCTCCGGTTTCCTCCCACAGTCTAAAGATGTGCAGATTAGGTGGATTAGCCATGGTAAATTGCTCCTTAGTGTCCCAAGATGCGTAGGTTAGATGGATTAGCCAGGGTAAATGTTTGGGGATGCACAGATAGGGCAGGTGAGAGGGCCTAGGTAAGATACTCTGTCAGAGAATTGGTGCAGACTTGATGGGCTGAATGGTCTTTTCTATACTGTAAGGATTCTATGATACTATTAGATTTAAGGATAAGCTCAACAACTACACATCAGTCAGTTTAACCTCAATGGTAGGAACATTTTTTTAGAAATGATAATCTGGAATAAAATTAGCACTCATATAGACAAATGTAGATTAATGAATGGAAGCTAGCATGGATCTGTTAAAGGCAAATCAAGTATAATTAACCTGATGAGAATTTTGATGCTATAATGTAGAGGGCTAAAGCCGGGGGGTGTGTGGAGAGGAGAGGGGGTTACAGGAGGGTTACAGTTGATGTGGTGTACATGGACTTCTAAAAGGCATTAGATGAAGGGCCACATAATAAGGTTTCCCAGAAACGGTAAAATCCATGAAATAAAAGGGTCAGTGGCAGCATAGGTACCAAATTGGCTGAGTGACAGGAAACAGAAGCAATGAATGGTTGTTTTATGGGCTGAGGATGGTATACAATGGGGTTCCCAGGAATCAGAACTGGGACCACTGTTTCTCCTGATCTATGTTAATGACCTAGATTTAGGTGTGCAGGGCACAATGCCAAAATTTGCAGATGACACAACATTTAGGAGTATTGTGAAGTATGAGGAGCATAATGATGGACTGCAAGAAGACATGGAGAGTGGTAGAATGGGCGGATAGGTGGCAGATGAAATTTAATGCAGAGAATTGTAAAGTGATAGACTTTGATAGGAAGAATGGGGGAGGCAATTATAAATGAAGGATATGGCTCTAAAGCAAGTGCAGGAGCAGAGGGTGTATATGTGCACAAATCGTTGAAGATGGCAGGGCAGGTTGAGAAACTACTAAATAAAGGATCCTGGGCTTTATAAATACTGTGTGGAGTACATAAGCAAAGAAGTTATGATGAACCATTACAAAACACTGGTTCAGCTTCATCTGTAGTATTGTGTCTAAATTTTGATCACCATACTTGAGATAGGATGTGAAGGCATTAGAGAAAGTGCAGAAAGTTGTAGGGTCCATAAACAGGGAACATAGATTTAGGGTAAGAGGTAGAGGGTTTAGAGTGGATTCAAGGGAAAATTCTTTCACCCAGAGGGCAGTGGGGATCTGGAATACACTGCCTGAAAGATTGGTAGAGGCAGAAATCCTCATAACATTTAAAAAGTACTTGGATACGGACATGGTATGTAGTAACGTACAAGGCCCCCTTCAATGTTGCAAATTATGATCCCAGCAAAGATTTATGAGAATGATTCCAGAATGTGGGACTTCAGTTATGTGGGTAGATTAAAGAAGCAGGGATTTTTCTTCTTGGAGAAGAGAAAGTTTGGAGGAGATTTGATAGAGATATTCAAAATCATAAAGGGACTGGATAGAATAGAGAGAGAGAAACTCTTCCCAATGGAGAAAGCATTGAGAACCAGAGTGCACAGACTTCAGGTAAATGGCAGAGGCAACACAAGGAGAAACCTTTATATGCAGCATGTAGTTACGATATGGATTGTCCTGCCTGAGATTGTAGTCAAGGCAGATTCAATACTGACTTTGAGAAGGGAATTACATAATTATCTGAAGAGGAGAGATTTGCAGGGCTACAGGGTGAGAGTAGGGAATGGGACAAAGGCTGAGCTGCTCTTGCAAGAGAGCCAGCATGTTTTGTGCTTTTACCATGTATGAATCCATTCCGATTGCTTTCTCCATCTTAACACTGAGACTCCCCCAATTAAAGTCACAAACGACATTTTCTGTGACTGTGATTGATAGACATTATATTTATTTGTCCACCATAATCCCCCCTCTGCAGTCTTTGCCGTTGTCAAACCATTGCTTCAACAATCTTTCTTTTTAATTGTCCAGCTGAGTGGGATTTTCGTTGTTAGGTCTTAAACAAACAAAAGAACAAAGAACAATACAGCACAGGAACAGGCCCTTCGGCCCTCCAAGCCTGCGCCGCTCCCCGGTCCAGGATTGAATCCTGAATCCAGGATCCCCGCCCAATTTTCCAGCCTATCTACATACCAATATCCTATCCACCGAGCTGTCCCTCACAGCTACGATGCTTTGTTCATTACAACCTATTAACTCACCCCCACCCCCCCCATTCCAGACCATGTGATCTCCAGGGAGGGGCGAAAACCCAGAGTGAAAAACCCCAGGGCCAATATGGGGAAAAAAAATCTGGGAAATTCCTCTCCGACCCCCTGAGGCGATCGAAACGAGTCCAGGAGATCACAATGGCCCTGATCGGGAAATGCTTCCCAACCCTAGTCATTTCCACTTCCACGAACACCATATGAATTCCCTGCCCCCGAGACAGGTTCCCAACTATCTGCAGTCTCGCTCTGTACTGGCACCAGCAAGATGATCACAGAATGAAGCCTTGAAACGAGAAACAAGGAACAATTAGCCCGCGCCGCTCCCTGGTCCAGACTAGACCACTCTTTTGTATCCCTCCATTCCCACTCCGTTCATATAGCTGTCTAGATAAGTCTTAAACGTTCCCAGTGTGTCCGCCTCCACCACCTTGCCCGGCAACACATTCCAGGCCCCCACGACCCTCTGTGTGAAATATGTCCTTCTGATATCTGTGTTAAACCTCCCCCCCTTCACCTTGAACCTATGACCCCTCGTGAACGTCACCACCGACCCGGGGAAAAGCTTCCCACCGTTCACCCTATCTATGCCTTTCATAATTTTATACACCTCTATTAAGTCTCCCCTCATCCTCCGTCTTTCCAAGGAGAACAACCCCAGTTTCCCCAATCTCTCCTCATAACCAAGCCCCTCCATACCAGGCAACATCCTGGTAAACCTCCTCTGTACTCTCTAGCAATGAGACTAGTGGCTTTTGGCCTGTTTCACTTGTAACATTTAGGCTAATGATGGACATAGTCTGAAAACCTTTTGCATGCCATGTGACCGAAAGGGCTGCCTTATTGATGATGGCGTACCTCATTCTCTGTGTCTGACAGTCCTCTGGAAGCTTAGTATATCAGTTGGTGACTTCCATCCAGCTTCTGTTGAAATAAGACCATTCCAATACTTGTAGATTAAGCATTTGCTGCGATGGTGGTGGATAGGGGTGGGTAGTAGTGGGCCAGAATGTTGGTTAAGAGTAGCATCGCTTTGATGCAAGTAAACACTTGCTCATGATGTGTGTCCTAGCACCATGCCTGGTCTTTTCAAGTAGACGTCTCAAAAGTTCTGTGGTCTGTGCCAGATTTAGAAGAGTTTTGCCAGCTGGTTCACCATCTCCATGAATCTTTGGAGGTCTGGAATCAAGGATAACGTTGGGACTATGCTAGTAGGTTTTGTTCACTGTGGGTCCCCAGTGATGTCTTTTATTGACGATGTATCCCAGGGACTGAATTGATGTCTTGGAGAACGCGTATTTCTCAATTAGCACCAGCCCTGCCTCCTCCAGGACTTTTAGAATTGCTGAGCCCTATGTCATGTTCTTCCATTGTTGTGCTGTGAACCAAAACATCATCCACATGGCAGATGACACTCTACAGGCCTTGCAAAATGGCAGTTATTGTATGTTGAAACATTTCCAGTGCTGAGGTGATTCTAAATGACAGGTGGGTGAAGCAGGATCTGCCAAAGTGGGTGATGAGTGTGGTCAGCAACCTGGACTCTTCATCTGGGAGAAGTTGCCAAAACATGCTGTTGTCATCAAGCTTTGAAAGCACCAGGCTCATAGAGAATAGGCAGGCTTGCGTCCACTGAGGACATCGAGCATACTTCTCTGGTTATGACTTTATTGAGCTATGTCAAGCTGACACAAATACAATGGATCGGTTCAGTTTTGAGACTGGGACCATCCTGAAACACCATGCGGTTGGGTGTGTGACTGCCATATTTGTTATCTTATCCAGCTGCTGTTGCCCTTATTTCACGAGTGGGTGGGCAATCTTTTGTGCTGTGATCAGACACATCGGTTTAGCATCTTCCCTCAGTGTGATCTTGCATTCATTTGCCAGTCACCCCAATCCTGTAAAGAACTTGGGAACTCCTTTTTATACTTGAAGCCAAGTCTTTGTTGCTTGACCTTGCCAATTTTTCGCAAAAGGTTGATGCCGATGGAGGCTTTTTTGGCTGAGCAGTAAACAGTTCTGGTTGTGGACCAGTAACAGGGTTTTTGGATTCCTTTGACCTTGTACCTGAGTGTTGCCTGAAGAGTACCATTCACTGGGAGTTGAATGCCTCCTGCTCCATACAGGTTTGTTGTGATGGCATCAACCGTTGGATCACCAGCCATGGTTCTCTGCCTGATAGGAAAGTAACACTGACACGTATCCAATTTAAAGATTGCGAGATGGCCATTAACCAAGAGGTCTGTATTCCAGAACAAAAATCCAGTGACCTCACTCAAGCAACACTGCTGTGTGTCTTCTTGAGGTGCTATCTCGACCTCATGAACCTGCTTGGGGTCTTCTGAGAATTTTGATGTTTTGATTTTGCACAGGTTCCTGAGGTGTGCTGAAATTGGCAGACACTGATCACGCCTGTGAGGGCGCTTTGCTCCACAGTGCTGGCAGGCTTGCGCTTCTGCTCTATTAGGGTATTGTTTCACTTGGCCTGATGTCCTGTTTGCTTAGTGCCATGGTTTGCTTTCTCCCCTCAATAACGATCTATGTTGCAAACAGTTTTCAGATTGCCTGACAATCTGGATGGCTCTCAAGGGTTAGGTCCTCTTCTGCATGAAGCATGTGAGAGTGATGTCTGCCACTCTTCAACTACTCTATCCCTGATTGGCTTAGGTTTCGGGTCACAGTCTTCAGCCATTCTGTACGGCTCATTAGTGAAGGAATCAACAACTTTTCCTGGGTGCTGGACACATTTATTAAATTTAACACTTACAAGGATTTGTTACTTCTAAACTTCATTAAATTTTGCAGCTGATTCATTGATTCCTTGTCTAGCTATTATATTGTCAGCTTTCGGGCCTACTGAATAAAAGCAGTGTGTTAACCTGTTCAGCTTCTGGTCTTTTTATCCAGACCTGAAACAATGTATCAAAAAGAATCTCTTTCGCCAAAGCCCCCAATTTTGTGATTGACCTGGGCATTGGATAAGTCCAAATTGATCAGAAGAATGGTGGTGGTCGTAGGGAGAGAGGGGGGGGGGGGGGGGGGGGGGGGGGGGGGAAGAGAGAGAGAGGAGAGAATCTCGCAGCAGCGCAGAGGACCAGGAGACATCAACGGAGGCCATGTAGCGGCCTTCCTGCTGGGTGCCATGGCCTCCGCACGTCTCCGACCACCAGATTTTTGACGCCGTCAGCCCTGTGCCCAATTTTGGCACGGAGCTGAATAGATTATTTAAATTCTGATTTACATCTGATTAGTGGGCCCAACACTGAAGTCTCTGGGCCCGCTAGCATCTCCCCCCCCACCAGGAATGTTTCACTCTAGCGGGGTTGACATGGGAGCTGGAGGCCCGGCCCCGCTGGAGTGAAGGGGGGTCATGCAGCCCTCCCAGGAGGTCGGAAAGGGGGGGGGCTGCCCCTTGGGCATTGCTAGCTTGGCAGTGCCAGTCTGGCCCCCTGGCACTGCCCAAGGGCAAAGTGGCAATGCCCGGGACACCTTTGCACTGCCTAATGGGTACTGGGCAGTGCCAAGGGGGTGGGGCCTATAAGGGGGAAGATTAGTTGGGGTGGGGGATCCTGCTGCCACTCTGCACTGGGATCAGTGACAGAGGGAGGAGAGGGCTGATCAGGGCTGGTCATCGGGAGGGTGGGGGTGGTGGTTGTGTTGGAGCAGGCCCGAACACATCCGGGAGGCCAGCGATCGTATGGTGGGGTCGTGTGGCCAGCGATGTGGGGTTGTAGGGCAGGCCTGCGTTTGAGCTGGCCAGCGATCGGGAGGCTAGTAGTGCGGGGCTACTGCGTATGCGCCGATCTCCGCTATGACAAATCAGTGCATGTGCAGTGCCCGCTCAGCGCTATGCTGCCGGCCTCTACACCAGGAATAGACCTCGCCCACTGATTTTGAGTGTGATTCATGCTAGGGCACTTTGCGATACACAGTGTGGGAGATTGATTTTGAAAATCCTGCTGAAAAAAACAGCGGGATTTACTCCAGTTTTTACTTGAATTCGGCACTTAGAATTTTTTTGGGAGAATCCCACCCTGGATTTCTGATCCATGGTTAAAATTTTATAATTGCATGTTCAGCTTTGAGAGATTTCCGAAAATCTAAGACAGCACTTTTGTTGAACTTCTGTTCTTGATAGATTTGGCGGCATTCCGCAATAATGGCATTTGTGATCTCAGTATTTAAATTTTTGCAACAATTTGCCTGGGTTAACTGGTTCGACTCATCCCGCTTTAGTTCCATGTTCTTGGGCTTTGAAGCATTGACTTTAAAAAAAATTTATTCATGGGACATAGGCGTTATGGGCTGGTCAGCATTTATTGCCCATCCTTGAGGGCAGTTGAGAGTCAACCACATTGCTGTGGGTCTGGAGTCACATGTAGGCCAGACCAGATAAGGGCAGCAGACTTCCTTCCCTAAAGGATATTAGTGAACTCGATGGGTTTTTCTGACAATTGACAGTGGTTTCATGGCCATCAGTAGATTCTTAATTCCAGATGCTGCCTGCTTAGTAACAATTAATTTTTAAGTAGTTAGTTATTTTCCTTTACTTGGAGTGAGCTCATCACCATATACTCAGGCACCAACTCGGGAATTGGGTTCCTCCAACTGCGACTTAAAGGACAGTTTCTGATCACTGCAGTAGTTAACTTTATTCAGGGCGTGTGTTGTCCAGGAACTTTTAGTTCATTTTTGCTGGATAGGCTGGCTCTGCACACTCTGGTTATTGAAGCTGGATTTCCACAGGATTCAATTGAGTTTTCTGCTGCAGTGAGGAATTTAATTTCTGTCTTCAGCTTCCAAGCCTTTCTTTGGAGCTTTTCTCTGGTGATTTTCATCTGTGTCTTCACTTCTTGAACTTTTCATCATGTCATAATACTTCCTCGATTTTTCCTTCAGTTCTCCAGGATTTAAATTTTCTTCTGCAATGTCTCCGAGGTTTTGAATTATTCTACTCGCCGCCACCCTGTTACAAAGTGTTGAGCATGGTTCCCTGGTTTTATTAAGGTACTCATAGACTTAAGTATTTCAACAGTAAGTATTTATCAATTACTAGAAACTATATACCTAGGTATGGTAAACGTCCAGGCTAGAGCAGTCTCCATGATTGCTTCTGCACATGGCTCTGTTCAACACTACACTCATCTCTAGCTGCAGGTCATGTGTTCGCTTACGTCATTGTGTGGGCAGCACTTCAGTCCCACGTTAACACTATGTGCCAGATCCTTATACTACAACCTCTCTACTACCTTGCTTGAGCCAATACTGCCTTTATGTTGTTCAGACCACCTTACTAACTTGAGCAAGATCACCTATTTACAGTTCTGTAACATCACCCATGTTTGTTTATACCTCAGTCCATTTGCTGCAGAAACTTTCATCCAAGCCTTTATCAGCTCAAAACTCAACTATTCCAACACTCTTCTGAACAGCCTCCCATTCTTCACCCTCCATAAAGTTAAGCACATCAAAAACTCTGCTGTCGGTATCCTCTCCTACACCAAGTTCTGCTTCATTATTCTTGCTCTTGCTGACCTACATTGTCTCCCAGTATCCTAATACCTCATGCTTAAATCCCTTTCCAAACCCCTCCAAACTCTGTTTGGTTGACATAGTCTTTTATGCATCTCTACTTTCCTTTGTTTACCTTCATCTTCAACAAACTAGGCCCCATGCTTTTGGAACTCCCTTCCTAAACTCCTCTGGTTCTCCACCTCATATTCCCTCCTTGAAAGCCAGCCCCTTGCCACATTTTTGGTCACTTCTTCTAACATCTTTTTTGACTAACCATCCAGTGCATTTTTACTGTACCAGCCTTGAAACCCTTTGGGATGTTTTTCTACATTGAAGGTGGCATGTAAATGCAAGTTGGTATATTTCTGCTGACAACAGAACACAAATATAAAAAGGTTCCACCCCATCTTCAAGTTTCTTCTCCTTTTCTGAAATCTGTAAATGAGATCTGCTTAGTTCCAGGTGCTCTGCCTTAGGGGCTTTTCTTCAACTGCAAGGCCAAATAATGAATGCTGCCATATTAGTGATCAATGGCCAGGAGAGGGGGTGGCATCAGAGCTGTTTTAGATCTGTCCTAACCAATGATGATATGGTTCATTGTCCAACAGGGGTTATTAGGTAAATCAGGGCCAAGTATCAGGGCCCTGATTTACAATTTCGTCCATTAATTCAGGGATATTAGAGCTCAAACTGCAGTTCCTGCTGTGATGCCCTGGGTGATGTCAATGGACTCAAAACACATCAGGGATTCATCTGGCTCAATATTGCATCCTGTGATTGAATTACCCACTCAGCTGAATTTCCATGGCTTAAAATAGATATCAACATGCAAATTACATTTGCTTGTGCCAATAAATTTTAAGCAAAATTATTTTGAAACATATAGTATTGTCATGCTTCAGACTTTTGTGAGCATTTTCCACACAATTTAAGAAACTTATCTTTAAGTGTTAGGTTTTGAAACACATTTTTTGCCTCTCAGGGAGATCAAGTGATATGGGGAGTGGACAGGAAAGTGGAGTTAAGGCTAATCATATTGAATGGCAGAGCAGGTTTGCGGGATTGAATGTTCTACTCCTCCTCCTAGTTCTTACAACAGAATGGGTTTTACATAAGAACTTGAAATAGGAGCTGGAGTAGCCCATTTGGATCTTTGAGCTAGCTCTGCTTAAAAAGATCATGGCAAATCTTGTACCTCAACTGCACCGTTGCACATTATCCCCGTATCTCTTTATTCCCTGAGCAGCCAAAAATCTATTGGCCTTTGTCGTGAATATACCCAACAAATGAGAGTGCACATCTTTCTGGGGTAGAGGATTTCAAAGGTTCACAGTCCTTGGAATGAAAAAATAGCTCCCCATATCAATCCTACGTGGCCATTCTGAGACTGTGACCACTCCCATGTTCTAGACTCCCCTGCTGAGGAAACATTTTTTTGGTATCCACCTAATTTTTTATATTTCAATTGGATCACCTCTCACTCTTCCAATATGCAGGGAACTTAAGCCCAGGCTACACAATCTTTTCCCGTAGGATAATCTCGATATCCCTGGAACTATTCGACTGAACCTTCGTTGCACTACCCCCAGGAAAAGCTTAAATTAAAGCAAAATACTGCAGACGCCTGAATCTGAAACAAAAACAGAAAGTGCTGGAAAAACAGGTCTGACAGCATCTGTGAAGAGAGAATAGAGCCAATGTTCTGAGTCAAGACTCAGGAAAAGTTTGCCCATTCATAGGTAAGGAGACCAAAACTACACATGATACTCCTAGTATGGCCCCACCAATACCTTGCATAATTGTAGTAAGACTTCTCTACTGTTATACTCCAATCCTTTTTTAACAAGAACATTTTTTCCTTCCTAACTACTTGCCGTATGTTAACTTTGTTGTTTGTGTACAACTATAATGAAGTCACTCTGAATGTAGACATTTCCCAGTCTCTCACCATTTAAAAACCATTGTTTTATCTTTTCTACCAGAGTGGATAATGTAACACTTCATCACATTATACTACATTTGACATGTTCCTGTCCACTCATCTAACCTGTTTATATCCCTCTGCAGCCTTTTTGTCCTCACCACTTACCTTCTCACCTAACTTTGTATAATCAGCAAATTTAGATATGTTGTACTCTGTCCCCTCAAAGTCATTAATATGGATTGTAAATAACTTAAGGCCCAGGGACCGATCCTTGTGGTACCCATCTAGTTAGAGCCTGCCAACTCAAATGTCCCCTTTATTCCAGCTCTGTGATCTGTCCATTAATCAATCCTTGTTCCATGTTATTACCTCTAACGTGGAGATGCCGGCGTTGGACTGGGGTAAACACAGTAAGAAGTTTAACAACACCAGGTTAAAGTCCAACAGGTTTATTTGGTAGCAAAAGCCACACAAGCTTTCGAGGCTCTAAGCCCCTTCTTCAGGTGAGTGGCCACTCACCTGAAGAAGGGGCTTAGAGCCTCGAAAGCTTGTGTGGCTTTTGCTACCAAATAAACCTGTTGGACTTTAACCTGGTGTTGTTAAACTTCTTACTGTGATTACCTCTAACCCCATGAGTCCTAATTTTGTGTAATAACCTCTTATGTGGCACCTTTTCAATTTAAAAAAAATCCAAATACACTCCATCCACTGATTCTCCATTATCCATCCTATTACCTGCCTCCTCAAAATACTCTTAACAAATTCATCAATCATGAGTTCCCGGCCATAAACAGTGTTGATGCTGCTTAATCATATTATGATTCTCTAATACCTCAAGATTGCTGGCATTTGTTGGAATGTGCACTAAATCTATGCATCCTGGATAATCAGAAATATTGTGATAATTACATTCATTAGGTGGGTCGTGGGGAAGATGGAATGCTCCTTGCTCCTTTCCATTGAAACTGGCTTTATGTAAAGCTCAAAGGGAGGATGTGCAGAAGCAGAATTGTTTAGTAGCTCTTTTGGCAAGGGTTTAAGCTCAAGCCTCAATATTGTGTGGTATGCAGTCAGACAAAGAAATAGTGCAGAATACAGCATGGCTGTGCAGAGAGGCTGTTCTGCCCTAGGCCGTAGGTCAAAACACAGAAGAATTATGTTTTGAAGTAAAATGACCTATTAAAGTGGGATAGCATAGCACCATCATTATTTTACTTCATTATGATGAGATGATTGAATATAGAAATCTGATCAATACTATGACTCTGTTATGTCCATCTTCCTGGGAAAAAAACAAAGTTAATAACTCACAATAAGCCTCTGCTCACCAGGAAGTAATTTGGTCCACATTTGAAATGACTGATGAAATATATGCGTGAAAAATGGGATGATTCAAGCCAGATCATAAGGGAGAGCTGTTATTATATCCCTGGATTAAGCTATCATACAAATAGACAAAGTTCAGTGCGAGTCAACTTTCATAAAAGTTAGATGCTCAGATTGCTTAATGGAACAACAGGTCAAGAGGTATCACAGTGGATCTAAATGGATAAGAAAAACCTGATTTTGGTGGATTTGTTGCAATGATTGTTATTTTAGTATTAAAGTAGTGCAATATCCAGAAGAAAATGTACAGAATTCTAGGCTGACAATGCAGTTTTTCTCTATTTGTTAATACTGATTTATACTTCAATAATTTGATGATATCGCAAAATTTAAATCTTAACTCTATTGCTTTATTTTTGTTAAACCCTTAATCTTCAAACGTGACTACTGACACATATACAATCCATGAAAATCTCTACATTAATTGGATTAAAATTGAGGACAAGCTAAGAAAATATATTAAAAGTGGTGGTAAACCCATTATTTTGAATGGATCACGAATGAACATGCTGATCAGAAAATCTCACTTTATTTACCAATTCAGTATGGATCCTAATATTTTATTTTTAAACATAATATACTTTTTAAGAAGAATAAGTGTACATGCAACAGGAATTAATATTTTTAGCAGCAAACTAAACATTAAATACCTGCATTGTGTTTGGCCAGATATTTATCCTTGTATTGTTTCTTCTTCTTTCCAAACCAGGTACAGCTAGCCTGCTGCTCTTGTTTGGTCTTTTCCATTGCTATACATGCAACACGCCTTTTTGGGTAATCAAAAACAAAACAAATCAGGTCCTGGTTGCCATTGTCGGAAAGCATTGGGCAGCATTTAATGGAGGTGACGGAGAGGTGGGTCTCTTCACCTCTTTTTGGAAAAGTCTGCCAAATTAAATTCCAATCAGACACTCAACTGGGCTGTGGTGGGCTTTCCCATGGTCTAATGTCCCGCATGCTGAGAATTGCAGGCCAGAGACTGGCTGTTCTTCGTTATTCCACAGTGTCACTGGAGAGGCAGTCTACCCTGCAAAGTATTCCTCATTAACAGCTGCGGACTTGCACTGAAGTTGGCAGACTTGCCCCACGAGGGACTGTATGCAACAGTCAAGATGGAATCACATTCTCCCCATGTTTACGTGGGTTTCCTCCAGGTGCTCCGGTTTCCTCCCACAGTCCAAAGATGTGCAGGTTTGGCAAAGATAAATGTGCAGGGTACAGGGATAGGGCTGGAGGGTGGGCCTGGGTAAGATGCTCTGTCGGAGAGTTGGTGCAGACTTGATGGGCTGAACGGTCTCCTTCTGCACTATAGGGATTCTATGATGTCGTACAGTAGGACAGATCAATCACATATGGCAGCACTGGTATACAGTTGGGAGGGAATGGCTTTGCAAGTCCTCAATATCAGGCAAGGATACCTTGTGCTGATTAACACTTATACCCTCACTCAGCTGATGAATCAGTACCCTTTCATGTTGAACACTACCTGGAAGAAGCACTGAAGGTAGCAATGGCACTCTGTAAGGTATTGAACTCTCCCATCCAAAGAGTGACACGATAGCAGCACTACTGACCAAGCCCACAAGGATATATCTACCCGACTGAACCTGCTGCAGGTGATGAGAACCACCAAGAGAGAAAAATCCACCTGACCTTGTCCTAACCATCCACATATCCCAGATGCAGCCATCTGTGTCAGCTTTGGTAGGAATGATCACTGCACAGTCCTTTTAGTGACAAAGTCTCACCTTCACACTGAGGAAACCCACCATCATGTTGTGTGGCACTAACGCTGTGCTAAACTCTATCGATGTAGCAGCTCCATACTGGACATCCAAGGGGTGCTTTGGGCCATCAGCAGCAGAATTGTATTCAACCACAATCTGTAAGCTAATGGTCCGACATACCCTCACTCAACCACTATCATCAGGCCAGGGGACTAAACCTGGTTCAATGAAGACTGGAGAGCATGCCATGCATACCTAAAAATGAGGTGCCAACCTGGTGAAGCTACAACAAAGGACTACATGCATGTCAACAGCAGAAGCAGCAGGCTATAGACAGAGTTAGTGTCATACAATACTGGCAGGGCCATTCTGCTCCAGACCACATTACAGCTTTAGTCCAAACATCGACAAAAGAGCTGAACTCAAAAAGGCAGGTGAGACTGACTGCCCTTGACATCAAGGAGCCCTAGCAAAACTGGAGTCAATGGGAATTAGAGGGAAACTTTCAGTTGGTTGTAGTCATACCTAGCACAAAGAAAATGACTGCAAGAGGTTCTCAGGGTAGTGTTCTAGCTTAGCTTTGTTCAGCTGAATCATCAATGCCCTTAACCCCCCCCCCACCATAAGGTCAGAAGTGTGGATGTTTGCTGATTTTTGCAGCATTCACGAAAATTCGCAAATCCTCAGATTCTATAGTAGTTCATGCCCGCATGCAGCAAGACCTGGACAAATATCAGGCTTAGGCTGGTAAGTGGCAAGTAATATTCACACCACAAGGATTTGACCATCTCCAACGAGAAAGAATCTAGCTATCTACCCATGCCATTCAATGACATTAGCATTGCTGAATCCCCCACCATCAACATCCCAGGGAATTGCCACTGAGCAGAAGCTTAAACGGACCAGCCACCTAAGTATTATAGTTATAAGAGCAGGTCAGAGACTGGAATTTTGTGGTGAGTAACTCGCCTCCTAACTCTCCAAAGCCTGTCCACCATCTTCATGGCACAATTCAGGAGTGTGGTGGAACACTCTCCACTTGTCTGGATGAGTGCAGCTCCAATAACACTCAAGAAGCTTGATGTTATTCAAGGCAACGCAGCCTGCTTGATCAGCACCCCATCCACTACCTTAAACATTCATTCCTTCACCACTGATGCACAGTGGCTCCAATATACCACCTACAATACCATGCACTCCAGCAACTTGCCAAGGCTCCTTTGACAGCATCTTCCAAACTTGCAACTTCTACCACTTGGAAGAACAAAGGCAACAGATACATAGGAACACCAGAGCCTGCAAGTTCCTCTTCAAGTCAGACACCATCCTGACTTGGAAATATATCACCATTCCTACACTGTCCCTGGGTCAAAGTCCTGGAACTTCCTTCCGAACAACATTATGGGCGCATTTATACCACATGGACTGCAGCAGTTCAAGAAGATAGCTCACCACCACTTTCCCAAGGGCAATTATATAGTGGAGAATAAATGGTTCAGTCTTACCAACATTCATCTGAAGGAAAGTGCACATCATCTAAGATTGTGTGTGGCATAAACAGAGTGACAACAGCGAGGCAATGAAATGGTTGAGACAAGTTATGGGATGATAGGTAATATTTATAATATGGCATTCATTCATTGTCTTGATTGGGAAAAGCTATGATAGGCAATTAAGCAACTTGATGATAAAAGATGACTGAATAGACCTACCATTCTTGGAGTTCAGGAGAGGGAATGAGTCCAGCTGTACCATTTTTAGAATTTTCTAATTTGCCCTGCCACCAATTGTGATCATCCTTACTGATGATCTGTATGATTTCTCCAACTCGAAACCGGATCCCAGCCTCTTTACAAGGTATAAGGTCATCCTTTGATGGATCATATTCAAATTGTGCTCGAACATAAATCTGAGAGATAAATGAGATTTTATAAGAAAATGCAATATATGTTGGAACTGCATATCCGGGGAATTAAAACAAACACAAAACTGACAAAAAATCTATCAAATACAATAACACAACAGTAAATGTAGGGAAATATAAGCAATTCTAAGCATTTTCACTAATGTGCACTGCTTATGATTTCTACACAATCTGCTGATCAAAGGTTTAACATTTTCTATATCTTTAGATAGGAATCAGTAGCAATATTATATAGGGGAAGAATAGATAGAGGAGGAGGATCTGGCCCAATTTTCCAATGCTTCTTGAATATAGGAATGGTACTAGAAGATTGGAAAATTGCAAACACCCCTGTTTTAAATAGTGGAGAACGATAAACCCAGCAGCTGCAGGCCAATCAGCTGTATGCTGCTGGTGGGGAAATTTTGAGACACGATGATTTGGAACAAAATTAATCAGAATTTGAAAAAAATATGGGCTAATAATTGTAGGTTAACATGTATTTGTTAAAACTTAATTGATAAAGTAACAGAGGAGGTTGATGCGAGTATGATGTTGTGCTTATGGATGTTCAAAAAGCATGCACCAAAATGCCACATAATAGCTTTGTTAGTAAAATTAACATCCAGGGCAACACAATTACACAACTGACTAAGAAACAAAGTAGACAGAAGTGAACAGTTATTTTTCAGACTGTAGGGAAATATATAGTGTGTTCTCCAGGGGTTAGGTTTGGTGCCAGTGCTCTTTATAATGCATATTAATGACCATGACTTGGGTATACAGGACATAATTTAAAAGTTTCAGATGGCACAAGTTGTGAAATGTGGTAATCAATGTGGAGGATAGCTACAGACTTAATGAGATTAATTGGGCAGCTTTACCAAAAAGCCAGCATAGACACAACGGACTAAATGACTTCATTCTGTTCTGCATCATTTTACGATCTGCAATATTCAGACAGCTGCTGACAATTCTACTCAGGCCAGTTATAGACTTTGTAACATAATTAACTGAAAAGTTAAATACTTCAACATACAAAATATTGAATGAGAAATGGATTGACTGCTAGTACTAAGCTATGGATACTATAAAATTTCTATGGAGTTGAACTATTCACCTGTCGTCCTTTCGGTTGTGTAGTTGAGGGCAAGTCCTGTAGGATAAAGTCAACCCAAGGAAAAGAGATTTTCATTTCACCTTCAAAGCAAAACTTTGACAATTCTACCATATTTTGCATTTGTTATTTGTTTAATTACTGCAAAAGATTATGATACAATCAGGTGTTATAAGCATCAATTTGCATAATGCGTCAAGCCATTACATAAAATGATTTAACGAATAACTGGGCCAGGCTGCTTAGCAACAAGCTGTAGAAAGCAGTTACCAGCTGTGAATAGTAGTGCCCCACTCCCATTGCGTAATCTACATCTTCAACACAAGTTTACAACTGAGCTGCAGTAACAGTGTAGTAAATGTTCAATACAATGTACTCTAGATACTTTAATTATGAATAAACACAGTTACTGCTTTGAAGCATATATTGTTCTAATCAAGTCAGAGAAGGATTTAGGCTGTGTAAATCAAATTTACTAAATGCTAAATGGGTAATTTTGATTCAGATATTGAGTTGTGTTACTACATTATTTAAGTTATTTCTCCAGAATATTACCTATTCACTAACTTTAAATACATTTAATTCACCACCATCCTTGTAAATTATTTGTTCATATTTCCATTAGTTTCCTTTCCCATGCACTCTCCTCCAACTGAACGTGTAGGCAGATGCCCGTTTTTCGACTTCTCCCAATGCTATTCCTGGATTGGCCATAAGAAGGAAAATGAGTGTGACAAGAATTAATTTGTCTTTCAATTTCTTCCCCGTGAATGTGTTGTATTGACAAGATCTAGATTCATACATCTTGCACTTTAGTGCTCCCGGGTTATGGAGGGGAAAATTATCCACAGCTTACATATTCCCGATTACTATCCAGGATATTGAGTAGGACAGGATCAAATTCAGGTGTGTTTCCCTCCATGCAGGAATAAGCCTGCTGATGTTCTTTGTCTATATTCACACAGAAACATTATCCAGTTGGGTGATGGTCACTGTGGAACAGGAACTGAGCAAGGAAAACTGGCAGAACATAGGAGGGTGAAAAAAGTTTGTAAATTGACAATATCTCACTGACCATAGGAGTAAGGAAGAAACAGTAACATCCTAGTTATTTTGTTAAAATCATTACCTGATCTCTCAAATGTGTTCTTATAGTCCTGCAGAGCCCTGTTTGCCAATTGTACAAATTTAGTTAAAGAATTACTTTATGTTCCCTTTTTTTCAGGTAGAATAAATTATGAACATTTTGCAATAAATAACGTACGATTGATGTTCTTCCAGGAAAGCTCAATGCTGGTAAGATTAGAACTTGTGTTGAAAATGTACTAACAATTCCATATTCATCATTACTAATAGACAAAAAAATTATCTGTAGCATTGAATTGCCAGGCCAGGCTTCAGCTTCACATCGTAATGTGCATGTACCACGGCAGCAGTGGGCACACCAATTTGAGAACTCAGATAGCGGAAACCAAACCATAATTCTCAGAGCTCTCGTGTGAACCATGCGTTTAAAGACTTTGCTGTGATGCTGCACCAACTTTCAATTGGGCACCACCATTACACAAATTATTTCTCTTCACTTCTCCTCTGCCCTTTTTCATAAACAATCTAAGTGTAAAGGAATCTTTCCAGTTATTGATTGTGCCAATGCAATTTGGTAGCAAGATGCATTGGTAACCGATCCACAGCTGAAAACTGGTCTTCATAAATCACCAGGGAACAAATGATATTGCCAATGGCTTCTTTGCACTTGATGTTAAAAACTGGCAGGACTTTACTGTAAGAAATATTCTCTGGTACAAAGGTACTGGTCAACACTAAAACAATTACACCACTGGCAACAGAACTTTGGATTTGTGTTGTAAATGGAAGCCTTACCGAAACAGAATTATAAGTGCTGCTATAGCCGTTAGCTGGGGATTGTCTGGATGTGGAAGGGGAATCTCTCTGCAACGAGACAGAAGGTTCAGTAGCACCTTATATACACAACTGCAAACACGTCAGAATTTTACACACTGTTTTAAAGAACAGATTGAGGCCCAATTCAATTGTTTCTAAACAGGAATCATTTGCTCATTTTTTTTCCATGTATGTTAGTTGCATGTAATAGAATAAAACTTTTGGTTGCGATTTTAAAAATACATTTAGAATTGAATAGCTGCCAAGTAATGTTTCCCATTCACTGTTGTATTAAATTAAAAGCAAGTATAATGTGTAAAACGTTTAGAGGGCTTTATAGGGTTGCAACTGGGATGCTTGTGTGCCTGGTTGGAGAGTCCAGAACTAGCGGTCATGAGTCCCAGGAGAAGGGATCAATTACTCAGGACTTGGGAGGGGAGGAATTAATTGACTCAGTGTTGTGAATCTTTGAAATTGACTATCAAAGAGGGTTATGGAAACTCAGTCATGGGACACATTCAATGAATTTTTGGACACCAAGGGAATCAAGTGGTATGGGAAGTGCTGTTAAGATAGAAGATTGGATTTTATTGAATGACAGAGCAGGCTCAAGAGGCCATGTGGATTATTAATGCTCCTATTTTGTATGTTCTTAGTTAAACAGGGATCAAATCTGCATTCAGATATGGAGCAGAAATACATTTACAATATTTCAGAAAGATGAAATCAGGTTACTAGTTCTCATGCCAATTCTTCTATACCAGGAAATGGTGGCAAAGAATTTCTATCATATCTAGCATACAACATTAAGTTCAAAGGCTAAAAACTGATGAATAATAAAACGGAGAGTTATTTTAATACCAAATCCAAGTTGGAATATCAAAAGTGACTGATACAAAAATCGAATTTCTCAAATCCTGATATGAAACTTGCTCTATGTTATATTTTCCCCTTTTCCAAGCTTTTTCTTTCGAGTCATGCATATCGGAGGTGGTTTTACAGCGTTCATTTTTAAAAAAGTTTATAATTTATTTTGGAATGGGAATACGAGTTCTCCTGCTGGCCTTCTGAGTTTATAGAGTGAGTGGTTAAACCATACAGATCAGGAAGTTCCCAAGTTTGACTTCCAGACTGTGCTGAGTAAACTGATCTTAGCATAAGGGACCTGCTAGATCCCAGCACTGAGTCAGGAATGGAAAAACTGGCCAGAGGTTGTGCTCCTATTTGCTATCCAAATGCTCTTCAAATCCCACCGTGGCAGCTTGTGGAATATGAATTCAATTAATAAATCTGGAATATAAAGCTGGTCTCAGTAACTGTGATCATGAAACTATCACTGATGGTCTTAAAACCCATCTGGTTGACCAATGCCCTTTAGGAAAGGAAATCTGCTATCATTATCTGGCCAGACCTAGTCTGACGTGTGTGACTCCAGACCCACAGAAATGGAATTGACTTTTAACTGCCCTCTGAAATGGCCCAGCAAGCCACTGAGATCTATCAAACCATTACAAACTCCAAAATGAATGAAACCGGATGGACCACCTGGCATCAACCTAGGCACCAAAAAGAACAACAGTAAATCCAGCCCTATTGACCCTACAAAGTTTTCCTTATTAACATGTGGGGCCTTGTACCAAAATTGGGAGAGCTGTCCCACAGACTAGTGATCAAAAGCCTGACATAGTTATACCACCAAATCATGCCTTACAATGTCCCACTCACCACTATCTTTGGATATATAATTTCCCACTGTCAGGACAGATCCAGTAGAGTGGTGGCAGGGGGTATACAGATGGGAGAGACTTGCCCTGGAGTCTTCAGCATTAACCCCGGTCCCATGAGGTCTCATGGCATTGTCAAACATGGGCAAGAAAACCTCCTGCTGATTACCACCTACCATGCCCCTTCAGCTGATGAATCAATACTCCTCCATGTTGAATAGCAATTGGAAGAAGCATCGAGGGTGGCAGGTGCACATTATGACCTCTGGGTTGGGGACTATCACCAAGAGTGGTTTGGCAGCAGAACTACTGACCGAGTTGCCAGGTCCTAAAGGAAATAGCTGCTAGACTGTGTCTGTTAATGGTGATGAGGGAACGAACAAGATCTTGTCCTCACTAATCTACCTGTCTACGACAGCTTTGTCAAGAGTGACCACCAAACAGTCCAGGTGGAGACAAAGTTCCCTCTTCACATTGAGGATCATGTTGAGTGGCATTGCCATCATACTAAATGGGATAGATTTTGAACAGATCCGGCAAATCAAAACTGGATATCCATGAGGCACTGTATGCCATCAGCAACAGCAGAATTGTATTCAATCAATCGGTAACCTCATGACCTGCCATGTCCCCCCCACTACACTATTACCATTAAGCTGGGGGATCAAACCTGGTTCAAAGAGTGCAGGAGGGCATGCTAGGAGCAGCATCTAGCATACTTAAAAATGAGGCATTGACCAGATAAAGCTGCTACAACACAGGATTACTTGTGTGCAAAGTAGCAGAGCTGCATGTGACAGACAGTGCTAAGTGATCCCACAATCAACAGATCAGATCCAAGCTTTGTACTTCTGCCACATGCAGTTATGAATGGTAGTGGGCAATTAAACTAAAAGGAGGAGGAGGCTCCACAAATATCCCATCTGGGGGGTGGTACGGTGGCACAGTGATTAGCACTGCTGCCTCTCAGTGCTGGGGACCCAGGTTCGATTCCCGGTTTGAGTCACTGTCTGTGTGGAGCTTGCACATTCTCCCTGTGTCTGCATGGATTTCCTCCCACAGTCCAAAGATGTGCGGGTTAGGTGGATTGGCCATGCTAAATTGCTCTTTAGTGTCAGGGGGACTAGATAGGGTAAATGCATGGGGTTACGGGGATAGGGCCTAGGTGGGATTGTGGTCAGTGCAGACTCAATGGGCTGAATGGCCTCCTTCTGCACTGTAGGATTCTACGATTCATTGATGGAGAGCCCAGAACATCAGTGTAAAAGAGAAGGATGAAACATTTAGCCAGAAGTGCCGAGTGGATGATCCATCTTGGCCTCCTCCAAGGTTCTCAGAATCTCAGATGCCAGTCTTCAGCCAATTCGATTCACTCCATCTGATATTAAGAAATGACTGAAGGCAATGAATGGAGCAAAAACTATGGACCTCGACAACGTTCCAGCAATAGTACTGAACATTTTCCAAACCATGCCGCACTCCGAGCCAAGCTGTTCCAGTTCAGCTACAACACTGGCCTCTATCTGGCAATGCGGAAGATTGCCTAGGTATGCCTGTACACAAAAAGTAGGACATATCCAGCTCAGGCAATTGCTGCCCCATCACTCTTCTATCAATCAGCAGCGAAGTGATTGAGAGGTCACAACAATTGCTTGTGTTATCAATTATTACATATTAATAACCTGCTCACTGATGCTCAGTTTGGGTTCCACCAGGTCAACTCAGGTCCTGACCTCATTACAGGCTTGGTCCAAACATGGACGAAAATGCTGAACTCAAGAGATAAGGTGAGATTAACTGCCCTTGACATCAAGGCAGCATTTGACCAAGTGTGGCAACAAGGAACCCTGGTAAAACTGAATTCAATGGGAATCAGGAGGAGAAAACTCCGCTGGTTGGAGTCATGCCTAACACAAAGGAAGGTGGTTATGGTTGTTGGAGGTCAATAATTTCAGTCCCAGGACATAGCTGCCGGAGTTCCTCAGGGCAGTGTCCTAGGCCCAGCCATCTTCAGCTGCTGCATCAATAATCTTCCCACCAACATAAGGTCAGAAAAAGGGACATTCACTGATAATTGCACAATGTTCAGTATTATTTACGACTCCTCAGATACTGAAGCAGTCTGTGTCCAAGACTTGGACAATATTCTGGCTTGGACTGATAAGTGGCAAAGATGTGCAGGTTAGGTGGATTGGCCATGCTAAATTTCCCCTTAGTGTCAGGGGGACACTAATTTGTGTCACACAAGTGTCAGGCAATGAGTTTTTCCAATAAGATAGAATCTAACCATCGTGCCATGACATTCAATGGCAGTGCCATTATTGAAAGCCTCACTATCAACATTCTGGAAGTTACCACTGACGACGAAGTGAACTGTGCTAGCCATATACTGTGGCTTCAAAAACAGGTCAGAAGTTGGAAGTTCTGTGGTGAGTAACTCGCTCCCAATTCCCCAAACCCTGTCCATCATCTACAAAGCACAAGGAAAGAATGTAATGGGATACTTTCCACTTGCCTGGATGGAGCAGCTTCAACAACACTTAAGAGGCTTGATACCATCCAGGACAAAAACAATCTACAAGATGTATTGCAACAACTCCGCAAGGCTCCTTCAACAGCATCTTTCAAACCCGTGACCTCTGCCACCAGGAATGACAAGAGCAGCAGATGCATCGGAATACCACCATTTGCAAGTTCCGCCTGAAGCCACTCACCTGGAACTATATTGCCATCCCTTCAGTGTCATTGGATCTAAACTGTGGAATTCTCTTCCTAATAGCATTATGGGTGTATCTAAACCACATGGACTGCAGTGGTTTAAGACTGCAGTTCACCATCATCAACTTGAGGGCAAAGAGGGATGGGCAGTAAATGTTGGCCTGGACAGAGATGCCCCATGTTTCGTGAATGCATGAATAAATAAAAAATACACTTTTATATTTGGGGTTTCTGCAATTTGGGTGTGGGGAAAGAGATGTCTGTGTGCTGGCTCCCTGTGTTTACATTATTAAGACTGGTTTCCTTGACTGTTGGGAGAATAAATAGACCCACAAAAAAATGTGGTGATTTAGGCTTTGAACAAAAGTGATAAACATACAGGTGCCTCTAAAAATATCTGCACCAGAAAAACTAGAAGAGCAATAATGTTTAATCTCATGTGGTCCTTTCCATCTTCACCTATCTCCCCATCCAATAAAAGGTTGCATCTGTTTGCATTACACTTTCTCTTTTGTTATTTCAATTTTGCTTTTAAAATATCAATACAACCATTGTAGTTGCTGTACTAACTGAAGTACAGTGACACAATCCTGGTACAATTTCTGGGAATCTGGGTAAATTCTAAAATCTGAAAAGATCAAGGTAGTCTGGAACATCAGGACTGAACAGTGATGTGATTATCAAATGGGAAGGCAGATGAAACTGCAGGAACTTGATGGGTTTAAACATTTTTGTTCTTTTAATTATTCTAGTCTTGAAACAGAGCCAAAACATTCATGTTCTGATGCAGTACTGATGTAGCACTCATTTTCTACCACCAGAGGTAGCTAGTGAACTAAGCAAACATTTCAGGAAACTCCAGCTAGAGTTTGCAATCAATCCTGTTGGCTATTTTAATAGGATTCAGAGCCCAGAAATTCTAGGATTTTGAAACTAAAGTAAAGTAAAAATGAAGTTTCCCCAATCATAAAAGCACTAGCTCTGTTCAGTTGGCAACAGTCCATCTAGCCTGTGTGTCAGAAGGTTCAAAGTGGGTTGAAGTCTCATTCCAGGACTTGAGGACAAAAATGTAGACACACGCTCTAGTGGAGTACTGTCAGAGGTGCCGTCTTATAGGTAAGATGTTAAATTAAGGGCTTGTCAGCCCACTCAAGTAGACATGAAAGATTCTATGACAATATTTTGAAGAGTAGGAGAGTCAGTATTTATCCCTCAATCAATACTCTGATCATGACTCTTATGCTGTTTGAGAGAGCTTGTGCACAAAAGTACTTAAATAGCTGGAAAACAATTTGGTATGTCCTGAAGTCACTAAAGGTGCTATATAAATGTAATGCTTTATTTTCTTGAAAATCACTCGATGCAATTCTTTTGATGTTACCCATAGTGATTGAGAGTGATAGTGTTGCAGGTAAGTAGAAGACCGGAGGAGCCAAACTGAAGACGTTAGAGAGGGTGGAGAGAGGCAGAAGTAAAAGGGATGAAAATGGAAAAGGTTGGAAACACTCAGAAGTTAGGCAGCATAGATGATGAGAGAAAGAGAATTAATATTTCAGGTCCCTCTGTTCTAATGGATGGTCATAGTGTTCTCTCGCCACAAATGCAGTGTTTCTGATTTCCAAAATTCACTGTATTTTGCTTTTGTTTTTGAGGTGAGAGTGTGGTTGAGGTCATCAGAGAGGTTATATTTTACATTCCATTCATTGCATATTTGAAGATTTCTCATTGCTGATTTGAGGACCTGTTTGCTAGGTGATGGCTGGGTGATATTATCGCTAGACTATTAATCCAGAAACTCATGTAATGCTCTGGGGACCTGGGTTCGAATCCCGCAGATGATGGAATTTGAATTCATCAAAACTAATTAAGAATCTACTGATGATCATGAAACCATTGTCGATTGTTGGAAAAACCCATCTGGTTCACTAATGTCCTTTAGGGAAGGAAATCTGCTGTTCTTACCTGGTCTGGCCTACATGTGACTCCCAGAGCCACAGTGGACTCTCTGAAATGGCCTAGCAAGCCACTCAGTTCCAGAGCAACTGGCCAGCCAGTGACACCCATGTCTCACAAATGAATTTAAAAAAAAACTTGCATCATTGACCTGTACCCATGAAGAAATGGCTGGAGTCAAACCAAATTCATTTCATACAGGATGTTGAAATATAGCAGGCTGATACAAAGCATACTCAAATGCAGGTCATTGAGGTGTTGTTTCATGGTGCATATAGTCTAGAGACACATATAAAATAATATAGTTCATGTAACCTTAGTCACTGGATAATTGGCAAAGTTTACCCTGTCCATGTCGGAATTGTATCTATGTATTAAAATCCTCGAGTTGGTAGCGCAGTCATGCCCCCCTCGTCTCTGAGGCATATATTGAAATCTACAGATAATGCTTGTTCCAGAGGAGGCAGTGTAACCTTCTGCAGCCTGTCACAACAAACAAAGCTAAAAGACATATTTTGTTTAACTGTGAGCAAAGCCACAGGAGATTTACTAGTTAGTAATTACAGGTATAGCCAATATAAAATAGAAAATAAATTAATTTGGATCAAAGGAATTTATGGAGTTCCATTCAAGTAAACACCTAACCACTGACACAATCCAAATTCACCTGTATTTTCAATTAGCAAAAAATCAAAACTTTTTTACCTCTGGTATATTAGTGAAGAAGGAATTGAATCGTGAAGTCCACTCATCTATTCCGTTATCTTTGTTATAAAATTGGTGTGCATAGTGAACCATACAGGCAAAACCAACAGAAAGCTTGAACAATCACCAGTCAGCACGCAGTTAGTCATCAAAATGGGGGAAGTATACAAAAAATATATTTTTAAAAAATTTGTTACCTCACAGGAAGCAGATTGAGTGCGATAACTTGGCACAATCTTGAAGGTGATACTTCCTCGCATTTCTCTCTGGAAAAGAAAAAATGAATATCTATTAAAACCCTAGTCTGGCATTTAAACATTACCTGCAAGTTGAAACGACTACGTTTTAGCAACCTAGGTTGTGCTGTACAGTTCCACAACAAAGTTTTATGTTTTTTTAATTCATTCATGGGACGTGGGCTTCATTGGCCACCTGTAACTGCCCTTGAGAACGTGGTGGTGAACTGCCTTCTTGAACTGCTGCAGTCTATGTGGTGCAAGTATACCCACAGTGCAATTAGGGAGGGAATTCCAGGATTTTGACCCAGCAACAGTTAAGGAACGGCGTTGGCGTTCCCATAGATCTGCTGCCCCCGTCCTTCTAGATGGTAGTGGTTGTGGATTTGGAAGGTACTGTAGAAGGAGTCTTGGTGAGTTCCGGCAGTACATCTTGTAGATGGTACAGACTGCTGCCAATGTGTGTTGGTGATGGAGGGAGTGAATGTTTGTGGAAGGGATGTCAATTAAATGGGCTGCTGTGTCCTGGATGATGTTGAGCTTCTTCAATGTTGTTGGAGCTGCACTCACCCAGGTAAAAGGAGAGTATTCCATCACATTTCTGCCTTGTGCCTTGAAGATTGTGGATAGGCTTTGGCAGGTCAGGAGCTGAGTTACTCGCTGTCGGATTCCTAGCCTCTGATCCGTTCTTGTAGTCACAGTATTTATATGGCTAGTCCAGTTCAGTTTCTGGTCAATGGTAACCCCTAAGATGTTGATATTGGGGGATTCAACAGTGTCATTGAATGTCAAGGGGAGATGGTTAGATTCTCTCTTGTTGGAGATGGTCATTGTCTTGCACAAATGTTACTTCCACTTCTCAGCCCAAGCCTTGATATTGTCCAGGTCTTGCTGCATTTGGACAATCTGAGTATCCGAGGAGTTGCAAATGGTGTTGAACATTCTTCAATCATCAGCGAACGTCTCCATTTCTGATCTTATGATGGAAGGAATGTAATTGATGAAGCAGCTGAAGATGGTTAGGCCAAGGACACTACACTGAGGAACTCCTTGCAGTGGAATTCTGGAGCTGAGATGGTTGACCTCCGACAACCTCAGGCATCTTCCCTTGTGCTAGGTCTGACTGCAACCAGCAGAGAGACTCCCTCCCTGCCTCCCAATACTCCTGCTGAGGTCAAACCAGTGTTTTATAAAAGTTTTGTCATAACTGTCCACCTTTCGTACTGTCAAGGTGAACAACCAGAGAACATAGCCCATATCAGTATCATCCGGGATGGGATACTGCATGTAGATTTTAGGAGATAGGAAAGAGACTTGTAAGAAGGTAGTTGCCTCCAGATTATTCCTGGTGCCATAATATAGAAATAGGAAGATAGAACAGATAAATGGGTGTCTGAAAGGCTTTAGATTCCTGGGATACCGGGACAGGTTCTGGGGGCGATGGGAACACGCAGGTTTTACCTCATCAGGGCCAGGACCAATGTCTGCATGGGATGAATTGCTAGTGCCATAGGAAAGGTTTAAATTCACTTGGTGGGGGTTGAAGAATGGGAACCAGAAACCATAATATCAGAAGCAATAAAAAGGTACACAAAAGATTGGGAGAGATAGATAGAACTGGAGTAAGAAATAGTAGGATATTAAGTGCAGTCAGAGGAAATAGAGCAAGATGTAATTCAGATATGCATTTAAATGCATCGAGTGTGGGAAAGGAGGTTAGTCAGCTGCAGGTGCAACAAGCCACACAGGAATATGATGTTGTGATGAAGACCTGGCTCTAACGGGCAGAATTGGGCACTAAAGATTCCTGGTTAAAAATAATCAGGAAAGATAGGAAAGAAAAGGCAGGAGGTGTGACAGTATTGTGGAGAATATCACAGTATTCGAGAGAGGGGATTTCCTGGAGCAATCAATGACATAATCTATTTGGTTGGAGTTAAGAAACAATAGAGGTGCTAGTACTCTACTGGGTGTATTCTATAGGTCAACAACTGGTGAGAAAGATTTAGAGGAGCAAATCTGCAGGCAAATTACAGAGAGGTACAAGACTGTAGTAAGGGGTGGTAATGGCTTAGTGGTATTGTTACTGGACTCATAATCCAGAAACCCATGGTAATGCTTTGAGGACCCAGGTTCGAATCCCACCATGGCAAATGTTGAGATTTGAATTCAATAAAAATCTGGAATTAAAAGTCTCATGTTAACCATTAAACCATTGTCAATTGTCATAAAAACCAACCTGGTTCACTAATATCCTTTAGGGAAGAAATCTACTGTTCTTACCTGGTCTGGCCTACATGAGACTCCAGATTCACAGCAATATGGTTGACTCTTAACTGTCCTCTGAAATAACCTAAAAAGTCATTCAGTTCAAGGGCAATTAGGGATGGGGATTAAATGTCAGTCTTGGCAGTGATGCCCATATCCCATTAACAAATTTAATTACACTAACATAAACTGGGATAGCTATTATGTAAAGAACAGAGGAGGAGGCGAGGAGAATTTTCTTGATCAGTACATTCCGGATCCAGCGAGAATATGTTTCTGGAGAATGAAGTGTGCAAAGCAGATCAAATGTCAGTTAGGGAATATTTAGGGAACGGTGATCATAGTATCAAAAGGACAGTGGGCAATCCAGAGTAAAGTTACTCATAGGGTCATGGAAAAAGCCAAAAAGAAATCCAGAGTAAAAATTGGATGACGGTCAATTTCAATGGGTTGAGAACAGAGCTGTCTCTGGTAAATTGGAATGAAAGATTGGCAGGCACTGACGAAAAGTCATCCAGACTCGAAACGTTAGCTCGATTCTCCACAGATGTTGGCAGACCTGCTGAGATTTTCCACCATTTTCTGTTTTAGTTGTTGTAAATTGGAATGAAAGATTGGCAGATCAATGAGCTGATTTAAAGAGGAGCCGGTTTTGGTATATTCGATGTACATTTGAGGAATAGGTAGGGCAACCAAAACCAGAGCTTCCTGGATTTTTGAAAGAAATACTAAGTACTTTGATCAAAAAAGGGTGCATATTGACAAATGTCAGGATGATGATTCAAATGAGAATCAGGCTGACTACAGAAAGATTAATTGCAGGGAAAAGGGGCAATGTAGAAGGACAGAACAAAGAGAATGAAGAGGAGACAGGAGACAAAGAGGAATCCAAAAGTTTTCTATAGGGATATAAATAGTAAAAGGGTGGTTAGAGGACTGTGACCAATTATGGACCAAAAAGTGGATTGTATGGAGGCAGAGGGTATGGATGAGGTGCTAAATAAGTACTTTGCGCTTGCTTTTACCAAAGAGGAGGTGGTAATTGAGCGATTGGATTGCTAAAAATGGATAAAGAGCTTTTAGAAAAGTTGACTGTACTTAAAATTGATAAGTTAACAGGACCCGATGACATGCATCCTTGGATGTCAAGGGAAGGATAAGCAGAAATTGTGAAGGAGCTGGCCATAAACCTCGAAGCCTCCTTAGATATGGGGGTAGTGCCAGAAGACTGGAGAATTTCAAATGTTACATCCTTATTCAAAAAATGGTGCAAGGAAATACCCAGCTATTATAGGTCAGTCAGTTCAACCTTGGTAGTTGGTAAGCTTCTAAAAATGATAATCGGGAACAAAATTAACAGTCATCTGAACAAAGGAGGTTAAATTACGGATTTGTTAAAGGTAAATTGTGTTTAACTAACTCAATTGAATTTTTGATGAGGTAACAATGAGGGTTGATGAGGGTAATGTGGTTGATGTGGTGTATTTGGACTTTCAAAAGACATTTGATAAAGTGCTTCATAACAGGTTTGTCAGCAATTTGGAGGCCCATGGAATAAAAGATACAGAGGCAGCATGGATACAAAGGAGCAATAGAGGTAAGCAGCTGTTTCTTGTACTGGAGGTAGGTAAAATGGTGTTCCTCAGGGATCAGTCCTCAGATTACTGCTTTTCTAAATCGACATTAATGATCTAAACTTGGGCGTCCAGGGCATATTTTCAAAATTTAACATATGGCAAAATGGTCTAAATGTGATTCCAATGCCTGTCATAGAGGTTAACGAACATTATGTGCACCATAAGACAGCACATTTCCCAATATTAGAGACACCATTTTAAAAATTCATTCATGGGATGTGGACATCGATGGCTGGACCAGCATTTATTGCCATCGCTAATTGCCCTTAAATTGAGTAGCTTACTAGGCCATTCCAGAGGGCACTTAAGAGTCATATTTTGAAGTCACATGCAGGCCAGTAGATTTCCTTCTGCAAAGGGCATTAATTGACTAAATGGTTTTTTACAACAATTGACAATTAGACTTAACCAGCTTTTTATTGATTCAAAGGTCCCCAGAGCATTAGCCGGGGTCTCTGGATTACTAGTCCAGTAGCAATACCACTACTCCACCGCCTCCCTGTAATCTTATTAACTGGATAACTGGCAAAGTTCCCTGAAGGAGAAATTTTTGATGATTTCTAAAAGCCTATCTTGTAGAACAGAGGATTAGAGGTTAATGAAACTATTAAGCCATTGCTGTTTAGCACCAGTAAAAGTGATTTGGCCAATCCGATATACTATTTAAAATACAGAGTGTACACAAAATTCACAAAGTTGGGGTAGTGAAGAAAGGAAGGCAATAAGAAAGAGACAGAGTTACTTTTGCCTGATTCTAAACAGGTCTACTTCCTAATAGAATATGAGCAGAATATTTGGGATTGAAACAATGTAGGAGGCCAGGGAAAGTGTAGGTTTGAGTGTAAAAGAGGGAGATCAAGATTAGTTAAACTGCACAAATGAAAGGTATATGCTGCAGATCCACTGGACGCTGACATGTTCCCTTCTGTTGTTAAGGATGCTCTTGCAGGCATGCCTTGCATAACCAAACAGGCCCCACTGAAGGGAATGGGTCAGATTCAAGGCAGTATCAGGGAGACCCTGTCCCACTTTGATATTAACTAGAAAGAGGAGAATCCAGCCCTTTGCATCTATCCATTAACTCAGGGTTTCTGGTTACTGTGAGCATAGTCTAGCTTTCGTCACTAGGTATGATCCACATATCTCCTTGCACAGTAACCACTGGCTCGGAATTATGGAGCATTGCTTCTTCAGTGACCACATTTACAAAATACAATCCAGAATACAGTCTTCATCCTCTCTTATGGCTGTGGAGTATGGCCAATTGATCCTTGAGCACAATGATCCTTTGTGTCCAGAAGCTCGACTTTCTGATGGGAAATGTGCTGATGGTGGATACACTGACATGAGAGCTGACATATTAAATTCCACTGTGCTATTAAGGCTGTACTGGCCTTTGGATCACAAATTGTTAACTCCCCAAAATGTATGAACTATCTGTGATATTGTTCAGGTCAAACTGGTTGGCATAACAGCACCCTCAGAATCTTGGATAATGGATTAGTTTGAGGTATGGGAATCATCACTACACTTCTTATATTTGCATTAGTAATATTAAAATTAACACATACACAAGACACACGAGGAAGGGAAACTCCTTACTCAAGATTTGATTGGAAGTGCAGTGAGACAACGCTCAACAGGGAGCTAGGAGAGGCAGGTTTTAAACTTACCCTGTGATGGAATAAATGCAGTACACAGATTTGAGAGGCCGGAGCAGTGTAACATTAATAAGAGTTTAGTTTTCTCTACAGTCAGTGGAAAGCTACAAAAGACTCAAAGCAGAAGAATGAATGGATGTAGTTTGAAGTGTTCAAGGTTACTGGCAGCTAATTTCAGAGATTATTAGTTTTTGTAAGTTACGTTTCTCTTAGTCTCGAGGCAGAATTTTCCAGTTTTGTGACCAATTGCGGTTGTTCCGGCAGCGACCTTCCTGCTGGCCAGAATGGGGAAACTTGCGCCCGATTCCAAGCTTGGAAGCTAATTAATTATGCACAGGCAAGTATTGGGTTGAATCACTTGGAGGGCTGGGAGCTGATATGTCTGCCTGCCATCAGCTGGCGGGTTGAAAGGTCCTGGTGTCATATTTAAATGCCAGTTCAACACACACATCCCACTCTCTCCAGCCCACATCTTCACAGAAAGTCAAATATGTCCTCAAGCCTGAAGTAAAAGGCTAGAAGCCTCTAGAAGAAGGATGCACCCCAATACAGCCACCTGGCCTCTGAGGTCTTGATCAGATGAGTCCGAGCACAAAGGCCCAGGGATGGTTCGAGGAAGCATAAAAACCTCACATCTCTGGCCCTGGAAGTTGTTGCCCAAGAGGTAAATGCATGTTTTTTTTTTACAGGGGAGGCCGAGACCACTGCCCTGATCAAATCTGAGGAGGCTGCAGCTGAACTTGCTAGGGAGGACAGGGAACACTCCTGTGGGGAAGGGGAGATTGGCCTCTCCCAACAACCTGGTACAGATCACAGCTCCACCAATTCATCAAATCCCGACAACCACATTGAGTCACATGTAGTTTTTTTTTACCGCTTATGGTTATCAACTAAAACTCTATTCTTCATTTATAGGCACCAGTAGATCCAGACCTTCCACGCAGCTGAGCAGCACTCTGTCCCAGAGCATGTTTGAGGATGAAGAGGCCCACAAAGAACTGTCACAGAAACACTCATCTTGGGTGGGATGAAGCTCTAGATTAGACTCAGGGTCACTTTCTGAAGAACACTTCACTGGCACGTCCCGGCAACAGTCAGAGGCAAGGACAGCCCAGGTCTCCTCTGCCACTCATAGGGCTGTTGGAGACCAGCCACCTGCTTAGTCCCAGCAGATGATGAACTCATGATGAAGCAGCTGCCAACTCAATGCTGGAGATGCAACGACAGGCAGTGGAACATCTGGCAGTGATTCGGCAATAACACAGCAGATTAGAATGTACGATGGAGAAATTTGTCCTCATTCTGTCTGATGTCATGGTTCCAAAATGCAAATGCCACGAGGTGATCACGGGAATGTTGGTGAGCACCATGGAGACTTTGGTCTAGTAGGTCTTGCCCAGTTTGTGCTCAGCCCTGCACTCCATGGTCTCACACTCTGGTGGGCACCATCAGGATGTAGGTGACATGAGGATGAGGCACCTTGATCTCCCACCAAGCACAACAGCTCCTGCAGGAGTCAGGCCCTTGAGCACCCACAGTGAGGCTGAGTGTCAGCCGGACTTCCTGGGACTTATTCTGAAGACACCCTAAGGGTATGCAGCTGCTTATAATTCTGTGCCCACACCCATCAGTAGGCACGCTTCTGTCACTGAGCAGGAGACCCTTATCAGATTGGGGCTCTCTGGACTTTGGGCCACCAGAGGACATCACCAAGGTCATCACAGCAACAGGATGTAGCAGTGAGAAGGCTGCCTCCACTTCTGCTGTGGATGTCAGGGCTGCATCTAGGCAGAGCAGTACTGCTTAGGAAGGTAAAATTTTGATGTCAACTCTGGTTCACGGGTGTGCAATCATTGTAAATAAATTGCGCTTTTGTGAAATCATTTGATGGGTGTGTGAATGTTCTGGTCAACTGAAGGTGTAACTGAAGGTACACTGGAATCCTCTTGTGAGATTTAGCCTCCCACTCAGTGATAGCGTCCCACTCTGAGATGAACATTCATGTGATGCCAACCTCAGTTGGAATGGTCTCCGTATCCTTGGTGTGTTGTCAGGTGATGTGTTTAAATCTTTATTAAAAGCATGGTTGGAACCATTTCTTACCCTTCTTCCTCAAGGAACACCATTGAGTGAGGGCAGCTTATCAACAATACAATAGCGGCATTTGGGTCTCCTCAGTCCAAACAAAAGACATGCACTTTGGGATGAAACCAGTGAATTATGCGTCTCCCTTTAACAGTGCTAATGAGAGGATTGGCTTTCAGTTATTTCCTGGGCAAAGGTGTCTTCCTCATCATAACAGACCGGATTCCTGTCTGCTCTTGCTGCACCATAAGATTAGAAGGTGCCCTATAGATCAGCATAGCAGTCCCCTTATACTGCCTTAACCTTCCCGGACAGAATTGCTGTTACTTCTGTTTTCACTGAACACCATTACTCTGAGTCTGCAAAATGGTGCTGCTATACCTGTACTTCAGGGCCATAGAATCATAGAGTTACAGCATGGAAACAGGCCCTTCGGCCCAACTTGTCCATGCTGCCCTTTTAAAAAAAAAAAACCCGTAAGCTACTCCCAATTGCCCGCATTTGGCCCATATCTCTCTATACTCATTGCACCCATGTAACTATCTAAATGCTTTTTAAAAGACAAAATTGTACCCGCTTCTACTACTACCTCTGGCAGCTTGTTCCAGACACTCACTACCCTGTGTGAGAAAAAATTGTCCCTCTGGACACTTTTGTATCTCTCCCCTCTCACCTTAAACCTATGCCCTCTAGTTTTAGACTCCCCTACCTTTGGGAAAAGATATTGACTATCTTGCTGATCTGTGCCCCTCATTATTTTATAGACCTCTATAAGAACACCCCTCAGCCTCCTACGCTCTAGAGAAAAAAGTGCCAGTCTATCCAGCCTCTCCTTATAACTCAATCCATCAAGTCCTGGTAGCATCCTAGTAAATCTTTTCTGCACTCTTTCTAGTTTAATTCAATTTAGCTCAATGTTCCCTCCCTCACTGTCCATGTGCTTCAGATTTATCTCGAGCCTCACAATGTGAAGGTAAAGTTAACTCCTGTTATTCTGCATCCACCCTCAATAATACTGGATCCCATTGCTGTTGTGGTAGATAGTCACATCTTCCCCACTGAGCCCATTACCTGCAAAGTGCTCACGCTCTACCCACTCCATCTGAGAGCACGGTCACCTCCTGAGGTGCCCACCCCATGAGAGCTTCACATACCCATCCCTTTATTATATCTTCCCTTTCTAGAGGCTGTAGATGCCTCCAGTGACCGTCACTCTTCCCTCTACAGCCCAGTATAGAGTCCGATTATTCTAGGGACAGCGACAGTCCTACACACCAAGCTGTGCTTTTTTTCCCCTGTTGGAACACACAATCCTAGCCCGTCCCTGAAACTTGGGTATACTGTGCTCCTAATAATTGCTGCTGATGCATGTCCGCTGCATTTCTGCATTGTCTCCTATCTTTAACTTTTGATTATGAGTTCCACCTAGTCCCTGGACTGCCCGTAATCTGAGACTCCTCTCTGTTTCACAACAGGATTGTCTGCATTCTTTGACTGAAAGCCCCTGACCAAAGACTTTAACCTTCACAGATGGCTAAGGATGATAGTGTCCTTCTCAAATCACACTCTCCTCAACATCTGTAACTTCTGTCTTTGTGCAAATCATTCCTAACGTGCCACATTAACAATTCCATGAAATCAGGACATTGAATTTGATGATCAGCCATGATCATAATGAATGCCAGAGCAGGCTCAAAGGGCTGAATGGAATACTCCTGCTTCCAGTATAGATATTTCTATTCCAGAGTCTGACTGCATCCTCTTCCAGTGAAAGATGCAATAACCCTTTCACCCTTTTGTTTGTTTGTGTTTAATGCACCATTGTTGGGGTCCAGTTTTCCACCCCTTAGTCTTCGATTTGATTTATTATTGACACATGTATTAGTGTATGCTGTATTAGTATACGGTGACACTGTTTACACTTGTCACATGTATTATACAGTGAAAAGTATTGTTTCTTGCGTACTCTACAGACAAAGCATACTGTACATAGGGAAGGAAAGGAGAGTGCAGAATTAAGTGTTACAGTGATAGTTTAGGGTGTAGAGAAAGATCAACTTAATGCGAGGTAGGCGCCCCAGACATTCTCTCTTTCACCTTCTGTCGGGAAAAAGACACAAAAGTCTGAGATCACGTACCAACCGACTCAAAAACAGCTTCTTCCCTGCTGCCATCAGAATTTTGAATGGATCTATCTCGCATTAAGTTGATCTTTCTCTAACTATGACTGTAACACTATATTCTGCACTCTCTCCTTCCCTATGTACGATATGCTTTATCTGTATAGTGCGCAAGAAACAATACTTTTCACTGTGTACTAATACATGTGACAAGTGTAAACAGTGTCAATGGATGGGAGGCTGGTTTGAGTGATGGACTGGGCTTCATTCATGACCCTTTGTAGTTTATTGTGGTCTTGGGCAGAGCAGGGGCCGTACCAAGCTGTGATACAACCAGAAAGAATGCTGTCTATGATGCATCTGTAAAAGTTGGTGAGAGTTGTAGCAGACATGCCAAATTTCCTTAGTCTCCTGAGAAAGTAGAGGCATTGGTGGGCTTTCTTAACAATAGAGTCCACATGGAGGGACCAGAACAGGCTGTTGGTGATCTGGACACCTAAAAACTTGAAGCTGTCGACCATTTCTACTTCAGCCCCACTGATGTAGACAGGGGCATGTTCTCCACTACGCTTCCTGAAGTCGATGACTATCGCCTTCATTTTGTTGACATTGAGGGAGAGATTATTGTCATCGCACCAGTTCATCAGATTCTCTATCTCTTTCCTGTACTGTGTCTTGTCATTGTTTAAGACCCATAATGATGGTGTCATCAGCAAACTTGAAAATCAAGTTGGAGGGGAATTTGGCCATACAGTCAGAGGTGTATATGGAGTACAGTAAGGGCTGAGAGCACAGCCTTGCGGAGCACCAGTGTTGAAGATGATCATGGAGGAGGTGTTGTTGCCTATCCTTACTGACTGTGGTCTGTGCATTAGGAAGTCTAGGATCCAGTTGTGCAGGGAGGAGCTGAGCCCCAGGCCACAGAGTTTGGAGATGCGTCTCATAGGAATAATGATGTTAAAGGCTGAGCTGTAGTCTATGAATAAGAGTCTGACATAGGTGCCTTTGTTATCTAGGTGTTCCAGGGTTGAGTGTAGGGCCAGCAAGATGGTGTCTGCTGTGGACCTGCTGGTAGCAGGACCCTACCTGCTGTTGCGGTGATAGGCGAACTGTAGTAAATCCAGGCAGTCTGAGAGGCAGGAACGGATTGGTGCCATGACTAACCTTTCGAAGCACTTGATAGTGGTGGATGTCAGAGCCACCAGACAATAGTCATTAATGCACGTTGCCTGGCTTTCTTTGGTTCCCGGAATGATGGTCATCTTCTTGAAGCAGGTAGGGACCTCAGATTGGTGTAAAGAGAGGTTGAAGATGTCTGCGAATATCCCCGCCAGCTGGTCTGTGCAGGATCATCCAGATACCCATCTGGGTCAGTTGCTTTCTGTGGGTTGACTTTTGAGAATGTTTCTCTGACGTCGGCAATAGTGACCTCGGGTACAGGTTCGTCCGAGGCTTCTGAGATGGAGGGCTCTCGCTGACCTCTTGCTCACAAGAGGCATAGAATGCATTGATATCATCAGGGAGGGATATAGGGTTTCCTCTGCCTTCCATTGTTCATTGTCCTCCTCCACCTCTTTGCCCCTGCCTTCCATCATGCCCCCTTGCCCTTCTCCTACCAACTGCCCTTGCACAGCTTTCCTTTGCCATTGCCCCCTGGTCTTCGTCAGCCCCACCCTCACTTCATACCCAGCCCCGGATGAACTTTGAGTCGGTCAAAGTGGAGGTTGCACAAGTCCCACAGCACGGTGTCATCCTTGTAGACAATAGTGTCAGGCACCTGGAGCAGAAGACCTCTGCACTCCCTAGACCCCTGTGCAGTACTGGTGACCCCTGCGCAGTACTGGTCAGTGAAGGATGCAGAGTCTCTCATTAAAGTGATGTCCTTGCTGACAACTTTGGCCAAAAGCAGGAGGGCACCAATGCTTCAGCCCCAGCAGTGTGGCATTGAATGTAACAAGAGTGGTACAGCACTATGGCAGGTAGGCTATGTATGCACTCACCTTGGAGTCATGAACTAACTATGGTCCGACTTGTACATGCTACACATTTTCAAACAGGTTTGAGGCTGACGTAATTTCATGCTGGGTGATGTAGAATTTGAAGGCATGCTCAGATTCCGGCGAGCAGCTGTTTTAATGAGCATTCATGAGATGCAAAAAGGATTCACACCACCAGGCAGCAGGATAACTAGCCTGCCATTAACCCACTACTGGGAGAATAGCAAACTGCTTTTAAACTGGTGGTTTCCAACTTTTTGCTTGCTGCTAGATTCTCCACTCCAATCTGCCACAGCACCTGCTGCATGCGGGAGTGGAAAATTCCGCCCTCAAGAGTTAGAGTGACGCAGTTTGATATCTTCCAGGTTATTAAGTGCAATGGGAAATAGATTGAATTTCGCAGAAAATGATCTTTTATCCAATAAAATACGAGATGTTAAATAATATAATTGGTTGGTTCATAATGCACCTTTCACTTAGTATGATGTTGGATCAGCCTACCACTGGAAAGATTGGAGAAATATATGTGGTATTGTAGTAGCCAGTACACATGATGGGTTATAGAGTCCATTGAATCCCTGCAGTGCAGGAGGAGGCCATTCGACCTATCAAGTCTGCACCGACACTCCAAAAGAGCATCTTACCCAGCCTCCCCGCCCCCACAGCTCTATCCCCGTAACCCCACACATGTACCATGTTTTATCCACCTAACCTACACATCTTTGGACACCAAGGAACAATTTAACGTGGCCAATCCACCTAACCTGCACACCTTTGGACAGTGGGAGGAAACTGGAACATCTGGAGGAAACCCACGCAGACACGGAAGAACGTGCAAACTCCACGCGGTCACCCAAGACCAGAATTAAACCTGGGTCCCTAGCGCTGTGAGGTAGCAGTGCTAACCACTGAACCACCATGTTGCCCAATGTTGTGTCCTCTGGATTGCACTATTGATTCACTTGCTTGACAGTAAACATATGCTCCTATGTGGAATAGATATGGGGTCTTCTTAGAGTGGGGAGGGCAAAATTGGTGACACTAAGCCAAAGTGACAATTGCGAGTAAAACTTGCTTACATTTCCCCTAATAACTTGTTAAATATACATCAATAATACTTGTGCTCTGTAAGGTGTCAAATATCAAACTTGTATCAATGGATAATTTGGATAAAAAGCAGAAAAAGTAAACTCAACCAGTCAATCTGACGTGATTTACATGTTGACCTGAGCTGAAAGTCCTCACATCCCTAATATTCAGACAGGATACAAGTCCAGAGCATTAAAAAAATCAAACTTAATATTGGCCTCCTATATACTCACAAGCATCTTTTGGAGCTGCTCCACTGTCTGGTTAGCTACGCTGATGCCATTTATTTCTCGGATTTCATCACCAACATGGAGTGTTCCTACAAGTTTAAAAAGAGTCAGATAAGAATTCAAGTTTCTCATTTAGGCATAGGAAAATTTAATTTCCATTTGCATAAATCAACCCCTTCCCTTTCTAGAAATGCATCCAATAGTCTCATGAACCTATATATAGCGTCTGGTTTAATGGTTTTCTTTAGCAACTTATTCCATAACTCTATTGTCCCATGTGTGAGGAGGTTTTCCCTGACTCGTTTTGCCTTATACTTCTTTGCTCTTTATAACTCTGTCCCTTGGTGGCATAGGGCAAAACACTGATGGAAAAATTATGGACCAAATGTTGCCTCCAGAAATATAAATACAACTTTAATTCCATGGAGTGGTGATAGATAAATTTGTGGACGCATATAGATTTCTTAATTCTTACCTTGTCGATGGATCATTCCTCCATGCATTATCCTTGCAACGATACAATGGTTCAACTCATTCATTTTTAAAGTGATCCCCTAGGTGAAGGAACATATTGAAAATTAACATGACACATACTAGATTTAATTAATTAGAAATATAACAGTCATATACAAACCTTTATCAAAGTTAAATGTTTTGTCTTATACAAACATTAAATCCGTGATGTATTCAAATGAATTTTCTAGTTGGCAAAAACAGTACCTGCATTCTATATATAGAGATACATCTCAAGATAGAAATGGAGATAGATGATGATAGTGAAAGAAAAAGATAGCTGATGATAATGAAAAGTGATAGAACAAAGAAAGAGTAAGGGATGACATGCTTCGTCAAGAGCAGCGGGCTTCAGTGATCAGCTACACTGAGTTGTCTGGGTTGAGGAGCCATGTGACTTTGCTTCCTCCCTCTTTGTGGGAAGTACATATTTCCTGCTTAGGGATTCCCCAAAATGGCATAAGGGAAGATTGGGAGCTTGCTGTCCATGCTGGAAACTCTCATTCTATCACTGTGGTCAGACACAAGATATAGAACCATAGAAAATTACAGCACAGAAACAGGCCTTTTGGCCATTCTCGTGTGTGCCGAACCATTTTTTGCCTAGTCCCACTGGCCTGCACTTGGACCATATCCCTCCACACCCCTCTCATCCATGAACCCATCCAAGTTTTTCTTAAATGTTAAAAGCATTTACCACTTTATCCGGAAGCTCATTCCACACTCCCACCACTCTCTGCGTGAAGAAGCTCCCCGTAATATTCCCTTTAAACTTTTCTCCTTTCACCCTTAACCCATGCCCTCTGGTTTTTTTGGAAAAAGCCTGCTTGCATTCACTATCTATACCCATCAAAATCTTCTACACCTCTATCAAATCTCCCCTCATTCTTCTATGCTCCAGGGAATAAAGTCCCAACCTATTCAATCTCTGTCACTCAGCTTCTCAAGTCCCGGCAACATCCTTGTGAACCTTCTCTGCACTCTTTCAACCTTATTTACATCCTTCCTGTAACTAGGTGACCAAAACTGTACACGATACTCTAAATTCGGCCTCACCAATGCCCTATATAACCTTACCATAACACTCCAACTTTTATACTCGATACTCCGATTTATAAAGGCCAATGTACCAAAGGCACTCTTTACGACCCTATCCACCTGTGACGTCACTTTTAGGGAATTCTGTACCTGTATTCCCAGATCCCTCTGTTCAACTGCACTCTTCAGAGTCCTACCATTTACCCTGTACGTTCTACTTTGGTTTGTCCTTCCAAAGTGCAATATCTCACACTTGTCTGCGTTAAATTCCATTTGCCATTTTTCAGCCCATTTTTCTAGTTGGTCCAAATCCCTCTGCAAGCTTTGAAAACCTTCCTCACTGTCCACTACACCTCCAATCTTTGTATCATCAGCAAATTTGCTGATCCAATTTACCACATTATCATCCAGATCATTGATATAGATGACAAACAACAATGGACGCAACACCGATCCCTGCGACACACCACTAAGTCACAGGCCTACACTCAGAGAAGCAATCCTCCACAACCACTCTCTGGCTTCTTCCATTGAGCCAGTGTCTAATCCAGTTTACTACCTCCCCATGTATACCCAGCGACTGAACCTTCCTAACTAACCTCCCATGAGGGACCTTGTCAAAGGCCTTGCTGAAATCCAGGTAGACAACATCCACCGCCTTCCCTTCATCCACTTTCCTGGTAACCTCCTCGAAAAACTCTAATAGATTGGTCAAACATGACCTACCACGCACAAAGCCATGTTGACTCTCCCTAATAAGTCCCTGTCTATCCAAATATTTGTAGATCCTATTCCTTATCACACCTTCCAATAACTTGCCCACCACCGACATCAAACTTACTGGCCTATAATTTCCCGGATTTCTTTTGAACCTTTTTTAAACGACGGAACAACATGAGCCACCCTCCAATCATCCGGCACCTCCCCCGTGAATACTGACATTTTAAATATGTCTGCCAGGGCCCCTGCAAGCTCAACACTAGCTTCCCTCAAGGTCCGTGGGAATACCCTGTCCGGTCCTGGGGATTTATCCACTCTGATTTGCCTTCTCATTTTATCAAATCCCTTCTCATTTCATCAAATCCCTTCTCATTTCATCAAATTTGGCCTTTTTCCAGTTCAGAACTTCAACCCGAGGACCAGATCTATCCTTATCCATGATCAGGTTGAAACTAATGGCATTATGATCACTGGATCCAACGTGTTCCCTCACACTCACATCCATCACCTGCCCTAACTCATTTCCCAATAGGAGATCCAATATCGCATCCTCTCTAGTTGGCACCTCTATATACTGATGTAGAAAATTTTCCTGAACACATTTTACAAACTCTACCCCTTCTAAACCTTTAACAGTATGCGAGTCCCAATCTATACGTGGAAAATTAAAATCCCCTACTATCACAACTTTGTGTTTCTTGCAGTTGTCAGCTATCTCTCTGCTGATTTGCTCCTCCAATTCTCGCTGACTATTGGGTGGTCTATAATACAACCCCATTAATGTGGTCATACCTTTCCTGTTTCTCAGCTCAACCCATAGGGCCTCTGTAGACAAGCTCCCTAATCTATCCTGCCCGAGTACCGCTGTAACATTTTCCCTGACCAACAATGCCACCCCCCCACCTTTTATCCCTCTGCCTCTATCCCGCCTGAAACATTGGAACCCTGGAACATTGAGTTGCCAGTCCTGCCCCTCCTGTAGCCAAGTTTCACTAATGGCTATAATGTCATATTTCCATGTGCCTATCCACACCTTCAGCTCATCTGCCTTCCCCACAATACTCCTGGCATTGAAATAGACACACCTCAAAAGGTTATTTCCACCACACTCAACCCTTCCATTTGTGACTTTGCTTGAACTAACCTGTCTTTTTACCCCTGCTCCACTATCTGCTCTGGCACTCTGGTTCCCATCCCCCTGCAAATCTAGTTTAAACGCTCCCCAATAACACTAGCAAACCTCCCTGCAAGTATATTGGTCCCCTTGTAGTTTAGGTGTAACAATATATGTATATATATTTTGCATCCTTCAGTGATCAGTATCCCTAAATCAGTGCCTGTTTTTCATAAGATAGAAAACCACTTCATGGTGTCCTTTACAATTACAATAGCAAACATATCTGTGTTACACCATACAAGATCCCATAAAAATAATTTGGAGGAAAGCAGAGATTAAACCAATATTCAGAACTGAATTTATATTATGGGACTAAATAATTATGCAGTGGAAGACCGATATTTTGTTGAAATTGTTATATTCGCTACCTTTTTAAACCATAAAAAGGTAAAAGCATAAATACTTTTACGAATATTTGCACAAGGCTACATAATGGAATCTATTACTGAGGAAGTATTAACAATGCACATAGAAAAGCATAGCGTGAATCAAACAAGTTAACATGGTTTTATGAAAGGGACATGCTTTTTAACAAACTTATTAGTTTTTTTGACTATGTAACTAGTAGGGTATATAGAAGGGAACAATAAATGTAGTATACATTGATTTCAAAAAAGCGTTTAATAAGATGCCACACAACAGGTTAAGTTTGGGGAGATACTAGCATGGATAGAGCATTGGTTAACGGACAGGAAGTACAAAGTACGGATAAATGGAGCATTTCAAGTTGGCAGGCTGTGACTAGAGGAGTGCCGCAAATATCAGTGCTGAGATCTCAGCTATTTACAATCTATATTAATAACTTAAATGAAGAAATAGAGAGCAACATATCTAAGTTTGCTGATGATACAAAACTAGGTGGGAATGCAAGCCACAAACAGGATTTAAAGTGGCTACAAAGTAATACAGACAAGGTAAGGGAGTGGGCAACAAGGAGGCAGGTGGAGTAATGGACAAGTGTGAGGTTATTCACTTTGGTCATTAGAATAGAAAAGCAGAATACTTTTTAAAAAGATGTGAAACTTATCAATGTAAATGTTGATGTCCCGAAAGACTTGGATGTACTTGTACAGGAACACAAAACGTTAACTTGCAGGTACAGCAAGCAATTGTGAAAGCAAATGACATGTTGGCCTTTACTGCAAGGGGATTGGAGTACAAAAGTAAGGAAGTCTGCCACAATTGTAGGTGGCTTTGGTGAGACCACACTTGGAATATGGTCTGTAATTTTGGTTTCTATATTTAAGGAAGGATATACTTTCATGGGTGATATATAGCGAAGCTTCACTAGATTGATCCCGGGGATGGCAGAGTTAACTTATGATTAAAAGGTCAAGAAAATTGGGTCTATATTCTCTGGAGTTTAGAGGAATGAGAGGTACTCTCATTGGAACATTCAGGATTATGAATGGGCCAAAGAGAGTAGATATTGATATACTGTTTCTCTCTGGCTGGGGAACCTAAAACATGGGGGCCCAGCTCAGGATGAGGTGCCAATCATAAAATTAGGAGAAATTTCTTCATTCAGTGGTTGTGAATTTTTGGAATTCTCTACCCTAAAGGGTTGTGGATGCACCATCATTGAACATATTTAAGGCCGAGACTGATGGACTTTTATCCCTCAGTAAATCAAGGGATTATGGGGAGCAGGCTCGTCAAGCTGTGTGGTCTTCTCCTGCTATTACTTATGTTTTTATAAAGCAGTCTTATTTTATCAAAAATATTTGGAAGAACTAACATATAAAGTATAACTGATACTACAATTTTCATGATTTGGAAGTGGTAAGAAGCATATTGTTCAAAAATATTGAAACGCAAAAATGTTTAATTAAATTATTTAAACGAATGTGTCTATTTAACATGCAAAGATTAAGAATAATCAGAACATTTTGCAGGTGCATTTCTTCATAATATATTGTATAAATATCATGCTTGGACAAGATAAAAAAAGCTTTTATATCACTGTGACAAGCATTTTTCTTAGTAGAACATTTTATATAAACATAAAATATCAAAAATTTGCAGACAATAGAATCTATTCAAAATAGTTTTTAAAATCAATTTTCTTTGAAGAAATGTTTTGATCTGAAACTTGGTCAAAGCAGTGTACTTCCTAACAAAAAGAGCTTTGAAATTCCAAAACCCATCTTGGAATATACAAAGAGAGGGAAACTAAGTTTAAATGATAACTTTCAGCTGTAAGGTTATTTATTATTATGGTCAGCTGAGTAGTAGTACTGGAGTTGAAAACTTCACTGGACCCACCTGGGCTTTAGAACACTGTGCTGACTTCAATGTTGCGGATCACTATAGACAGGAAGTTCCAGTTGGAAGTATTTCCTGTGTTAGACAAAAGGTCCCGTTGCAACCATTTTTTAAAATAGAGTTTTACTGTTCAGTTTTTAAAATATAGTCTTGCATAAAAACCCTAATTTGGTCATTCTAGGTACAGATCTCTCCTGTAGTTGAAATTTTGAGTCTAGGTTTGCATCATAAGGTGGTACTGGCATCTTATTTTGTATAGCATTATATTTCTTCCCTAAGTTTAGTATACCATTGTACTGCAGATTACTAGAATTACTTAAAAGTCTATCTATATTCCAACTCATCTGCTGTGACTCCTTTCCACTTCAACCAACTGGTGTATGAACAAAAGATAAATTGATATTCTCCCTATCCATAACATTTTATTTTTCACAGGTCATTTGCAGTTACTGGTTACAAGTGATAATAACCAGGTTAATCATTTGCAGGACATCTGAACCGAATCCTGTCCACAGCCAAGATCCACACACACATTTGCAATGGTAGCAGGAACCTTGGACACTTTTCACACTTGCTTAATCAAAAATATTTGCTATTCTGCTTCATTTGATGTTTCAAGTCAGCTACAAGACTGTGAAAATTTATTAACAATGTAATTCAAACAGATGCATAGTTGTAATTTAGTGCTCCAAATATATTGTATGTAAAAACTCATGGACTTGGAAAAGGGTTAATTTATAATTTGATAAGTAAATCAAGACAATGTAAGCTTTCGCACAGTATTTTTCCTACCAAATATAATCTTCATTCTATGTCTGAATTAATGCCCACAATTAATCAATAGTGACAATGAAATCTACATTGGGTTAAAAAGTGGTTAATTTGTAATTTTGTGTTCTAAGTCAACATAAAAATGCATTGTCTAGACTGTTAATACACAGTACAATAAATCTACATTAATCCTTATTTAGGTCTTTCAGATGTTTTATGATTTTAAGGGGTATCCATGACGACTTCCACTGAAAATAAGTTCAATGTCATTTGAAGGGAGAAGAAAACAAAGAAAAGATGACTACTGTAGTTGCCTTATTTTTACCGCTGTGGTTTTTTATGTGAATTAAAATTAGTTTTAATGATTGGATACCTCTGCTAGCACATCTAGATAAAAATTTACTAAAATTAGAAAACGTCAGGGTCTTATTCTATATTACCATAGGTTCATCTGTGTTTTTCTGGAACTGGACCAGTCGAACACGTGTTACATTTTCCATGTCCATGTCTCCGTTTGCACTTTCAGGTGAGTCACCATTCAAATAAGGAGAAGTTGGTGGTGGTGTAACTCTCAATGCTTCATCACTGTATACCTCATGTGCCACGACGTCATGAGTTTGCAGCAAGGCCTAGTTGTTTAAAACAAAATAAAACTGGAACATTAGATTGAATTTTTAAAAATGTTGTGAATCATTCTATTGTCCTTTCACCCTCTTCACTTCCCACTTTTCTATCCACTATATTTCCTTCCTTAACATAGGGAGCTTTGAACCACCTTCCTGTCCACACACAGCACTGGAGAAGTGCAAGTTGTTCTTCCTCAAATCTACTTCTAAGGCATGGAAAAAGATTGACATGCGTAATAACTCATTTATAGTAACAAATGAAACGTAGATCTGTTAAAAACTTTAATTCTTGTTTGCTATTGCATTGCAAATAATCTGAATGAAGAACTCTGAACTGCCTTTCGATCAATGAGCCCACCAGAAGAGATGGTTCAGTTTGGAGACAATTCAATGCCACATCGCATCCAGCCAATATAAACAATCTTTGGAATTTTAATACTGACTTCCCAGCACGGCAACAATATACACAGTCGCTGTAACAGTTTTGACTGTGATCTTGCTCTGCTTGTTGGCTGTGTATAATAATTAAGTTTTCAAACTGAAATCACCAGTTTTGTTACATCATAAGTCAATAAAAGCACATTATAACTATACTCAAAAAACTGTACTTTTAAATTTAGAAAACCACCAACAGTTAATTAGATCCTGATGGTTAGAAAATGATTCTAGTTTGAATGCTCAGGCACTAACAAAATAGATGCTGACTTGCTTCCAACTTGGCAGAAACACTTGTGTGAAGATAAATCAAGGATGAACTGGTTGAATACTGACAAATGCAATTGATAATTTTTAATGCATTTATTCCAACTGCTAAGAGATTTTTTGTCCGTTATTATTTGGTGAGAGTGTCAAAAAATTTTTTAAAAATAATTTGAGATAGTTATATTTAAGGAAACACTATTGGCAAGACTGAGGTCCAAAATCTCTTATTACCGCCCCCCCAGCCAATTAAAGATATGGAGGTGATGGATTTTTTATTCAAGTTGCTAGTCTCCTTGTTTCTGAATGAATGGTAACCAATCTATCTTTTAACGCTGTCAGATGAGAAGCAGGTGGTCTGGGAAATGTGTTAAAAATGATATGACTGTTATAAAGGCAGCATGGTATCTAAAGTTATTTGACAATCTTAAAATATAATGATTTTTACTTGGAAGTTTGGATTTGTTTTCGCTACAGTTTCTTTTGTACTCTGGGACTCTGTAGTACTGTACAGATCAAGCTTTTCATAAAATTTGACAACTGATCTAGGGAAATTTGTATTATTTATCTGATCAATTCCATGTGGTGTATAAAATAGAAGAGTGGCTAAAAGAAGGAAAACTTGCACCTGTCAGACTGTTTATCTCCAAATCAAAAGCTGTAAACCCATTGCAATTTACCACGCAAGTTATGGTAGTTGATCAGATGTACTGAAAATACATCACGAAGCCAAGGCTAAAGATGGCTATGGTATATGATTAAGGAAAAGCTGCATACTCTGCTCTAAGACACCACTACAAATCAATATAAAAATATAAAACCATTCTATATTTTCAAATCTCTGTACAATGTGTTCAGATCTTTTCACGAAATATACACTAATAGAATACTCTTTCTCTGAAGAGATCATACTTGTAACAGACTTTTCAGTACAAAGCGGTAAACATTCTCAGAGTTCTCTCACCTGACATGCACTCCAAATTACAGCACTATGTAGTTCCCTTGCCAAACTCTTTCCAATATGCTACTGTGGTGAACCATAGATGGTTACCACTATGGGTACTTGTACATATGTTACTCCTGTTACTGTTGGGGTTAGGGTTGGGGTGTTTCACCTGTTAGCATTGTTCTGTGGTACACTCCGTTTGGCTCTGCCTTCTTACAGGAGTATAAAGGTCACTGCTACTTCCTAGTAGCCCTTAGTCTGGGATAGTATTGTTAAGCAGTGTCCTCTATTCTTGTTGTGAATAAAAGCCTTTATTCCGGGGTACGTCCTAGCCTCCCGTGTGAATCAATCGCGCATCAGCTACTGATTGTTCTCATTATTTAAAAGAACTGGTCTGTGACCTTATTACATCTGAAACTTACACAGCTTCCTCTAACAGGTCAAATTCCATTAATAAATTAAGGAGAGATCATAGAAATGTCAAGATCAAATTAAATGCAAAATCATATTTCTTGGAGAAAATTGAAGTTAAACAAACTCAAATATTTAACGCAAAGAAAAGCGTCCAGATTAGGACAGAGTTTCATTTTAAGCCGCCTTCAGTGGCCTCAAGTCCCCATATCTTTTCAGTTTAATGCAAGGAAAAAGGCATATATTTATTTACAGAAAGAGGACTGTGAAGAAACATACTGTGGATCTTTCCAGTCTCAATATTAAATTAAGCAGTGGCCTAAATTGTTCTTATCCACCGCAAAATAGACAATAAATGATGAGAACTGAACCGATTACATTAGAGCTAATATTGATCTCCCTGTGTGAAACCACTTGGGAGTTGGGCAGAGTGGGGCAATGGTTGCCTGCAGGAGTCAGTCAGGGCCATTTGCAATTAACAGGCCGCTCATTCTTCACATGCAGGGTGGAGGCTGCCAATACAAAATGCACATCCAGTTTACAAATGAGAACTTCAGGCCTGCAGAAGCTTAAAGGGGAGGTGCTTTTTGTCACTGAAGCAGGGAAAAAACATTGTGGAACTGCAGAATGCTTCTTGGGGAAAATAAGAGTTCCAGAAGAGCCCCAAGCCTTTGGAAAATAGACACAGAAAAAGTTCATGACAGGCTGATGGATATCAAAGTGAGTTGTTGAATGGATACGGCAAGAAGTGGCATAATGTGCGAATGTGAGCAGCATTTTCTATATTACACTCAGACTCTTAAGTTTAATAATCTCACTAGACATATAAGGTAATGCTCCCCTTCATGCCTCTCATTCTTTTTGCACAGCCATGCAGGACCAGAATACAGGAACTAAGTAGGCCATTTAACCCCCCAAGTCTGCTTTGCCATTCAATAATGAATGGGTGTAAATTGAGGGAGGTGGATACTCAATGAGACCTTGGAGTCCTTGTGTATCAGTCGCTGAAGGTAAGCAGGAAGTAAAGGCGGCAAATTGTATGTTGGCCTTAATAGCGAGAGGATTTGAGTATAGGAAAAGGAATGTTTTGCTGCAATTGTATAGGGCATTGGTGATGCCACACCTAGAGTATTGTGTGCAGTTTTGGTGTCCTTATCTGAGGAAGGATGTCCTTGCTATAGAGGGAGTACAGCACAGGTTACCAGGCTGATTCCTGAATGACAGGTCTGTCATATGAGGAGAGTCTAAGTCGGTTAGGATTATATTTACTGGAGTTTAGAAGAACGAGAGGGGTCTCATAGAAATTTATAAAATTCTAACAGGATTAGACAGGATAGATTCAGAAAGAATTTTCCCAATGGTGGGGGAGTCCAGAACTAGGGGTCATAGTTTGTGGATAAGGGGTAAACCTTTTAGAACTGACGTGAGGAGAAATTTCTTCACCCAGAGGGTGGTGAATGTGTGGAATTCACTACCACAGAAAGTAGTTGAGGCCAAAACTTTGTCTGATTTCAATAAGAAATTAGATATAGCTCTTGGAGCTAAAGGGATCAAAGGATATGGGAGGAAGGGGAATCAGGATATTGAATTCGATGATCAGCCATGATCGAAATGAATCGCGGAGCAGGCTTGAAGGGCCAAATGGCCTATTCCTGCTTCTGGTTTCTATGTTTCTATGAACAGTATGCTTTGTCTGTATAGTGTGCAAGAAACAATACTTTTCACTATATATATGTAACAATAATAAATCAAATCAAAGTGCTTGCACCTTATGAGCCACAACAGGCTACCTTCCTCCTATGCTGCTACCATTGGAAACTACCAGCAATGCACGACAGGGGCTTGCGCAAGCATGAAAAGTAGTTTATAGCCCTCTGTAGCATTTGTGAGCAAGGCATTTCTGAAGATGCTGATGATCTTGCAATGTTAGATAGCCTGAATAGCAATATTGGCATTTTAGCAGATGCTGTTGATAGCAGGACTCAGCTTCCTTTTTATGTTCAATAGCTGTGTAATTCTTCTACGCTGCCATCTTTTATTTCTTACATCACTATTCTCTTTGCAAATTACTTTTATATCTGCCCTACTTTCAAGTTGAATTGGCTTAGGCGCTTTCTTTTTAATAATTTTGCCTCAGTCTTATGCTGTTAACTTTTGAATGTCAAGTTAGTGACCTTTTCTTAGTTATTTTACACCCTTCATTTCACCTGCTCCTGATGAAGTTTGATACTGTGACATGCCGTTTACCTAGGCTTTGAACATTGCAGCAGTTTCCTCCCACCTCTGATACTGCCAGCTTGTGATACAATCTATTATCTTAATCATGTGATGAGAAGTTTATTGTCTTTGGCGTCCCTCTGTCTCAATGTAATAGGATTAGTAATTTTATATGGTGGGAGAATTCACTGTGGTTTCTGGAACTGTACATGCTATTAATAGTAGAATGATTGGCCCGTAGTTACCAGGTTTATTTGCTCTGATTGAGAAGTAATTATTGGAAACCTTCCAGGCCACTAGCACAACTTCCATACCCAAGAATGTGTGAATGATTGTGGTCAGTAATGTCGCCTCTAAATTATTTTCCTTGCATTCAGCCTATTCCATTTGAATGCATGGTAGCTTTGAATTCTTTTGCGTGGCTATGCACTCATGCGCTCAGATTTTTAAATTAATTATGGCTGAAATTGGAGTTGGGTGGGAAAGCAATTTCATGCTACTGGTCTGCATACCGTTTCCTTATCATGACCCTGACCAATCTACTGAGAAGCAGTGGACAGCCAAATAAGGCTAATTATTGTTAATTACCTTTTTCCCTGCTGACTGGACCAGTCAGCAATGTGGGTGGCTCATGTTAGATCATAAATATCTGCCGGACCACAGCTGAGGCTGCTGGATGTTGGTCGACCCTCCTGGATCATGGCCAGGCAGCTGTGGCCTTTGAAAAAAGTAAAAATAAACATACTTGGCCTTCTCCCTCTGTCTCCTCATGATTAGCAACTCCCACCCGTTGGAGGGCCTCTCATTGGCTGTCCAGTGTCAGGAGCATCCACCATCCCTAATTGGATGGCAAGTCCGTTCCCTGCCACTTGTTGGCCAAGCCCTTTAAAAATCCGAGAAGGTTGAACTTGAATGTGGTCGGGACTCTGTATGGTTCAGTGTGCAGTTTACAGGGAACATGGGTGGTCAGTACCTCCACAATTAAATCTCTGTCCTCTCTTCCAGAATGCATGCATCAGGGTCTGTGCCTTTTCCACTTGAGTTTCACATTATCAATTGTTACCGTGACTAACTGCTCTGCCTCTCCCTTTTGTACCCTTTAATTCTCATTATTAAATTCTTAAGTTAAGACTGAAGTAAAGTAATTGTATGTATTTCTGTCATTCCTTCATCCATAAAAGCAGGCCAAATCCAAACCAGCTAATTACTGTCCCAAGTGTCTACTTTCAATCATTGCAAAGTAATGGAATATGTCATTGACAGTGCTATCAAGCAGTACTTACTCACCAATAACCTGCACACTGATGCTCAATGTGAAATCTGTCAAGGCCACTTGGTTTTTGTTCACTCATGGATAGAAGGGTTGAATTCCAGAGGCTAGGTGAGAGTAACTGCCTTTGACATCAAGGCAGCAATTGACCAAGTGTGGCATCAAGGAACCCTAGCAAAATGGGAGTCAATGGGAATAAGGGGGAACACTTTCCATTGGCTTGACTCATACTTAGCATGAAGGAAGATGGTTGTGATTGTTGGAGGTCGAACATCTCAGCTTGAGGACATCACTGCAGGAGTTCCTCAGGGCAGTCATCTCAGGCTCAGTCATCTTCAGCTGCTTCATCATTGACTCTATGTCCATTATAAAGTCAGAAGTGGGGACTGTCATTGATGATTGCATAGTGTTTTGCTCCATCTGCAGCTCCTTGTGTGTGCTTGCATGCAGCATGACCTGAACAACACACAAGCTTGTGCTGTTAAGTGGCAGGTAAGACCTGTAGCCCACAGGTGCCAAACAATGACCATCGCCAACAAAAGAGAATCTAACCACCTCCCCTTAATGTTCAATGGCCTTATTATTGCTAAATCATTCACCATCAAGATTCATGAGGTAACTATTGACCGGAAACATAATTGGACCAGCCATAAAAATACTGTGACTATAAGAGCAGGACAGGTATTGGGATTTCTATGGCTGCACTAACGCCTCAGTTAAAGTTGTAGTTGCTTTCCTGAAATTGCAACCTTAAGTGAATCATAGGTCCCCATGGGAATCAATGTTAAAGCCAGAGTAGGTTCCATCTGACATTTCTCACCCAGATAAAAAGTACAATTTGAATACTGCACCATATATGTGCAGCAATGAGTATTCCTAGCTGAATTAGCTTGCAAAATAAAATACATCCCTAAATATAAAAGAAATACAATGTATATTGGAATTAAATTGTTTAAAAATTACAGTACATTTGCATGACCAGGCTCTATCTAGTGCCAGAAGTAGTTTGGTGCAGGTAGCAGCTGATGTCCCAGAACTACCTGTACTGTCCAACTCTACCACTCAAAGCAGCTCTGGACTTCAGTACAAGTTTGGAAACTAAGCCAGCAAGGAGCCAGAAGCAGAGCCAGAAGTTGAGGAGCACTGAAGAACAGACTCTACTTTAAAAGGTACATGGATGAGAACCAAAATGTCATAATATTCAAGGTTATGGGCCAAGTGCTGGAAAGTGGGATTAGTGTAGATTTAGTGTAGTTTTAACAGTGCACAATCAATGGGCTGATGGGCCTCTTGTGTACTGTATGACTCTATGACCCTGATGACTAAAGTAAAGACACACGATAGCGCAGAGTCGCTGAGCAGAGACTGATAGCCAGGTTCCGCACACGAGGACGGCCTCAACCGGGATATTGGGTTCATGTCACACTATTTGTAACCCCCACAACTTTCCTGGATGTGCAAAATCTCATTAGCTGTCCTGTCTGGAGACAATACACATCTCTTTAACCTGTGCTTAATGCTCCCTCCACTCACATTGTCTGTACCTTTAAGACTTGATTAGCTGTAAAGACTCACATTCCAATCATTATTCATGTAAATTGAGTTTGTGTCTTTGTGCCCTGTTTGTGATCAGAACTCCCACCCACCTGAAGAAGGAACAGCCTGTTCCGAAAGCTAGTGGCTTTTGCTACCAAATAAACCTGTTGGACTTTAACCTGGTGTTGTTAGACTTCTTAAAGTAAAGAGGCCAGGAGGAAAAGAGAGTGAAGGCGAGGGTGGAAGCACTCCAGGAAAAGCCATGTGAGCAGACAGGCCATAGAAGAGGAATTCTATGGCAAATGACATTAAAGTGAAACTGGCATAGTTGAACGGATATACTGACACTACTAACGATGCTAAAGTGAAACAACATTGAGTCGAAGTTAAGCGGGGACTTACTATAACCCACCTCCTGACTCCTCAGAACCTGTCCATCATCAACAAGGCATAAGTCATGAGTGTGATGGAATACCTTTCACTTGCATGGATGAGTGCAGCTCAAACAACACTCAAGTAGCTCAACACCATCTAGGACAAAGCAGCTTGCTACATCAGCACATCATCCACTATGCACTGTAGTTGCCGTATGTACTACCTATAGGATGTACTGCAGCAATTTGCCTAGGCTCCTTTGACCGCATCTTCAAAACCCACAATCCCTAGCACCGAGAAACACAAGCACATCTCCACTGCAAATTCCCCTACATGCCACATAGTATCCAAACTTTGGAATTTTCACTGCATCTTCATCGGCGTTGAGTCAAAAATATTGGAACTACATTCCTAACAGCACTGAGGGAATATCCTCACCACAAAAACTGCAGTGGTGCATGAAGATGGTTCACCACCTTCTCAAAGGCAATTAGGAGTAGGGATTAGGTGCTGGACTTGCTAATGGCATTCACATTGAATTAATAAAACATACATTTGTTAGCTGATCTATATCACTCTACTGTGCGCATGTCTCAAAAAACCCTTCAGTACATAAATTGCAGCCAGACAAAAAAAAACTTATTTTCAAAGATTGGGCCCAAAACAAACCAGCATTCTGTGCCTCCATTTTTATGATCCTAATGTACTTGTTTTGCACTCGTGTAATTGGGCAAAATTAGCCTAATCGGTGTAGTTACCACTACAATAGCTGTGGCACGGTTTATGATTAAATAATTAAATTCCAGCTATTAATTGGTATCCATAATGCCATTATGCATTAAGTTATACAAGTGACCAGCTAATGCTCAAAAGCAGAGTGTTTTCAGATATAAAGAGACACTGATGGTTTCTAGGGCAAACTTTAATCGTTTAAAAGCCAATTCTTACTTCACTGCATGAATCAGAACATCATAAAATTAATTCAACAAATGCTGTTATGAACGTTAATTAATCCATGCATTAAAGATTTTCCATAAACAGTGTTAATCTTGCTCCCTGGCTAAACTGACCACGTGGAAAATCTTGAACCACTTCCCTCGTACAACTTTGTCATGTGGAAGGAGTTTCAGTGTAAACATCTGTGAAGACTAGAATGCCGATTTTCCTTTTCTGCTCTGGAGAAGCCTTTAAAGTTTGTTAAAATCATGTTGCCACTCTATTTCAAAAGAACTTCAGGATATTCTTCATCAGAGTAGTATTAGATCAGTTTAACACAGGTAAGGAGATTCCATGCAAACAATAAAATTGACTTCTTTCGGAGGGGAAGAAAATAAAAATTTAACTCAATAATTTTCCTTCTATAAAATGGAAGAGAATAATGAACAAAAAATAGAGTTTCTGGACATTCCTTTGCTTCTTAACCATAGTGCTTAGTTATTTAATAAAATAAGCACACACTACTTCACCAGATTGTCATTGAATGATGTTACTTAAGAAGTTACTTAACTTTGATAGTATTCATTAACAATTTTGCATCTATTTTGATAGAGTAGTGCACTTACCATAAAATGAGGCCGTGTTAGGATACACTTCAATTCCTTTGCATCATTGTTTTCTGGATAGCATGAAATCTCTTCCAACACCTGCAAGATGCAACAAATTCTTAGCAAGCCTCTGCGAATGGGAAAATTACAAAATTGGAAGTTGAAAGCTGCTTTGAGAGAATAGAAGTGACACATATTTTCCCTTTGTTTAAAGCTATCTTATGGTGAGTGAATCTTATCTGACTTAACTGGGCTTTTCTCTATGACACTGCTGCAAAGCAGGTGTAAACTTTACAGGAAAGTGAGGCTGTGATGCCCACTGCTGCTTCATCACCCTAACTTTGATTTTCTTCTCTCTACTCGTGCTGGCTGCCCTTTCCCTGCACACTGTGTGCAAATACTAATATTGCTGGCAGGCCTAGATGTGTGATGGATTTTCCTGCTGTACACCTGTTGCGGCCCTCTGGGACCAGTTGCTGGAAGATGGTAGTAGGCCCAGATTAGTCATTACAACAGCTCCGATGAGCTCAAATGGAGAAACAGCGTTAAGTAAAGCCTATCTTTTAATTTAAACTCAATAAACACATTTTCATCTGGGCTAAATTTAATATTTAATTTAACTTTTCTGTCCTTTTAGTTCCCCAGGCAATTCTTCTGGTGCTGCAATGAAAGTTCAATTTCAGCACTGCCAGATTATCTATCATTCAAAATGGCAGGGATTTACAAAAGTAAATCATGGCTGAAAGTTGATATCTGATGCAGCCTTTATGTACGGGATGGCAAAACAGTGTCAAAGAGATGATTTCCTAGAGTGCTGTACTTCCAAAGTCATCACTGCCCTGTGACAATTATTACCCGAGGTAAGGATGCGAGATATTTTTTGGCCTTCTACATGGGGTCAGCAAAGGTAACTAAATATGTTTCCATTTTCATTAAAGAAGTCACAGTAGCCAGATAGCAACCTGCAAATCAGGAATCTGAAACAATGGCGCATACAAAACTGGGCTATTTCTTTGTTGGTTTAATGGAATGGATTTCAATGTTTCGGCAAATATCGTACAACTGCCTTTGGCTGTGCAATGTGAGTAGATCGTGTGGGCATATTCCTTCAAAAATTTCTCTGTGCTTATATGGGTCAGAGTGGAGCATGAGCAAGGAGCAGCAACAGCTAAAAATGTAAACATGTTTTCTGGAATAAGAGTTCATATTACATTATTCATACTACTAGACTACAGTTAGAATCCATTGTTCTTCCTTTATTTGCCCCTCACCCAACTGGATAAGAATTCCTTTCATCAGTAAGGAAAGTTTAGTTTTAAGTACATGATGTCTTACAACAGTGATATGAAATATGTTCTTGCAGAAGGTGGAAAACAAAGTTACAGGTATATGATACCAATTAAAGGGTAAGGAATATCTATGGCGAATATTTTTGTCAATATACTCCCCTGTTTTATATAGAGAAATGAAATACTAATTGGAACTCTGTTTGACAATATGCTGATTTCACAATCCAAATGGAAGTTTAGGCATTTCATTTTTGATGGCATAGCATCAAACTGTTACTTCTTGCTGACTGCCTTGGTTCATGCATCAGGCAGGTTTTATTTTCTTTGCATGTTTAGAATAACACAGCTTCAATGAAGCTCTTACAGGGTCACTGTTTTGTCTGAAAAGCTTTCCTGACCTTGTTCCTCTTCAATTTATTTTGCATACCAGATATAAGTTTTGTAACATAGAGACAAAAATGATATAGTATAAAGAAACCTATATTGTTCCCAGCATTAGTGCATACTTGAATTATCCTTGAATATCTTGCCCTGGTGAGTATTCTGCAAGTGCACATGCGGAATTGTGTTTTGGCAGGCAATTCAATTGCTGTGGGTAACAGAGCCAAGCCGAATAGTATTTGCAAATGATAACACGTGGACATTTACAATACTACAGGGTAGCAATTGACGACAATTCTGGTTGATTATTTTTCTCTCCGAGTTAGGCCACTGTATGTTTGGTCCTGTATGAAATCAGCTTCCCCGTCAGTCACTGATGTGTTTTTTTTTCTAACCATGTTAAAGATACATAGATATATATGAGTATAACTTCCAGTTTTGATTTAATTTCTTCCTACTTATTTATTCTGAACTTGTAATTAAGGTTGCCAATTCTGGTTGGAGATATATGCTATCATACCCTGTGCATCAGATATGACTGTTTGGAGAGACACCTGCAGCAAAACACACAAGAGAGCCACTTCAAGGTCAGAGACAGCATATAGCAGATTCTGCAATAGAATCAGCTGGGGAGTATATACAATAATTATTTATGGTTCAATAATGTCTCCAACCTACACCAAGTTAATCATATCACTATCACATTCGGTTTTGGCCCTCATCAAAATTTAAAGTTCAGATGACAATGGCAAGCATAATCTGTTCTGACAAGAGCCAACTGGCTCACAACATGGCTAAGATATAAATACCATTTTAATGCACAAAAATCACAACATAACCAAAATTGTGCAACTTGCCTCTTTGGCTCTCTGGACAGCATCACTTGGTGGATTCCTAATCTGTGGTGATGACTTTGTGTTGATCTTGTCGTACAACTAAGAGAGAAAAGTCAAGAAGCAAAATTCAGACAAAAACAGATATAAACAGAACATTATGTTGGGTTCCCTTTCTAAAAAACTGCTTAATTATAGAGTAACCTTGTCTAGTATGCGAATGTCTGGTACATAATTCATATGTATTAGAAAACAACTTTTAGTTTCAGGAATAAAAGTTTTAACTAGAAAATGCGGGTATCTGGTTGAGAAACTGGTAAAAGCAACCTTGAAGTAAATGCAATTCAAACAAGTTTGGAGTCTACTACACTTGAAAGGTTGGGGTCTATGTCAACGCAAGAGGTTAAATGGCTAGAAAGAGATCATAAACAGCAGGTGAGCTTATTTAGCTGGAGAACTAGACATGAAGTTTACAGCAATTCCAATACAAGATAAGTTATTGGTCTGGTCTCCCAGAATTAAAGAAATACTACCAGAAGGACGTGGAGGCTTCGGAGGGAGTACAGAAAAGGTTTACCAGGATGTTGCCTGGTATGGAGGGCATTAGTTATGAGTAGAGATTGAATAAACTGGGATTGTTCTCCCTGGAAAGACAGAGGCTGAGGGGCAACCTGATAGAAGTTTATAAAATTAGGAGGGGCATAGATAAGGTGAACAGTTGGAAGCTTTTTCCCAGGGCAGAAATGACAATAACAAGGAGGCACAAGTTCAAGGTAAGGGGGGAAAAGGTTCAGTAGAGATGTGCGGAAGTTTTTTTTTACATAGAGGGTGGTGGGGGCCTGCAATACACTGCCAAGTGAGGTGGTTGAGGCAGACACGTTAGTGACATTTGAGACTTATCTGGATAGACACATGAACAGGCGGGAATAGAGGGATACAGGTGGTTGGTCTAGATAGGACAACGTGATCGGCGCAGGTATAGATCATAGAATCCTACAGTGCAGAAAGAGGCCATTCAGCCCATCGAGTCTGCACCAACCACAATCCCACCCAGGCCCTATCCACATATCCCTACATATTTACCCTCTAACTTATGTATCCCGGGACACTAAGGGGCAATTTGTAATGGCCAATCAACCTAGACGGCACATCTTTGGACTGTGGGAGGAAACCGGAGCACCCGGAGGAAACCCACGCAGACACAGGGAGAATGTGCAAACTCCACACAGACAGCGACCCGAGCCGGGATTTGAACCCAGGTCCCTGGAGCTGTGAAGCAGCAGTGCTAACCACTGTACTACCGTGCCGCCCCATAGTGGGCTGAAGGGTCTGTTCCTGCGCTGTACTGTTCTTTGTTCTTTTAAAGCTTTGGAATTAAAAGATAGTTAATTGACAATTTTACCTGGGAACAGACAGTGTGGAACATTGGATCCAAAATTGGCTGAGAAGCAGGAAGCAGAGGGTGCACTGATGAAAGAGGAATGTTTCTGTGACTGAAAGTCTGCTTCCAATGGGGTTCCATAGGGCTCAGTGCTAAAGCCCTTGCTATTTGTGGTGTACATTAATGATTTGGACTTAAATGTAGGGAGCATGATCAAGAGGTTTGTGGATGACATAAAAATTGGGAGGGTGGTAAATAGTGAGGACGATAGCCATAGACTGCAGGAGGGTATCAATGGACTGGTCACCTGGGCAGAGCAGTGACAAATGGAATTCAACCTTAAAAAGTGAGGGGTAATGGGCCTCGCTCGCCCCGAAAGTCAACGGACCTTTCCATGGTCTGCCTCTCACCTGCTCTGATTCCCGTGGCAAGCAAGATGGTAAAGCTCCCTCCAATGCACTTGGAAAGAGTTAACAAGGAAAAGGATTACACTGTGAATGGTAGGACTCTGGAATGTACTGAAAACCAGAAAGACCTTGGAGTGCATATCCACAGATCCCTGAAGTTGGCAGGGCAGGAAGATAAGGTGGTTAAGATGACAAACTCGCTTTTATCAGCTGAGGCATAGAGCTGAGGTACAGAGAGGTCAGGCTGGAATGGAAAAACACTGGTTAGGTTACAACTGGAGTATTGCATGAAATTCTGATCACCACATTATAGGAAGGATGAGATTGCACTGGAAAGGGTGCAGATGAGATTCACCTAGATGTTACCAAGGCTGGTGGGTCTGAGCTATGAGGAAAGATTAAATAGGCTAGGGCTGATTTTCTTGGAACAGCGAAGTTGAGGGGGGACCTGATAAAAGTTAATAAGATTATGAGAAGGCACAGGCAAAGTGGATAGGAAGGCACTTTTCCAATAGTAAAGTGGTCAATAACCAGGGCATAGATTCAAGGTAAGAGGTAGAAGGCCAAGAGGGGAGTTGAGGAGAAACTTTTTCATTCAGGGGGTGGTGGGAGTCTAGAATCCACTGCCTGAAAGGGTAGTTGAGTTAGAAACTCTTGTAACATTTAAGAAGTATATTCACTTCCACTGCCGTCACCTCCAGCGCTATGGGCTAAGCGCTGGAAAATGGGATTAGTGTAGTTAGATCTTTGTTGACTGGCATGGGCACGATAGGCTGAATGGCCTCTTTCTGTGCTGTAATCATCTATGAATCTGTGTGCGTCAGACTGCCATGGAATTGGGTGGTGCTTAGTGAGATCGTATGTGTTGGGGATTTAACCTTGCTTAACAGTTTAACAGTTAGGGCGTAGACAGCAAGAAAGGCTGCATATTTGGAAACACAGTAAGTTTAACAACACCAGGTTAAATTCCAACAGGTTTATTTGGTAGCAAAAGCCACACAAGCTTTCGGAGCTCCAAGCCCCTTCTTCAGGCGAGTGGGAATTCTGTTCACAAACGGCATATAAAGACACAGACTCAATTTACATGAATAATGGTTGGAATGCGAATACTTACAGCTAATCAAGTCTTTAAGATACAAACAACGTGAGTGGAGAGAGCATCAAGACAGGCTAAAAAGACAGACAAGACAGCCAGTGAAACTCTGCAGGTCCAGGCAAGCTGTGGGGGTTACAAATAGTGTGACATGAACCCAATATCCCGGTTGAGGCCGTCCTCGTGTGTGCGGAACTTGGCTATCAGTCTCTGCTCAGCGACTCTGCGCCGTCGTGTGTCGTGAAGGCCGCCTTGGAGAACGCTTACCCGAATATCAGAGGCCGAATGCCCGTGACCGCTGAAGTGCTCCCCAACAGGAAGAGAACAGTCTTGCCTGGTGATTGCCGAGCGTTGTTCATTCATCCGTTGTCGCAGCGTCTGCATAGTTTACCCAATGTACCATGCCTCGGGACATCCTTTCCTGCAGTGTATCAGGTAGACAACGTTGGCCGAGTTGCAAGAGTATGTACCGTGTACCTGGTGGATGGTGTTCTCACTTGAGATGATGGCATCTGTGTCGATTTGCAGAGTTTCACTGGCTGTCTTGTCTGGAGACAATACACATCTTTTTAGCCTGTCTTGATGCTCTCTCCACTCACGTTGTTTGTATCTTAAAGACTTGATTAGCTGTAAGTATTCGCATTCCAACCATTATTCATGTAAATTGAGTCTGTGTCTTTATATGCCCTGTTTGTGAACAGAATTCCCACTTGCCTGAAGAAGGGGCTTGGAGCTCCGAAAGCTTGTGTGGCTTTTGCTACCAAATAAACCTGTTGGACTTTAACTTGGTGTTGTTAAACTTCTTACTGTGTTTACCCCAGTCCAACGCCGGCATCTCCACATCATGATATTTGGAAATGCAGCTAAGAGACTGTTAGCTTTGGGTTACAGGTAGCTTATAGCTCTTTGGAAGTCGAGAGATAACGCCAGACTTAGATTTGAAGTACAGTAAATGCTAAATCTACATGATGCAGCCTGTGATTGGGAGCTGGTATTCAGCATAAGGCAAGAACAGTAAGAGGAAAAATTAGTGGGAGATTTATTTAGCTAGAAGCTAAAAGAAGAAATTTACAATAAACCTCAGTAAAAAGCAGTTAAAATTGTTCCAGTTGAAGCTCTGGAAGTAATGAGGGTTGCAGTTTGAAACCAAAGCAGTGGGCTATCGACAATCAGCTGTGTTTTCTGATGCTTTTAGCCACTGCGCAGGGAAGACCATGCTGGAGCTGTAGAATCCAGAGTTGAGTGATTTTAAATGAAGGTTAAAGGGTTGCGCAGCCAAACACTAATGGAAGTATCCCCTTGAGATCTTGTACCTTAAGAGAATAGCTAGAACAACGAAGAGAAATCAGTGTGAATTCTAGATAATGGTGATATACCTTTTGAGTTGGCCCAGGAAAAGTGATTGAACCTTAAAAGATTTTGTAATATAAGGGGACTCGGGGAGTAAAAAGTATAATTCAGTTTAAAGTTTATTCATTAGTGTCACAAGTAGGCTTACATTAACACTGCAATGAAGTTACAGTGAAAAGCATAAGTCTCCATAAGTTATAGTGTTAAGTTTATGGTGGATGTTCGTTTAATTTCTCTTGATATATACAAAAAAAAATTGTTTTTGTTATAAAACGTGAAATCTTGTGGCATACTTCTGTCAGTTAATAGCTGGGTGTTCAAATTTCTTAAAAACGCTAACCGTCCCCGACAGGATTGTAACAGCAGGAATGATGAAAGATTCTGTGAGATTCTTTAAATAGCCACTACAAATGGAACCAGATGGATTTATTCCCACACTTTGAATCCATTTTAAGGAATTAATTCTTCTATAAACAGCTGCATAACTTTTTAAAGTCAAACCTCTAACAAGCTTGTGCAATGATACAAATCCACCACACATATAGGTTATGTTTTACCATTTTGTATAGGCGGATTCTTTCTGAAACCAGTGCTTTTTGATTTTGGGGAGGAGGCAATGAATGATATATAATTCATATCGTTAATGGTATGAATCATATAATACTGTTTTAAAGCTGCCTTTCTTTGCTTTAATTTTCTTTTAAAAATGGTTTCTCTTTCTTGAAAATAAGGAACTATTGGCAATAGAGTTTGGCTGACATTTTTCTACTACAAGGGTGTCCACCTTCATGTGAACTCACTAGCGACCACATAATCACATTATACACCAGCAACTCTATTAATGGGAACCTAGATCTATGGTGCTAAGTTCCGACGGAACTGGATCATTCTATTGCACCAGCCATAAAAAAATAACAAATAAGGCACTGGAGCAGCAGAGGTGGAATAATGTATGGTGCTAGGGAGCAGAGTGTTTCGCTGCAAGGGAAAGAAAATCAGTACGCACATAATAGGTCAGGCATGGTCAGTTCAGAGTGATATAGGTGGAAGACCTGGTATCAGGTATCTCAAACTGTCTCAAGTATAATTATGGACTGGACTCCAGAGAAAAAAGTATTGAATAACAGAAAACACATTGAACAAATCTGTTGTACTGCAGTATAAGTGAGATGCAAGGGGATTCAGTGAGCTCCAGAAAAATAAACCATGGGCTGGATCTCACAAGACCTTCATTGTGCTTGACATCATTCAATGATTTTCTTTGTGTAACCTTTCATTATCCACTCTCATGAACCATGGAAAGAGTTAACTCTAAAGCATTTTTTGTTCTGGAACAATTTTAAAATCTTATTTTACAAAGAACTGAAGATGAAAAAAAAATCAAACCTCAGACATTACTACTTAGCACGATGTAATAGGACTCTATTGGGATAAATGTACTAAGCTCCCACTCGACTTGGGTTAGATTCCTCATTAGCGGTGGCACAGTGGTTAGCACCACCGCCTCACAGCGCCTAGCACCACCGCCTCACAGCGCCTAGCACCACCCCCTCACAGCGCCAGGGACTCAGGTTCGATTCCTGGGTCTCTGTCTGTGCGTAGTCTGCACGTTCTCCCACGTCTGCGTGGGATTTCTCCGGGTGCTCCAGTTTCTCCCACAGTCTGAAAGATGTGCTGGTTAGGTGGATCGGCTATGCTAAATTCTTCCTCAGTGTACCTGAACAGGCACCAGAGTGTGGCGACTAGGGGATTTTCACAGTGACTTCATTGCAGTGTTAATAACAAGCCTACTCGTGACACTAATAAATAAACTTTAAAAATTAGTATTTTAAACATGAATACAGGCCCCACTGCATTTTAATTGTCCATCTCCTCAATTTACTTCCTTCCCAATACCTACAATATTTCAACTCACTAATTAAGTGAATCATCAAAACTGGACTTAAACTTATGTTATTCTGCAGGAATAAAATACTACTTCAAAAAAATGATAATTACAATTCCAAGATGTGGGCAAGATAAATGAAACTTATCAGAATGTAACAAACTTAGCAGAGATTTAAGCTTCAACTAATTGTTTAAATATTACTGGTTATTTTACAATATATGAATTTATAAATCTGCAGGGAAAGGTGTAATGCTGCCCTGTGAGCTACAAAACTAGTAGTATCTCTGCTGCTTTTAAGTACGGGATAATTAAAAGAGGTAGAAATTTACCCATGCAATTTTTTTAGCACTGATTAATAAATCATTGAATTTCCAAATGAAGTTTTGGTTACAAGAAAAAAGCTTTGAAATTACATTGGGTGATTAATGGAAGAACACTTCCTGCATTTGTGTGCAACTCTAATGTTGGTTGTTATAATGCAGGTGTTATTTTAAATTGATTATGTCTTCATTAAAATAAGAATTGGAGTAAGAATTCAATCAGTGTAATTTCAAGGCATTTTTATTTCGACTTGAAATTCAGATCAAAAATAGATTCGTCATTAATCAGGACTGAAAATCTACTGGGGAGAAATTGATTAAAGTCTGTTTTGGGATGTACAACCAAAGGAGCACAGACAGGTATGGACAGTTAATCCCAGGTGGTGAGTGTAAGGGCAATGGAGATTGGAACAACAAGAATGCCGTTAAGCCCAAAGTGCACTGAATGGGCTTCTCAGTTCAGGTACTGGCCCTTTCCTTTTCAGAATGACATTCATCATACTTCCCTAAAAGGACAATCCTTGCCCTGCACTGTTGTTGCAAACTCATCTCCAACAACCTTTTCCACAATTTCACTCTAATCTGCCCTGCAACAGCATTGAAAAAGCCCGATGGAAATGGAATTCCACAAATTGAATTTTTTTGATTGCGATTATGGTACACAGTTCTTTCTCATCCTTATCAATGTCAGTCTTTGATTTGGCTGACCATGCCATCGGCCACCAATGCCTCTGATCTAAATTTCATAGTGAATAACATAGTAACAATTGGATGCAAAAACAGAAAATGATAGAAATATTCAATACCATCTGTGGAGAGAGAAACAGAGATAATATTTCAGGTTGAAGGCCTTTCATCAGAACTGGGAAAAGTTATGTTGTAATCAGTTTTAAACAAGGATGGAACTAGGACAAAAGGGTAGAAGGCAGGAGAGATTGAATGACCATAGCAGTTAGTCTTACTGGACAAAGGGAATGGTAATGGGTCAAGAAAAAAATGTCCAGAGCAGATCTGATCATGTCTGAAGGCAAAAATAAGAGAAAAACTGAAACATGCAAAGAAAATTAATTAAAATGGGGGGATAGAGTTTACAGTCTGAAATTGTTGAACTCACTGTTGAGTTTGGAAGGCTGTAAAAGTGCCTAATTGCAAGATGAGCTGATGTTCCTCAAACTTACACTGTTGCAGTGAAGCTCAATGTACCAGGCCAATAACAGAAGAACTAGAAGCAGGAGTAAGCCATCTGACCCCCCCGAGCCTGCTCCGTCATTCAATAAGATCATGGCTGATCTTTTCGTGGACTCAGCTCCACTTACTCGCCCGCTGACCATAACCCTTAATTCCTTTACCGTTCAAAAATCTATCTTTGCCTTAAAAACATTCAACGAGGTAGCCTCAACTGCTTCACTGGGCAGGGAATTCCACGGAGGTGCCTGTGTGAGAGCAAAATGGAGAATTGAAATGACAGGCTACTGTAAGCTAAGGGTTATGCTTACAGATTGAACGGAGGTGTTGACAAAATGGTCACCAATCTGCACTTGGTCTCGTCAGTGTAGAGACTACGTTGTGAGCAAGGAATGCAGAGACAAAATTGAAAGAAGATACACATAGCTATAAGAAGTGTATGGCACCTTGGATGGTGGCGAGGGAGGAGGTATAAGGGCAAGTGTTGCATTTCTTGTGTTTGCATGGAAAGGTGCTGTGTGAAGGGGATGGGGTGTGAGGGGATTGAGAAGTGGACCAGGTTTTCATGGAAGGGAAGATCCCTATGGAATGTTGAAAAAGGAGAGGAAGATGTATTTGGTGGTGGCATTATGCTGAAGGTGGTGGAAAATTATCCATTGAGTATGGAGACTTGTGAGGTGAGGTGGAAGGTGAGGATGTGGAACCCTATCATAGTTTTGGGAAGGAGGGTGAGAGCATAAGTATGGGAAATAAGGCGGATGTGGTTATGGGGCCCGACACCCATGGTCCAGGAAAATCCTTGGTTGAGGAACAAAAAAGACATCTCAGAAACGCTGTTGCATCATTAGAACAGATATGGCGCGAGTCAGAGAAACTGGGAGAATGGAATGGGGTCTTTACAAGGTGTAGGGTGTGAAGAACTGTAGTTGAATTAGTTGTAGGCGTCAGTGGGTTTATAAAGAATATTGATAGCCTATCACCAAAAATGGAGAGAGAGAGCCAAGGAAGGGAAGAGTTGGAGACGGACCATGTGAAAGGGCGGAAATACTCAGCAGGTGGAAGGGTGGAAATTGGAAGCAAAGTTTAAGTAGTTTTCAAATTAAGGGTGAGAACAGGACTCTGTACCAATATACCAGGAAAAGAGTTGCGGGAAGGGACCTAAGTAGGACTGGAAAAAATAATGTTCCACATATCATATTAAAAGGCCAACATAACTAGGACTCAGACAGGTACCCATAGCAACACCTTTTATTTGGAGGAAGTGAGATAAATTGAAGGAAAAATTATTCAATGGAAGAACAAATTCAGCCAGGTGAAGGAGGACTGTGGTTAATGGAAACTGATTGCACCTCTATGGTGAAGAGAAGGCAGTTATGACCATAAAGAAGAGCTCAGCATCATGCTGAGCTCAAAATTAATTAAAGTGGGTGTGTAATGGGATAAAACTATGTCCTTTGCTAAGGACAGATTGTTCAGTGTCAGAAAGGGAAATTTCGACTGATATCTTGAATACAGAGCAAGGGTTGAGGTCAGATAGAAGTGAAGGGGAAGAGATCTTGAGGGGCATTGGTAATCATGGATTGTTAGAGTTTGCAATCCCTAACACCGGAAAAGAAAGAAAAAAAAATTGTTGAAATGTCAGATAAGTCGAAGGATGAAATGAAACTGCAAAGTTGGATGGTTTTGAGATAGAGTGAGTATGAGTTGATGCTCTTGAAGATAGAGATCGAGATTGTTCATGTGGTGAAACAAGGCGGTGCATGGATCTCAAGGTATGGTCAGAGCAACAGTTTTGGTTTTTCTCTTATTTTAGTAGCACCCCTGTCTAGGCACAGTTTTGTTTCTTTTCTTGTCCCATCACAATTCCCTTCGGCTCTGTAAGATTCACTCTCTTTTGTCTTCAGCTCTATTGCAGAACTTCCATTTCTCCTTCGCCTACTCGCGCCTTGCTCAAAACCTATTGCTTCTCTAACTTTTCTAAGTTCTAATGAAATGTCTGAATGCTAACTCTGTGGAGTGAGAAACAGATACTGCCTAACCTGTTGAGTATTTCCAACATTTTCTAGCCTCTACAGTATACTGCTTTTCAATTAGTAACAATTTATGTTTGGCTGAAATCCTGCATTAAGGTTGTGAATGCAAGAAACTTAAAGAGACCAGCTGGGAATGAAAAGAATGAAGAGGCTTATCCCACAGCAAGGGAGGAAAATTGTGCATAAAAGGGCAAGCTACTCGTACTTTTCCTAATTATGGCAAGTTGTAGATGGGATCAGCAGATGCTGACAGTGGACACCTGTTAATGCTCTTTGAATAAAAAAGGGGAAGGAGAAGAGACGAAGACAATTAACAAATTTGTGGAGCAAATTTGTTGTCCTTAGGTGCTGATTCATACTGAAGCATAGAAGAGTTCTGACTACTTGTGGCTACTGCATCCAAGTACATATTATACAAGATTGTAAATAAACTATTAGAATTCTAGATTTATTTTTTGAGCTATAGTGTATTAATGCAAAGAGGTAACAAGCCTATATGAAACCTTAGTAAGACCTCAGCTAGAGTATGGTATGCAGCAATGAGCTCTGCATTGTAGGAAGAATATCAAAGCTTTAGAAGGTACAATCCAGATCCACTGGGGTGCTATCTGGTATGAGGCAATGGAAATATTAACAAAGAATTGAAAAATTGTCCTCCTTCTTTACAATACAGATTACAGGAAAATATAATAAATGTTTTTACAATTATGGAAGCATGGGGCAGGGTAGACATAAGCAAACTATTTCCAAAAGTTGAGGGGTCAAGAAAGAGGGAATACAGGACTAAAAAGCAAGCAAAGAGAGCAGGAGAAATTATTTCAAGAGTTATAAGGTTTTGGGTTACTGGTTGAGAGAGAACTATCTAAATTTTCAAGGTTAGATTATATTGGTGGATAAAGGAAAAGGGGTTAAATGGGTATGGAAACAAGGCAGGTAAATACAAGACCTATTTGCTTGCATGGAGGGTAAAAATTGACAGACTGTTTGTGCCCAATTATCTGCTTCTGTGACACATATGCAATATGTACTCTGTGGTGCATTAGTTCACAGAAACACAGGAGACATGCATGATCTCAAACACAATATTTTTAAACAGCATAAGAATGCTCCTTTCATTTTGATGAGGCACAAGAACCAGGGGGTTGATGGGGAAAGTGGAGCGAAAGGAAAATTAGGAAGTGGAGAGCGCATCAAGATTGGTGTTAGGAATCATTACAAGACATAACTTGATGCAAGTAATCCTGCTCCCTTTTGTTATATTTCCTCTTTACAGCCAGAATACTTGTATTTGTGAGGGAAGCTAATTGTTTCATACATGGTAATTATTCATAGGAAGCTGCTGCAGCTGTCAGGATAAGGCATCATCAAGTGCAAAATTCTGCACCCATTCCCTTACCAACACTAAAATGCTGATCATTCATTTTTGTTTAGTGTTTGCAATCGTAGTATTTGCATTTTAAAAGGGCATGTTGATTTTCTTTTATTGATGTTGTGTTATGTTAACCATCAGCCTTTGTCTGTTAAGCAAGAGCTGACTCTGTAGCAATGGTCAGTTTTATTTCAGTAAATCTAATTAAAAGTAATACCATTGAACATTGTTTCCTATATTGTATAATGTGATAAAAATGTTGGAAAATATTCTTCAAAGGAAAACATTAGGATATACACACCATTCTTTCTACTCGGGGATCCAGAAAAGCAGGACATTGATTCAATAGCATTCCAAATAAACCAGAGAGAAAGAATTTACAGGGTTACGTGGAAAAAGCATGAGAGTGAGACGAAGTGAACTGTTTGTGAGGAGAGCTGGCATGGATACAATCAACCAAATGGCCACTTTCTATGCTGTTATCATTTTATGACTATAAATTGACAGACACTTAACATCCATTGGCTGGTCTCTTTTCTTGGATGCTTCCTGCATTTTTAACCTGTTTAGTAAATTCCTGCCTTCCTTCTCCCTGTAGGTTTTACACTATTTTTTTCAACATTCCCATCTGAATTGGCCTAGTCACCCATATTGGAGAATGCCTATTTAGCTCTCGCTTATTTTTCTTGGATATAAACTTACCTTGCTATGCAACACAACTGTTTAGAAATGTTACATTTTTCATCAAACTGATAGCTTTCATCAATTAAGTTAATTTCTTATTCCATGAAGTTTACTTTTTAAGTCAATTATTTTTTGTCCCCATCTTTACTCGTTGCAATTGCTACATAATCTTTAATTTTATCATCTTCTGGTCACTAGTGACTAGAGGTTTCACTTTTTGCATTTCAGGTGTCATCTTGATTATTTGTCAGAACCCGACTTAGATGCAAGAGATGAATGAAAACAGGAAATACATTTCTGCTCTCCTTTCTTTTCTTTCATGTGTCAAACTGTGTCACACCCAAAATAATTCTAAATGACATAAATGCAAAATTTGTTTCAGTTGTGCCAAGTCTCATTTATTTTGGCTTTAATATTGAATTCCAGACACTATGAACAGCACAATTACGTAAATTTTGATTTTACATAAACGTACAGGATTAAACCTCTTGGATATTTCATTAGTGTCTGAATTCTTTCAAGCCGAACACAGTTCTAAAGTAAAGAGCCGGAACTAATAAAAAGCCATTACTGGCAGCAACTGTTAATAATAGGTTCAATGCAGCCTCTTGTTACAAAGGTAATTTGCCATAGTGCCAGATGACCATAGGCTGACTGGTGGTGATTTTGACCCAAGGGTCATCACACTTCAGGGCAAGGCTAAGAAGGCAGGCCTTCATGAATAACCTCAGCCGGTATAAGAATTGAACCCACACTGTTGGCACACTCTGCATCACGGACCACCCGTTCAGCCAACTGAGCCATTCTCCCCATACTTCATCATTGGGGAAGAGACTCCATTACTTATTTTCTTTCAAAATGATATTCCCATTTTCTCCTTTCCCCCCATTTCTCCTGAAGGTAATGGCTCATTTTGACTCATTCCACAGGGAGCACTGGCTTCCATTAATGTAGTCCCTTTATACCAGCAATGCTTGATCCCACCAAGGAATTATGTGGCAAACCATGAAAGTATTACAGCTTTTCAACTAATTGCTCTAATTCAAACTTAAAAACAAAACTCATTCTATTAGCCAACTCAGACTTAGTACACACAAATCAGCAATATCCTTTTGATTTGAGGTGCTGCACCGAAAACCAACTATGCATCCCTACTAAGTCTGATGCCTAATTTCAAAGTACATATGATTTCCTTCCTTCCAGCAAACCGCCCATAGAAGCAAGGAAGAAATTAGGTTTTTTTTCTCATCCAAATTACATCACGTACAGTCACTAGGAAATAACCTCAAAGCATCAGAGACCTTCCAATGGCACATAGAAACAGATAAAACTCCGTAAGTGATTTTGATATCATATTACTTCTGCTTCCCATGACCAAAGTTGTGGTTTTGATGACTGCAGTCAGGTGTGTTTGTTTTATAAATATCATGCAACCACCTAGTTCACCTGACATTTTTTTTGACAAACATCAGGCGCTGGCATTGGAGTAGCACAGCATAAACTCAATTTAAATGGTGCTGGACTCTGCTGCTTCATGGAAAGCAGGTTGTGGATTTATGTGGCTTTATTTTGCCTGTTTTCAACAATGCTAGTCGGTAGGCATTTATTCAAGTCGCTACTGAATTAGTTATTAGAAGGCTTTACCTGACCTGATTTTCCTGCTCTCTCTATAGAAAGTATCTGAGCTCTCAGTTGAATTGCCAGAAACGCTAATTATAAAACTTCACAACATTTGAGTTGCCAGATAAACTCATTATGAACGGAAAAGTCCAAAGTCCTCCTGGAATAGAAAAGTTTGGCTCCTTTCAGTGCAGAGAAATGCACACATTTCTGCTTACATATTGCACAGTTTGTGCCTTTATTTTTTTAAAAAGGAATAAGTGAAAACCAAGTAAACAAAATAGACAAAACAAAGTTTTGATTTTTCACTTTTCACCTACATCACCACAGAAACATAAAGAAATGACGTGCATCCACATATTTTATTGCTGAAGTATGCCTGAAAATTTATTGCTGGAGTTGTTTGTGCACAATGATTAACACTTATCCAGTCTTTTGATAAACAAATTGCATCCACTTCTAATGCATTGAACTAAATTGTATCTTCAGTTCTACTGCTAGTACCTGTGCTACTTGAGAAATATGTGAGCACAGCACATATTGTTAGGCCTGTTTGTATTGCCTTGTTTTGGTGGAGGCTGTGCCTCTTTTAATGCAGATGGGCTTCTTTAGCCATTGGGTTGTGACTGAAAATGAGGTTTATAAGTTAGAAAAGGCTGGTGAGAGAGTCAATTTTATCTCTTTTCCAATATAAACACTTAAAGCTATTAAATAGTAAACTTACTAACATTAAAAAGTCACCGAACTTCAAAGTAATTCACTACAGTGCTTTGGGACATCATGAATGGAGGTATTCAAATGCAAGTTCCCAAATAATCAATTAATATGTGGTGCAGCAGTGTAGTGGTTATTTTACTGGACTCATAATTCAGAAGCCTGGATGTAACTCTAAAGAATGGAAGTTCAAATCCTATTACGGTAGTTTGAAAATTTAATTTTAGTTTAGAAAAGCTGGTAATAAAAAGCTGATATCACTAAAGGTGACAATAAAACTTTGTTGTAAAAAAAAAACAACTGTTCACCATCATTTAGGGAAGGAAATTTACTGGTGTCCACCTGGTCTGCTCGAGACATGACCCCAGTCTCACTTTCTGGGTAATGGCCCTCTGAAGTGGCTTAGCAAGTTACTTAGTTGTATTTAACTCCTGCATGCAGTGATTCAAGAAGATCCAACACCACCTTCTAAGGGCAACAGGGGATGGGCAGTAAATGTGACCTTGCAAGTGATGTCTATGTTTCAAATATAATTTTAAAATGGAAAATGTGAATAGGGAAGTGACAGGTGAAAAACTGGTATCACACTTTTTCACACAAAAGTCTGTAATAGCAAAGGACAAGCTTTTATAGTCTCTTAGAATCACACAGTTACATGTGAATTGGGCTTTAAACCAAACAGATGGAGGCTGGGTAGAGAGTAGGGGACAGGTGAAGGGTTGAAACATTAAGCAATAACAGTGATTTGAGTAAAGACAAGCAGAGTGGGACAGGAGAGGTCAGAGAGTTTAACATATCACTATTATTTGCGTGGATATTGTAAGAAAATAAAATTAAAGGCTCTTTATCTGATGGCAAAAAAAATCATAATATGATAGATAAATTAACAGCACAAAAGAGATAAATGGTTTAGATTTAATCGTCATTATAGTGACATGGTTACAAGGTGAAGGGACCAAGTTTGGGAAATAAATATTCCAGGGTACACAATATTTCAAAATTAGAGAGAGAATGAAAAAAGAGCATGAGTTACCTTGATAATAAAGGATAACACAAGGACAGTAATGAGAAAGGATCCTGGCTTAGAAGTTAAAGAAGTAGAAATCAGTATGGTTGGAAATCAGGAATAACAAAGGTTAAAAAAAAATGCTGGTGGGATTTTACATTTCCCCCAACAGGATTTATTGTCACATGTATTAGTATACAGTGAAAAGTATTGTTTCTTGCATGCTATACAGACAAAGCATACCGTTCATAGAGAAGGAAACGAGAGTGCAGAATGTAGCATTACAGTCATGGCTCGGGTGTGGAGAAAGGTCAACTTAGTGCGAGGTAGGTCCACTCAAAAGTCTGATAGCAGGAGGGAAGAAGCTGTTCTTGAGTCGGTTGGTACGTGACCTCAGACTTTTGTATCTTTTTCCCGACGGAAGAAGGTGGAAGAAAGTATATCCGGGGTGCGTGGGGTCTTTAATTGTGCTGGCTGCTTTTCTAAGGCAGTGGGAAGTGTAGACAGTGTCAATGGATGGGAGGCTGGTTTGCGTGATGGATTGGGCTACATTCACGACTTTTTGTAGCTTCTTGCGGTCTTGGGCAGAGGAGGAGCCATACCAAGCTGTGATACAACCAGAAAGAATGCTTTCTATGGTGCATCTGTAAAAGTTGATGAGAGCCATAGCTGACATGCCAAATTTCCTTAGTCTTCTGAGAAAGTAGAGGCGTTGATGGGCTTTCTTAACTATAGTGTCAGCATGGGGGTACCAGGACAGGTTGTTGGTGATCTGGACACCTAAAAACCTGAAGCTCTCGACCATTTCTACTTCGTCCCCATTGATGTAGACAGGTAGAGCATGGTGTTTCATAACACCACCAATATAAGTTCAATCATTGTACTGACTGAGGTAGTTCTAGGGGCCTGGCTCTTTTACTAACCCACTGTAATATCATGGCATCATACAACCATCAGAAAATGAGGACCCTACATTGAGGGTGAGACACAGAACAATAATTATATTCCAAAAGAGAAAATGCTGGAAAATCTCGGTAAGTCTGGCAGCATCTGTAAGGAGAGAAAAGAACTCACGTTTCGAGTCCAGAAAACCCTTTGTCAAAGCTCTAGTGATTGTACTGTTGGATAGTACATTAAGCAAGAAATAATTGGAGCCTGAAATAAATGGAATGTAATAATATGGGGGATGTTAATCTTTATAGACAGGACTAAACAAATTCGCAAAGGTGGTTTGGAGGATGAGTTTGTAGAATGCTTTTGAAAGTGTCCTGGAACAACACTTTGTGGAGTTAATGAGAAAGCTATTTTAGATCTAATAAGGCAGAGTTAATTAATAATCTCACAATAAAAGATTCAATGGGAAAAAATGATTGTATTACAACTCAATTCCACATTAAGTTTGAAAGCAACATATGCCAATCCCAATCAAGAATCTTCAAGTTAAACATTGGTATGAGGGAGACACTTATGGGACTAGAAGACCAAAAGTCCCCAGGTCCTAACAGCCTATAGTCTAGAGTTCTAAAAGTGGTATCAGCTGAGATAGTGTATGAGCCGCTTAAGATTTTTGAAGGTTCCCTAAATTCTAGGGTTGTTCCAGCAGATTGAAAGCTAGCAAATGTCACCCTATTATTCAAGGAGGGACAGAAAAATACAGGCCTACAAGTTGTTGGGAAAATGCTGGAATCTGTTCTTAAATTCGTCTCAACAATGCACCTGCAAAATCATATTATGATCAGACAGACTCAACATACTTTTACAAAAGGGAATTATGTTTGTGAATTTTTTGAGGATGTAACTAGTAGGGTGGATAAAGGGAAAACTGTAGATGTAGAAGTTACATATGCTGCTCAACAAGGTGCCACATTAAAGGTTAATATGCAAGGTAAGGGCTCATGGAGCTAATACGTTAGCATTGAGAGGAGTGGTTAACGGACAGGCAAGTGAAAAGTAGGGCTTCGTAGGCACTTTCAAGTTGGTTAGCTCCAACTGCAAGGATCAGTGCTGGGGCCTCAGCTATTGAAAATCTATATTAATGACTTAGACAAGGAGACCGAGGGTAATGTATCCAAATTTGCTGACGATCCAAAGCTAAATGAGAATGTTAGCTGTGAGAGCACAAATAGATATAAATAGGTTAAGTGAGTGGGTAACAAGTTGGCAGATGGAGTATAATGTGGGTGAATGTGAAATTGTCCACTTTGGTAGTAAGAATAGAAAAACAGAATATTTTTTAAAAGGCATGAAAATTGTAAATGTTAACACTCAGAGGTCTTGGGTGAAATCATAAACAAAACAGAATATTAGTATGCAGGCACAGCAAGCAATAGAGAAGGCAAATGGCATGCTGGCCTTTACTGCAAGGGGATTGGAGTACACAAATAAGGAAGTCTTTCTACAACTGAACAGGACGTAAGTGAGACCACATCTGGAGTACCGTGTGCAACTTTGGTCTTAAGGAAGAATACACTTGCACTGAATGCAGTACCCCGGAGGTTAACCAGGTTGCTTCCTGGGATGAGATGAAAGGCTGAGTAAATTGGGCCTACATTCATTGGTGTTTAGAAGAATGAGGGGTACTCTCATTGAAACAAACAAGATTCTAAAGGGGCTTGACAGGGTGGACGCAGGTTGCTTCACCTGGATGAGGAATCTTGAGTATGGGGTCAGTCATTCAGGACCAAGATGACGAAAATTTCTTCACATAAAAGACTGTGAACCTTTGGAATTCTCTACCCCAGAGGGTTATGGATGCTACATCATCAAATATGTTTAAGGTTCAGGTAGACAGGGTTTTGGTCTCAGGAAATCAAGGGATATAGAGAGCAGTGAAGTTGAGGCAGATGATCAGCCATACTCATATTGAATGGCAGGGCAAACTCGAGGGATAGCATGATCTACTCCTGCTCCTATTTCTTATGTTCTTACATTGTTAAAAAAAGCCTACATCATCATCATTTAACCCAGACTTATTAACAAAGTTGCATTAACTCCTGAGAAATGTATTATGGGCATAAGCAGGTCAGTAAAGTTTTAAAATTTAGTTATTTTCCAATGCCAGTTATTTCTATTGAAATTTTAATTCAAACAGAGTGTCGTATTTGCTTGGTATAGTTACTTTGAAAGAATGACCTATTTCTCTTCACTGGTATCCTTCAATTTACTGAAGATTTGTTGGTTAGTATAATAAAGGATCATATGAAGTTATGAATTCTGGTTTTGAATACTAAACCTGTAATTATATGCAAGCACACCCACTGCCAGTATTCAAACAAATCTTTGTCTGATTCAGCGTCATACTTTGTCCAGTCTAAATTGTCAAAGTGTGAATATTTTTATCCATCTTAAATTTATATTAATTTCCAGGGCTATATTTGTATGGAGAAAAAAGGTAAGAGGAAAGAGTTGTACATAGTTGACCCCATAAATGGTGCTGAATTTCACAAGGGGTAGTGGCTCTGCCTATCAGCTGGAAAGTTGTGGGCAAGCTGCCTTTGCTGGCCCAGAAAGCCACAGCACAATTTTGAATGGCTATGGCTCCCTCTTCCATAAAGGAGGACGTCGTGCCTTCAAGAGTTGTTAGCCAATCAGGTGGTAGCAGCTCTCTAATCCTAGCAACCGAGATAGGGTGAAGGGAAAGAGTAGAAAAATAGATTGGGAGGGTCGAGGAGGAAATAAAGCATGGGTGGCATCCCTTTTGCTGGGGGAGGTGCTTCTGTGGGCACGGGGTGCTGAAACAGGAAGGACCTGCCCCGGCCCCATGCACACTGCAGGGTTATGCCACATGTGGTTTGGGCAAGCTCTGTCACTGGTAAAATATGAGTGCCAGCAGGAGGCAGCCCATAAGCAGCTATTAGTTGGCCAGTTAAGGGCCTCTATTTGCTTAGGTGCAGGTGGTCCACTGACACTTACCACCCACGGAGAAGTAGGCCATGGGCACAGCACCCCATGTTATCCCACCTGATTTTACACTACCAGCCCTGCATTCTTGCCCGCCACCAGTCATGCTGGTTTGCAGTTTGCCTACTATTTGGAGATAAATCGTGGTACATTGGCAGCTTGGGAATAAATGCTTCATTTCACACATTCCGTATCTTTGGAAAGGCTATATTTGATTGTTGTGATTCTAAAGTTGTAAAGAGTTTAAATAAGTTATATTGTGTCATTCAGTATTTAAATAACATATAATGTATCTTTCTTTCTAGCATATTTCCTATTGGAATTTACAGTCAAAATCAGAGAAATTGACAGCCTAATAGCCCACAAATACTGTGTCTTGAGCACTGGTTTATGCAAACTGGAAGCTGATGTCATATCATATCTCTGTACATCCCACACACACTGAAAGATACTGAGGAATGCAATATTGACAGATTAATTAAAACAGCCCACCCATCTGAAAACTCACAATGAAAAAGGAACATTATGCTTGAGGTTTAAAGGATTGACATTGAAAATCTCCGTATGAATTAACCAAAAATCCTCCAGCAAAATTCGAAGAATTTGAAATGATGAGAATATTTTAAATAAAAACAAAAAAATGCTGGAAACACTCAGCAGATCAGGCAACAGCAGTGGAGAGACAGACCAAGGGCGGGGTTTTACGGCCTCGCTCATCCTGAAACCATAAAATCCCGCTCAAGGTCAATGGACCTTCCCAGGGTCCGCCCCTCGCCCGCTCCGATTCCCGTGGCGGGCAAGGCGAGAGCTTCGGGTCTAGATGACCTGTTGTCAGAATGTTAATGTTGCTCTCTGCAGATGCTGCCTGACCTGTGAGTATTTCTTGTTTTTAAAAACAATTCTTGTTTCTAGTTCCGATTTCCATCATCTGAACTATTTTGCTTTCATGTCATAATATTTGAAATGTTTGATGGGAACACTGGATATGGAGAAGTTAAATGTGATAATTTAATCAAATGCAAGGTTTCCAGTTATTGTAAGATTTACAGCGTACACAGGTTTGATACTCAAGTTATATCAGAGCTGTACCAAAAATTTTGGAATTAACTTACTTCAGGAATCCAGGAGGAACTCTTTGCTGGTGAATGGTATAACAACAGTGTAACTGACATTGAAGAAATTTGGGACCAAGTAAATTATCAAGCCACCAGAGTTAGCAGAACTAGTTATAGATTCACCAGATATTCTCTAAGTTCCTTTCTGGAAAGAAACATGCGGGAAGTTAATTATAAATTTCTTGACAGTGCCTTCAAGTGCAGGAATGGCATGTGCTGAAATGCAAATTTTCCCTACTTTTTCAGTGCAACAATGGTTTAACAATAAGTGTTTTAAGTGTTAGAGAGGTTCACAAATTGTGGACTGTGACCCTCAGTGGGGTTGCAGAGAGCACATTTGGGATCGTGAGTCCCCTCTCCTCCAAGCAGCAATTGTGACTGAGCAGAGGAGATGGCCCAGTTCGGAGGCACTGACAAGCCAGTCTTGGATCCAAAGAATCAATTCTGCCAAACAATATGGGACAGGTGGTGAACCCAAAGTGCTCTTTAACATCAGAAAACACTTTCCCTTAGCAGCAAGTGCCGAGTGGACCCAGGACACTTGTGCACTAATCTGGCACAGGAAGAGGCCAGCAAAGACTATCTGTGTCTGGAATGTAGACAAAAACTGTTTGGCCATGGCTGCCTGTTGGGCACGCTCCTTATCCCAGGCTAGTGACTGTTTCATGGGCACCAGCAATGAGACACAAGAAGGAAGAGGAGATGGACTTGTGAGGCAGTGGAGGGAATTGGGGCTGAGTGGGGGACAGTTGGGAAGGGACACTGTTGGGTGAGAGTAAGTGGGTGGAAAAGAGTTTTTGAAAAAGATTTGCTGAGTGCGTCAGCAAGGAGTTTGGAAGAGGGTCTGCTGAGTGAGTGTGGGTGGCATGGAGGTAGGGGAGAAGGATATCTTGCAAATGATATATACTGCTGTTGTCCAGGTCAGACTGCATATGGAAATGGACTGCTTCAGTATTTGAGGAGACTCAAATGGTACTGAACATTATGTAATCATCAATCATTAGCAGAAGGTCACTTGTGACCTTACGATGAAGGGAAGATCATCAATGAAGCAGCATTAGGCCGAGGATACTATCCTGAGCAACATTTGCAGCCATGTCCTGAAACTTTTGTTTTATTCTTTCATGAGATGTGGGTACCTCTTTTCGAGGTCAGCATTTATTACCCCATCCCTAAAGAGATGATTGACTTCAAACAACTATCTTCCTTTCTGCTAGGTATGACTCCAACCAGTGGAGATTTTCGCCCCATATCTCATGTTTGGATGAAGGCTGTATTGAGGTCAGCAGCTGAGTGGCCCAATTTGAACAGTGAGCAGATTATTGCTCTGTAAGCGCTGTTCAATAGAACCAATGATAACACGTTCCATCACTGTACTGACGATTGAGAGCAGAGTATTAGCAGGCAATCTTTGTGATGGGGAGAATATAAAGTAGTAAGGTCAGTTCAGTGTCAAATGGGATGCCATGGTTGTACACAGTCTGGTTCAGACCTCGACAGTAGCCAGGGAAGGAGTACAATTTGCAGCTGAGGAGCTCAAGAGATAAGAGTGAATGACTGCTTTTGTACTGTGATGGTGTGGATCCCAGAAGTGTTGACCATACAGTCATGAAACGAACTCTCAGGAACTTGAAAAATATCCTGAACAAAACAAATCTAGCACAGAAACATCTGAAAAACCAGAATAATCTGAAGCAACTGAACCATCATAGCTGAATGTTTTATAATGCAGCCAAAGTACTGTACCTATTCCAAGTCCACCTGAGAACCAATCTCCTGGCTATTTGTCTATACGAAGTTTCATGAGAAGATTTTGTTTTTAAAAAGACCTTCACACCAACTAAAGGATCAACTCAACTAAGACGACATTAGGCATGCATTGACAAACACAGTTATGAAATCAATTTTTGTAATTATGGATTTAACTTCATCGGTATCTAATCTTTGTGTGTGTAATAGTGTGATTGAAGACGAGTGACTGAGATGTTGCATTTTAAACACCGGGGCATGGAATTTATTCTAAATTGGGATAAATCACTTTGAAGGTAAGGAAACGCACACACTTTACATAACAAACACCCTGATTAGGGACTGGAAGGGATGACACAAGTTCTGTCCACAACACAACACAGAGGCATTGTAGGAGTCTAGAGAAGTGGTGACGAGTTAGAGGTGGATTTTGTCAGCTAACATGTGAAACCTAATGTGTGTTCAAATTGAAGTCACCAACAGCACATAGATTGGACAAAGGAGGGAACTAAGGATATATCCTGAGGCTGCTATTGCCAAATGGTCATATCAGCTCCATGAGAACTTTTCATCTGTCCCTTGCATTGCATTGTAACAATCAAATTAAATGCTTGATTATTAAAAACAATAAAATATAAAAAACTATTAAGCCAATCTATATCAACAGCATCTACTGATTTAAAATTTTTCACAGTCAACCAATTTACCTGGCATACAATGTGCATTGCCATAACAAAGCACTTTGCAACACCCCACGTGGGACATTGCATGTATGATCTCATTTTGTCTCGCATGGCAGACAATCTTGAAAAACAGCATTTTTTTAAAAAAAGGCCAGCAGCTAGGTTTTGCTTTACACTTTCAAAAATGATTGCTGTAGAAAAAGCACATCATGTGCTGGGTTTTCAACAAACGCAAAATATTTTTTCACAAACGTGGACTCGAAGGCAGTGTGCTGGATTTGTCAGGAGAGCATCAACATGTTTGAGTACAATTTGAGTCGCCATTTTTCAATGAAACAGCCTAATCAAGGCAGCAACTTAACAATTGAGAAAAAATACAAGAAAAGCAGAGAAAAATCACTACCAACTTAAAAGTTCAGCAAAATATTTTTGTTCACACAGTTGTGCTTGGTTTCATTATTATGTAGAATTATGATAATCGTATAGTTGTAATATGGTTTTATATTCATTTCTGCGAAAATATATCTGTATTTTGAAACGTTTCTTCAGGGTTGAATTGCTTATCAAAAATATAGATGAATAATTTCTGTTTTTTTTTAAGTTAAAATAGTTTAAATATATTTTGGTTATTGCCAGTCAAATAGCGAATTCAACAATGCTAATACAGATTTAAATGCAAGAAAGAGATCAAAAAATGAGAAAAGTACCAAACTTTCCCTTAGTGCAGTGCATTGATAAGTTTTAGGTATAATAATGAGACACCCCTCTCTTCTAAACTCTAAGGTACAGACCCAGACTACATAGTCTCTCTTGATAGGACAGCTCTCTCATACCCGGAAATAGCCTGGTGAATCTCCTATGGACTGCCTCCAATGTTACTATATCCTTTTTAAGATGAGGGGACCAAAGCTGTATGTAGTATTCCAGTTGTGGCCTCCCCAAGGTAAAAGGTAAAGTTACCACAGTCCAAGATGACCATAGGCTACTCTCTCTGAGGGGGAGAGCTGACTGGTGGTAATTTAACCAGAGGATCACCACATCTCAGGCGAGGGGCAAATTTGAGAAGGTGAGCCTTCAGGAATAACCTCAGCCGGCAAGGGAACTGAACCCACGTTGTTGGCGTTGCTTTGCATCACGAACCAGCTGTCTCGCCAACTAAGCTAAACTGACCCCCTATATAATTGCAATAACACCTCCCTATTTTTAAACTTCAACCTCTTTGTAATAAAGTCCAAAATGCCGTTTGCCTTTTTAAATACTTGTTGAATCTGCTTGCTAGCCTTTTCTGGTTCAGGCACGAGAACACCTAGATCCCTCCATACTTCATTCACCGGCAGTCTCTCTCAATTCACATTATTCAATAATGATCACAATCACTAACCTTGGATGATTTATTTCCTACCCAGCAGTGGGGCCAATTGCATCCCCTTACTCTTTGGCTAGGATCAGTGCTCTATAAATCAGATTTTTAATAAATATGTTGAGCAGTACTTTATTAGGTCAAACATTTTGAAATTTTCAAATTCTAATTTGAAACAAAACATTCTGTAATGTACAATCAATTCAGTATTTGAATTAACATTCATTTCCTACTGAGGGTAAATCTCCAAGAGAACATGCTTAAAAACTTAATAAATCACAAATTAAAAATGGTATTAAGACAGCACATAAACATGGCATGCAATCGGAATCTGACAGAAAGCCCTAAGCCCCAGTAACTACTGGCTGAGAATAAACTTACCAAACATAAACCCAAGACCAGGGATGTGAGGGAAAACACAGCTTCACTGAACTTGTGCTGCACTCCGCCAAGCAGTAAATTATCAATGTCAAATGTACAAGCAGCGTAGACTTGTGTTGTTTTGTTTTTTCCAAACTGGTCCAACTTGAATCAGCAGCATTACTCTATACTTTGAGGTATCCTGTCTAATCTTTCACTAAGAGACAACTTGCTCCTTCAAAAACCAGAGTTCGACCATATACTCAGAACTAATGAAGCCCAAATTATCTTGAAATATACAAATTAGACATAATGGTTCCTCTAAAATCGGATGAATAAAACTGCCAGCAAGTTAACAAAATATTCACATCAAAAGTACTGTGCTTAAGCACAAACAAATCATCTCTGGGCTTGAACTTACCTAAAGAACCTATAGGTTTTTTTCAGTTAAACCTTGTCCATCTGAAACAATGCAACTTGCTCTTTGTCTGGATAGAGCCTTGAATGGACCTTAAATCAACTTGGGCTGCCTCTGGGCTGTGTGTGCAGCAGTTCTCACTGTTAAGTCATTTACAAAGCTATTCGTGCAGAACGGTTCCGAAAAATACAAAACATGATTATTGTTTCCTCCTGCTGTGAAGATTCATTTGTAAATCCAGTGACAACAATTCAGAATTCTCCATGGCATCAGTCCTCAAAGAAAATACAAATCTTAAAATCTGAAAGCCTTTCGGTGCACAGAGGGACTTCTCGCTACAGACAAAATAACTATCGAAACAGACTAGCTCACTGACTTTTTACTGCCCCATTCCACGCAGGACATTTGGCTGGCTGGAAGCCAGAGACAGATTGAACAAAGCAGCTATGCAAAATAGGAATGAGACGAGGGTGTGTAACATTTGCCTAAGCTTTGTTAGAAATGAACACAAAATATTCTGCACATTATAATTTGTGCACTAACCTTTGAGGAGAAAAAATTATATTACAGAAATTCAACAGTGCTGTAAAAACCTCTTCCCAAAACATAATTTAATAGCTCAAGTCTCAATGCCAGATAAAACTTAGCCTTATCAAATGATATAAACTATCCTTTGTCATTACCTCTGAATGAATGCATTAACATTCTTGCTTGATTCTTGTATTCTGCTTTAAAACACAGTTCCTCTGACAGGCGTTCAAAATTTCTAGCATTGGCCAAATGATATTCAAGTGTGTGAGGTCAGTGAGGGTACAGTACCAGGCAGAGATGGTTTAGAGCTAGAGGAATGCTCCATCTGGCAGAGGTACAATTCTTAAAAATCCCTGCAAGTAATACACTGCAACCTCTTCCAGTCCTTTCGGGACAGAAACACTCAAACACTTTTGGTCACCTAATGCTGCAGCGTGTAAAAATAACTGTTGAAAACAAACTCAATATTAAATAGCTGAAATTAATTTAAAAACTTATTTTCTTCTTTCCTAAAGTCCTGGATGAAATTAATAATTGAAAAGTACAGACAAATGTACATCACATAGCTGGTAAGAGTGAGGTAGAAACAGTGGCAGTGAGGACTTTAAATGGGAACTTGGTGAGAATAAGAACTTAGTGCCAAGCAGGAGATAAGCTGGAAGTAAGTAGTACAGAACTTGTGCTTTTTCTGGAGCTAAATTTTGAGCTCAGAGCTTAATTTTTGATTCACTTATCTGGGCCGTTAGAGTGCCAGCAGAGACTCGGATAAACAAACACAAAGGAGGGAACTACAAATATGAGTGGTCTATTAAAAATATATGTGTAGCGAGTCGAATTAGAATTTGGTTTTCAAGGTTGATATGACATGGTACGTACAGTGGGGACCAATGGCCACAGAAAGCTTAAAATAAACTTTCATAGATAGAATCCCACAGTGCAGAAGGAGGCCATTTGGCCCATCGAGTCTGCACTGACCACAATCCCACCCAGGCCCTACCCACATTATCTCAAGTATTTACCTTAGCTAGTCCCCCTGACACTAAGAGGCAATTTAGCATGGCCAATCCACCTAACCCTCACATCTTTGGAGTGTGGGAGGAAACCAAAGCACCCGGAGGAAACCCAGGAAGACTCGGGGAGAATGTGCAAACTCCACACAGACAGTGACCCAAGCCGGGAATCGAACTTGGGACCCTGGCGCTATGAGGCAGCTGTGTTAACCACTGTGCCATCATGCTGCCCTGGTGTGCACAAAAGGACTTGAACGAAGGATCACTACTCGCTTCCCCATTGACCCTATGAATCTGGTCACCGCTGTGTAGAGGTAGATTTTAATGTGCATATTTACAAATCAATTGCCAATACATTAATTAGGTTACAAACCAGGTGTTAGATATGGTGCAGTTGGGGTTCACTGATTAGTCAAAATTGATTTATGTCTGAATTATAAATGAAGGGGAACTGTTGTGTTATGAATATGTGGTTTAGAAACTTGTTATGTTTTGGGACTGGGGTTAGGACCTTCCGGCTTTGCCCATCAATGGGCTCTTCTGGTCTCGCTGAAAGTCAACGGACTTTTGGTTGGCCTGCTGCATTCCCTATGACAGGTGCCACCACAGAAGGGCCGGGATATCCGAGCCTCTTAAATATAGGGTAAAAGGAAGTGGGTCATGTGACCTGTTCTGAAGTCTGCCCATAAAAGGATAGGTGATGTGGACGTTAAAGATTAAAGGGTTGGCCGAGTTGGTTGCTGGAAAGAAGGTGCAAGGTGATCACATATGGAGACAATGTTTAAGTGATTAGATTGATAGTCTCCAAAGTCCTAGTAAGCTGAGGAGCATCTTGGGTTGCAAACAGTAATGTTTTAAACTGTTCATTTACTTCCAAGATAAAAGAGAGTTGGGTATCAAGGCTAGCTAATTAGTATTTCTACCTGGATACAAAGCTCATGCAATTCACATCATGGAAATTGTTTTTGAGAGCGAATCTAACTTAACTCTGAAGCTCACAGACACAGGTATTTGCCAGGATCTGGCTGAAAGTCTCTATGGTTCATCATACAGGAACTGGGGTGGGAGCTCATACTTGGACTGAAAGGACCAAATTCGTGAGGAGCTAAAATAAGGCTGGAAGATTTGCTTAGCTTGACTGAAGGACAGATTTGGGGTTAAAAGTTGCCAGGCTAGTTTTGGGAGAATTGAATGTCTACTTAAAGATACTTAAAAAGTGGGTTTTATTGATTGCATTAGAAACAAAAAGGGAAATTTTGTTCTGAAATCTAAAGTACAAGTGCCTACAAAAATAACTGAGTCAGTTGTGTTTTTTTTGTTACACAAAGTATTAAAACACAGAATCTTGTCTCATCCTTTTCATCCTTTCAGCTACAAACTGCAAGTTTGAATTCTTTTTTAGAAGTCATTAGTCTATACTTGGATTGAAACAATTGTGAGAACTCCCCTTTGAGCCAAGATCGCATAATGGAATGCAATTGTTACAGGAAGAAAGAGTAAAGACTTCTAAAACAAACATTTGACAAAAGGTTGAATTAATTGCATCTAGAGAAGGATGTGCTAAATAGACTAATACTATACATAAATAATAAAACTTGCCCAAACTAACTAAATCAAATAATTGTAGCACTATAAATGACTGTGATATGCCACTCCTGCAAGATGTGGGAGTTTTGAGCACCAACACATACAAGTTAACTAATTCATATTGTTTGAACACGAAATCTTGAAAATTTAAGATCTGCCTAAAATGAAAATGTTAATTAATTGGATAAAACTTGTTAAGTGCAAATCTCAGTCATTATATTTTCATCTGTGTTAAGCAAAACAAATACACCTCAACTAAAAATACATTGTGTTTGAAATCCTGGACAAAACTGGATATTAAGTAATTTTCAACATATACTTCACATCTGGCTTCCTCTTCAAGTATTAGAACAATACTGAAAGTTTGTTTGATTTCAAGTTATTGTCTTGTGAATGCTCCCTCTGCTGGTTGCAAAGAACAGCACACTCAAATGTTCACAGATATAACAAGAACCTGTGGTTCTTTTGACATGGTAAAATGTTCTAAGGTGCTTCAGAGGAGCAATTATCAAACAAAATTTGAGATTCAGTCACAAGAAGGCATTGCAGAAAAGATTCACAAAAATGGCTCCAGGTATGAGGAATTTGAGTTATGAAGATAGATTGGAGCGGTTGGTGCTATTTTCCTATGTACAATCTGTGCCCTCTCGTTCTCAAACCGTTTCCAAAGGGAGCAGTTTCTCCCCGTCCGTCCCGACCCCTCATAAGTTTGAACATCTCTAAAATCATCTCTCAGACTTCTCTTAAGAACATAGAAACATAGAAAAACTACAGCACAAAACAGGCCCTTTGGCCCCACAAGTTTTGATATGTTCGGCACATAAGATGTTCAAACTTATGAGGGGTTGGGACAGACGGGGAGAAACTGCTCCCTTTGGAAACGGTTTGAGAACGAGAGGGCACAGATTGTACATTTGTAGTACAATTACCAAGTAACTGGCAAAAGAAGCAAAAGTGATGCAAGGAAAAACTCTCATGCTGTGAGTGGTTAAGGTCTGGAATGCGCTGCCTAAGAGTGTGGGGGAGGCTGGTTCAATTGAAGTATTCAAAAGGGAATTATACTGTTATCTGAAGAGAAAGATTGTGCAGGGTTACGGGTAAGGCACAAAGTGAATTGATCATTTGGTGAGTCAATGCAGACACATGGGCTGAATGACGACCTTTTGTACTGTAACAATTCTGTGATTCTACGATTTTGAGATAACGAGATAGTAGATCAGAAAACAGTTATGTAGATTTTAGGGAATGTTTTAGGGATATAAAGAGGCAAAGATGTATAGGGAGATCTACCAGAGCTTACAGCCTTTGGCAGATGAAGGCATGGCTGCAATTATGTAGCGATTCAAATTGGGATAATCAAGAGGCTAGAATTTGAGGGCAGATAATTCAGGATTGTAGGGTTGGAAATTATAGAGATAAGGAAAAGGGAGATCATGGAAGAGTCAGCCAGACAGATTTTGGGGCAGAAGATTCAGAACAGATTCTGCTATACCAAGCAGAGATAAGAAGGGCTGTTTTCAGGTTACCTTCCGGAGCGTGGTGAGGATGGACCCCAGTTCAAAAAAATGAAGCATGTGGAGAGTTACAAACTAAGGGGTCACTAATGGGTGTCTCACTACTGCAAGTCCATTCAAATATGTTCAGAAGATGTAGGCAGGTGGGGCAGGGAAGAGCGATCCTGTCAAAGCTAAGAGGAGCTTTGAGGACATTAAACACAAGAATATGTTTCTACTGAGAATGTGGAGTAATGTGTAAATGTAAAATCATATCCCTTTTTAGAAATTATCAGTTTCTACAGGGATCCTAACAGAATGCAGATGAGAAAAACAAAAATGAGATACCAGAAACAACAATACGGAAACAGGAAGAGAAGCCAATGCAGGTGACATTTTTTGACTATAACCCATTTGGTAAGAGAACCATGCAAGTCCTTCTCAGCTGGACAACTGCAGTGAGATGCTGGAGGAGGATAATATGGTTGACCATGTCAAAAGCCAGAGACACTGAGGAGGACAAAGAGGGATAGCTTACCACTGTCACAGTAACATACAATATAATTTGAGACTTCGGGGAGAGTTGTTCTGGTACTGCGACAGTGGCAGAAACATGATTGGAAGATTCAAACAGAGTGTCAGGAAACATGGACACGTATCTGGGAGGTTATGTTCAAGGACTTTGCAGTGGAAAGGGAAGTTGGAGATTTGGCAGTAGATTGCAAGGATAATAGTATGGAGGGAGTGGTGATAGGACATTTGAAGGAGATGGGACAGTACTGGATGAGGGGGAACTATTAATATCAACTAAGATGCAAGTCAGGAAAGGAAGTTTAATGGTCAGCAATTTAGCAGCAATAGGGTCAAGTAGCACGAGGTTGGACTCATCGTCAAGATGAGCTAACAGAGGACATGGAGGGTGATTGGAGAAAAACTTGCGAAAGATGTGAATTGGGGCAGGAAGAATCTTTGAGGAAGTTTGGACTGGAGGATGCTGGGAAAGAAGGGAAGCAACAGAGATTAGAAGATCTAATGGTATCTATCTTAGTGACAAAATCCATGAGGTACTTAAGCTCGTTGTTAGAGGTGGAAGACACAAGAGGGGTTTAAGACATTGTGAAGAAGCAAAGCTAGGGGTTAGCTTTGCAATCTAGGATGATCTTGGAATAATTAGCAGTTGTGACAGATGAGAGCAAGACTCAAGTGTCTTATGTGGACCAACTAGATCTGGCAATGAACAGTTAAACCGATTCTTTGCTATATTTGTTTGCATTCAGTTGTTTGTCATTCACCTTAAATTGGTATCCTCTGGTTCTTGATGCTTCCGTCAGTGGGAATAGTTTCTTCCCATCTACTCTGTCCAGAATCCTCATGATGTCCTGCAGCTCTGTTAAATCTCCTTTCAACTTTCTTTTTTTAAGAGAACAGCTCCAGCTTCACCAATTTACCCACCTAACTGAAATCTCTCATCCCCGGAAACATTTGTATTAATCAACCAAGTTAGCATGGACTTGACTCTGGCTGCATTCCCCAGAGGTCCCATAATTCTCACCAGTATAAATATCAACTAAGATGCACTCAGGAGAACCTTCACTCCTTGACGCTCTACACAGACTTAAGCTGCAAAGTGACCATATCCAGAAACGTGTTATCCATGTAGCTTTTGAAAGGCTTATTAAAAAATACTAACCCAGCACCATCCCTTGTGCTTTCTTTTTTAAACATCACTCCCTGACACTCTGGCTCTACTCTGTATTTTGCCTCCGCCTCTGAGCTCCTTCCCTTAGGGCTCTCCAAACAACCAATCAGCTATGATCTGCGATGCCACCTGCTGATTCTTTTCTACATCACCTCACACTTATCACACCCTGATAAGTGTGAGGTGATACACTTTGGAAGGAATAATTTGATAAGAAAGTACTCAATGAATGGTAGGAAAAGGAGGAAGTTCTGTGGAACAAAGGGACCTTGTCATGTTTGTCCACAGATCTCTGAAAGCAGAAGGACATGTTAGTAGGGTGGTGAAAAAGGCATATGGGACACTTGCCTTTATCAACCGGGGCATAGATTACAAATGATGTGCACCATCCACCAGGTACATGGTACATACTCTTGCAACTCAGCCAACGTTGTCTACCTGATACGCTGCAAGAAAGGATGTCCCGAGGCATGGTACATTGGGGAAACTATGCAGACACTGCGACAACGGATGAATGAACACCGCTCGACAATCACCAGGCAAGACTGTTCTCTTCCTGTTGGGGAGCACTTCAGCGATCACGGGCATTCGGCCTCTGATATTCGGGTAAGCGTTCTCCAAGGCGGCCTTCGCGACACACGACAGCGCAGAGTCGCTGAGCAGAAACTGATAGCCAAGTTCCGCACACACGAGGACGGCCTCAACCGGGATATTGGGTTCATGTCACACTATTTGTAACCCCCACAGTTGCCTAGACCTGCAGAGTTTCACTGGCTGTCTTGTCTGGAGACAATACACATCTTTTTAGCCTGTCTTGATGCCCTCTCCACTCACATTGTTTGTACCTTTAAGACTTGATTAGTTGTAAGTATTCGCATTCCAACCATTATTCATGTAAATTGAGTTTGTGTCTTTATATGCTCTGTTTGTGAACAGAATTCCCACTCACCTGAAGAAGGGGCTTGGAGCTCCGAAAGCTTGTGTGGCTTTTGCTACCAAATAAACCTGTTGGACTTTAACCTGGTGTTGTTAAACTTCTTACATAGATTACAAAAGCAGGGAAGTCATGTTGGAGTTGTATAGAACTTTGGGTGAGGCCACGGCAGGAGTAGTGTGTACAGTTCTGATCAGCACATTATCAGAAGGATGTGATTGCACTGGAGGGGGTGCAGAGGAGATTCACCAGAATGCTGCCTGGGATGAACATTTAAATTATGGAGAGAGGTTCCGTTGGAACAAACAAGACTGAGGAGTGACCTGATCGAGGTGTACAAGATTATGAGAGGCATAAGTGGATAAGGAGCAGCTGTTCCCCTTAGTTGAATGGTCAGTCACAAGGGGATACAAGTTCAAGGTGAGGGGCAGGAGGTTTAGGGGGGATGTGAGGAAAAACCTTTTTACTCAGAGGGTGGTGATGGTCGGGAATGTGCTGCCTGGGAGAGTGGTAGAGGTGGGTTGCCTCATATTTTTTATAAAGTATCTGGATGAATACTTGGCATGTCATAACATTCAGGGCTATGGGCCAAGTGCTGGCAGATGGGATTAGATGGGAATTCAGGTGTTTCTAATGTGTTGGTGCAGACTCGATGGGCTGAAGGGCCTCTTCTGCAGTTTATGATTTCATGATCAGTCCTAATATATCCCCTTATATGGCATTCTGTCAAATTTAGTTCGGTAATGTTCCTGTGAAGCACTTTTGGAAGCTTTACAATATCAAAATCACCACAATAATGCAAGTGTTTGTTGTTATTAAACATATTTTAATCACTCCACCTCTGAAAGTTAGATTGTTCTGCCTTCTTGGAATCTCCTTCCCTACACAAGTGCTATAGCCTGACCAGGAATTTCTTGCAGCAATCCAGTGTTGAGTTCATGATCCAGTTTTTAGGAGATGCAACAAAATTCTGCAGGTTGACAGCTACTATTTTCGCTTCCATGTTCAAAAGGAAAACAATATGGGCGGCACGGTAGCACAGTGGTTAGCACTACTGCTTCACAGCTCCAGGGACCTGAGTTCGATTCCCGGCTTGGATCACTGTCTGTGTGGAGTTTGCACATTCTCCTCGTGTCTGCGTGGGTTTCCTCCGGGTGTTCCGGTTTCCTCCCACAGTCCAAAGATGTGCGGGTTAGGTTGATTGGCCATGCTAAAATTGCCCCTTAGTGTCCTGGGATGCGTAGATTAGAGGGATTAGCGGGTAAAATATGTAGGGATATGGGGGTAGGGCCTGGGTGGGATTGTGGTTGGTGCAGACTCGATGGGCCGAATGGCCTCTTTCTGTACTGTAGGGATTCTATGAATATGAGCAACTTGGATGAGAACAGCAATTCAAAGTGATATCGCAAGAAGGGATGTTGTAAGAAATGATATTGCAATCCATGTTAAAACCCATAATTACTAGTAGTAGTGCATCTACTTCACCTATCAAGATATCAAATGATAACTGGCATATGATTAAACTACTTTATACAAAGAAATGTACCTACTTACAATTGACAAATACCTCAAAAAACATTTTTCCAACTGACCAGAAAAGCAGCAGTAGCTTCTTATATTAATTGTGTTATCTAACCAATTGTTAATATTGTGTGCATCACGGACAGGAGAGGGATTAATTTATAACAGCCCTGATTTATCCTCTTACTAACTGACTGGAAACAGAAAGGTGTTTTTGATTTTTTTTGATTTCCCCCTTTATAAGTGGTGGCATATTTTTCCTAACCCTTCAATTTGGAGTGATCTGGTCCTCTATTAACCCCACATCAAACATGAGATATAGGAAAATAAGAGGGGTGGTTTATTTTACACACAGACACATGAAACACAGGAAGGAGTTGTGCGATGTCAGCAGCCCCTTTTGCATTCATACAAAAGAAGGATAAGAGAAAGAAAGGGTGAGGCAGAATCTCTTGTTATCAAAAGGGGCTTTGTCAACAATTAGAAATTGTCCAAGCTATGTCAGTACCACAAAGTCTCAAGACTCAAACATGCTCAAACCCTAACCACTTGATTTGAACACAGGGCTGCCACAATTTACTTGGAAGTTTTACTTCGATTAAACTTTAAAGATCATGCACCCTGAATTTAAATAAGCTCACATTTTAACATGTTAAAAAAAAACTAAATTCCTACATTCACTAACAGCTACACAACCTCCAAAACAAAAATAATACTTAGGGTACACCTTTGTCAATTTATTTGAAAGAGCAGCAGGCGGCAGTTTGGATGAAAGGAAGAGAAGGCATCACCACCTTGAGGAGCCTCCAACTTTTAATATTCTCAATTAAGAAATCTCTTCAGCTGCCAGGCCATTACTGTGGAGAGGGGAATCCCTCCATAGGATGACCTGTCACCACAGGTGTGGCTAAGCAAGAGGGAAAGGACCTCAAAGCCTTCCTGGAGCACTGGCTCCACCCTCAGTCTGTCACCACAAGGCTGCCTCCAGGTTTAGCCCGACACATCACAGATTCCAGTCAGTCTCTGACAGTTGGCCTGTGGTCGTTTAATGTCCTTAACTGATCACCCCACACTTGTGGACTGGTAGCTCTTCCAACCCACATCCTGAATCAGAGAAATGAGGAAGGATGGTGTCAGCAAACTGGCATGTGGGCCAGTAATGTAGATTTTAGTGCCTGCTCTCCTATTCATAGAATGGAGAAGGAGGCGCCATCGAACCTGCACTGACACTCTGACATCTTACCCTGGACCTCTCCCCTGCCCTATCCCCGTAATCCTACGCATTTACCATGGCCAATCCATCTAACCTGCACATCTTTGGACTGTGTGAGGAAACCCACGCAGACATGGGGAGAATGTGCAGACTCTGCATGGACAGTCACCCAAGCCAGGAATCGAACCTGGGACTCTGGCACTGTGAGGCAGCAATGCCCACCACTGTGCCACCATGCTGTCCCCAATGTGCACATTGGGCTAAAAATCCTTCCCCTGGATGATAATGAAAGGACAACTGATGTACAAGACTAATGTGCAGGAGAAAAGATTCATTGCAAAATCAGAGTATCAAATATTCATTGAACTTCAAATGGAGGGTTCATTCTATTGTTGAATAGTGGTTTCAGTGCTATAGAACATAGAACAGTACAGCACAGAACAGGCCCTTCGGCCCACGATGTTGTGCCGAGCTTTATCTGAAACCAAGATCAAGCTATCCCACTCCCTATCATCCTGGTGTGCTCCATGTGCCTATCCAATAACCGCTTAAATGTTTCTAAAGTGTCTGACTCCACTATCACTGCAGGCAGTCCATTCCACACCCCAACCACTCTCTGCGTAAAGAACCTACCTCTGATATCCGTCCTGTATCTCCCACCACGAACCCTATAGTTATGCCCCCTTGTAATAGCTCCATCCACCCGAGGAAATAGTCTTTGAACGTTCACTCTATCTATCCCCTTCATCATTTTATACACCTCTATTAAGTCTCCCCTCAGCCTCCTCCGCTCCAGAGAGAATAGCCCTAGCTCCCTCAACCTTTCCTCATATGACCTACCCTCCAAACCAGGCAGCATCCTGGTAAATCTCCTCTGCACTCCTTCCAGCGCTTCCACATCCTTCCTATAGTGAGGTGACCAGAACTGCACACAATATTCCAAATGTGGTCTCACCAAGGTCCTGTACAGTTGCAGCATAACCCCACGGCTCTTAAACTCCAACCCCCTGTTAATAAAAGCTAACACACTACAGGCCTTCTTCACAGCTCTATCCACTTGAGTGGCAACCTTTAGAGATCTGTGGATATGGACCCCAAGATCTCTGTTCCTCCACAGTCTTCAGAACCCTACCTTTGACCCTGTAATCCACATTTAAATTTGTCCTACCAAAATGAATCACCTCACATTTATCAGGGTTAAACTCCATTTGCCATTTTTCAGCCCAGCTTTGCATCCTATCTATGTCTCTTTGCAGCCTACAACAGCCCTCCACCTCATCCACTACTCCACCAATCTTGGTGTCATCAGCAAATTTACTGATCCACCCTTCAGCCCCCTCCTCTAAGTCATTAATAAAAATCACAAAGAGCAGAGGACCAAGCACTGATCCCTGCGGCACACCGCTAGCAACCTGCCTCCAATCCGAAAATTTTCCATCGACCACCACCCTCTGTCTTCGGTCAGACAGCCAGTTGCCTATCCAATCGGCCAACTTTCCCTCTATCCCACACCTCCTCACTTTCATCATAAGCCGACCATGGGGGACCTTATCAAACGCCTTACTAAAATCCATGTATATGACATCAACTGCCCTACCTTCATCAACACACTTAGTTACCTCCTCAAAAAATTCTATCAAATTTGTGAGGCACGACTTGCCCTTCACGAATCCGTGCTGACTATCTCGGATTAATCCGCATCTTTCTAAATGGTCGTAAATCCCATCCCTAAGGACCCTTTCCATCAATTTACCAACCACCGAAGTAAGACTAACCGGTCTATAATTACCAGGGTCATTTCTATTCCCTTTCTTAAACAGAGGAACAACATTCGCCATTCTCCAGTCCTCTGGCACCATCCCCGTGGACAGCGAGGACCCAAAGATCAACGCCAACGGCTCTGCAATCTCATCCCTTGCCTCCCAAAGAATCCTAGGATACATTTCATCAGGCCCAGGGGACTTATCGACCTTCAGTTTATTCAAAACTGCCAAGACATCCTCCCTCCGAACATCTATTTCCTCCAGCCTATTAGCCTGTAACACCTTCTCTTCCTCAAAAACATGGCCCCTCTCCTTGGTGAACACTGAAGAAAAGTATTCATTCATCACCTCGCCTATCTCTACTGACTCCATACACAAGTTCCCACTACTGTCCTTGACCGGCCCTAACCTCACCCTGGTCATTCTTTTATTCCTCACATAAGAGTAAAAAGCCTTGGGGTTTTCCTTGATCCGACCCGCCAAGGACTTCTCATGTCCCCTCCTAGCTCTCCTAAGCCCCTTTTTCAGCTCATTCCTTGCTAACTTGTAACCCTCAATCGAGCCATCTGAACCTTGTTTCCTCATCCCGACATAAGCTTCCCTCTTCCTTTTCACAAGACATTCCACCTCTTTTGTGAACCATGGTTCCCTCACTCGGCCATTTCCTCCCTGCCTGACAGGAACATACCTATCAAGGACATCCAGTATTTGTTCCTTGAAAAAATTCCACTTTTCATTAGTTCCTTTCTCTGACAGTTTCTGTTCCCAACTTATGCCCCCTAATTCTTGCCTAATCGCATCATAATTACCCCTCCCCCAATTGTAAACCTTGCCCTGCCGTACGGCCCTATCCCTCTCCATTGCAATAACAAAAGACACCGAATTGTGGTCACTATCTCCAAATTGCTCTCCCACAACCAAATCTAACACTTGGCCCGGTTCATTTCCCAGTACCAAATCCAATGTGGCCTCACCTCTAGTCGGCCCATCCACATATTGTGTCAGGAAACCCTCCCGCACACACTGCACAAAAACTGCCCCATCCAAACTATTTGACCTACAAAGGTTCCAATCAATATTTGGAAAGTTAAAGTCCCCCATGACAACTACCCTGTGACCCCCACACATATCCATAATCTGCTTAGCAATTTCTTCCTCCACATCTCTATTACTATTTGGGGGCCTATAGTAAACTCCTAGCAACGTGACCGCTCCTTTCCTATTTCTAACTTCAGCCCATATTACCTCAGTGTGCAGATCCCCCACGAAGTGCCTTTCCGCAGCCGTTAAACTATCCTTGATTAACAATGCCACTCCTCCACCTCTTTTACCAGCTTCCCTACACTTAGTGAAACAATGAAAAAATATTTATAATTGCCTTATGACTAATAAAGCTGGGAGTTATAAGGGGTTGATAAGAAAGTACATTAACTAATTTTAAAAGGAACACATGGGGCATCATGTGCCAATGTAAATAAGGCCGAAAGAGATCCATTCAGATGTAGCATTATGTCGTTCAATTAATGATTCCAAGAGCTAGCAGAACTGAATGGCTGTTTTGGATAAAATTCTAAAAGTTTATCAAAGATTTGTGACCCAGAAGGAGCGAAAAGGAACAAACCAGCAATAAAATAAAGAATAATTTGAAGATAAAGTCTGAATTGGCCCTTTTATTTTTTTGTTGACCCACAGTGGAGCAGGTTTTGCGTCATCAGCACGAAAGGCAGACTAATATAGTTACATTGTGGTGAGTGGGTTACATTGTGGTGGGTAGGTCTGCATGGCTGTAAAATAATCCTTTAGAAAATAACAATCTAGGCACAGATGTGGACAGTGCTGCACAAAAAACTTTTTGTTTGGAATCTGCTAGTCCACTGATTTCCTCCAACTTGTACATTGCTTTTGAAACAGCTGCTGCACATTACAGAAAATTAAAAAAAAACATTAAACCCTCAAGCACCAGAGAAGCCAAATATAACTCTTTTAAAGATGCATCATCCTGTTATAATCCTGGGGGGGGGAAAAAACAGTTCTTGATATGATCCAGTTAGGGATTAGTGTTTGTTTAAAGTAGACAAAGTTTGACGTTCAGGGCACTTGTTTGGCGAATAAAGCTGCTAGATTCTATGGGTTTTGAACAAACAAAAATAAATTTTAGCATACATAGATAAAACGATTTACAATATTTATCTAATACTCTAACAATCAGGTAAATTTGAGGTCCATGTGAATTTACAGACAAATGATGGTCGAATAAACAGAAGAAGCAACCAAGACAGATTTCACTGAATTCTCAGCAACTAAGTAAGAGTTTTAACAACACCAGGTTAAAGTCCAACAGGTTTATTTGAAGCAAATGCCATTAGCTTTCGGAGCGCTGCTCCTTCGTCAGATGGAGTGGAAATCTGCTCTCAAACAGGGCATACAGAGACTCAAAATCAAGTTACAGAATACTGATTAGAATGTGAATCTCTACAGCCAACCAGGTCTTAAAGATACAGACAATGTGAGTGATTAAGCATTAAGCACAGGTTAAAGAGATGTGTATTGTCTCCAGACAGGACAGCCAGTGAGATTCTGCAAGTCCAGGAGGTAAGCTGTGGGGGTTACTGATAGTGTGACATAAACCCAAGATCCCGGTTTAGGCCGTCCTCATGTGTGCGGAACTTGGCTATCAGTTTCTGCTCAGCGACTCTGCGCTGTTGTGTGTCGTGAAGGCTGCCTTGGAGAACGCTTACCCGAAGATCAGAGGCTGAATGCCCGTGACCGCAGAAGTGCTCCCCCACAGGAAGAGAACAGTCTTGTCTGGTGATTGTCAAGCGGTGTTCATTCATCCGTTGTCGTAGCATCTGCATGGTTTCCCCAATGTACCATGCCTTGGGACATCCTTTCCTGCAGCGTATCAGGCAGACAACGTTGGCCGAGTTGCAAGAGTAGGTACCGTGTACCTGGTAGATGGTGTTCTCACGTGAAATGATGGCATCCGTGTCGATGATCCGGCACGTCTTGCAGAGGTTGCTGTGACAGGGTTGTGTGGTGTCGTGGTCACTGTTCTCCTGAAGGCTGGGTAGTTTGCTGCGGACAATGGTCTGCTTGAGGTTGTGCGGTTGTTTGAAGGCAAGAAGTGGGGGTGTGGGGATGGCCTTGGCGAGATGTTCGTCTTCATCAATGACATGTTGAAGGCTCCGGAGGAGATGCCATAGCTTCTCCGCTCCGGGGAAGTACTGGACGACGAAGGGTACTCTGTCCAGTGTCCCGTGTTTGTCTTCTGAGGAGGTCGGTGCGGTTTTTCGCTGTGGCACGTCGGAACTGTTGATCGATGAGTCGAGCGCCATATCCTGTTCTTACGAGGGCATCTTTCAGCGTCTGGAGGTGTCTGTTGCAATCCTCCTCATCCGAGCAGATCCTGTGTATACGGAGGGCTTGTCCGTAGGGGATGGCTTCTTTAACGTGTTTAGGGTGGAAGCTGGAGAAAGTAGTATTCTGTAACTTGATTTTGTGTCTCTGTATGCCCTGTTTGAGAGCAGATATCCACTCCATCTGACGAAGGAGCAGCGCTCCGAAAGCTAATGGCATTTGCTACCAAATAAACCTGTTGGACTTTAACCTGGTGTTATTAAAACTCTTACCGTGTTTACCCCAGTCCAACGCCGGCATCTCCACATCATTCTCAACAACTACCCAGACCTTAGTAACACTAAGTCAACTAATTGAAGCCAGTCTATTTCACAAGGGATTCCAGTCTTCATCTTCGATGGTCTAGCCTTGGAATCCTCTCCAAAAGTTGTTCCAACTTGGATGGTGTCGACTTGGCCCACCTTGCAAGGTTTCAATCTCACTTACAGAGGTTTTGTTCCTCTGGATTCCCGAGTCTGCACTCCAGCACCAACTCACAAGCACGTTTTCAGCTCTTTCGTCATGCTGAGCACAACATCACTGCTCCAAAGAGGTACCTTTCCCCCAACATCCCGAAGCAGAGAATCGCCAACTTCCTGCTGCTTTTTTCAATTGCCAGGCTTCTTCTGAACCCTCTCCACTTCAGGTCACTTTTCTTCTTGGATCCTCTTTCTCCTTAACTTTAAGACCTCTTCCTGTCCCATGCCTGGGAATCTTCTCTTTTATGGAACTCTCTTCCAGATCCCATAAGCCCATTTTCATACAATTGTCTTTTGTGAAGACACACTGGTTCCACCCCTGGCCTGAAGAATGACAAAAATGCTGGATTGCACACGCACTGCCTGCTCCCAGTCTGTGCACGCACAAAACTCCCAAGGTCCGTTAGGACTTGGGATTCCTGATCCTCCACTCCAAGAGAATATAAGTCTGGATCTCCTAACACGTTCTCCCTCTTCAAGATGATAGAATTTACCCTGCAGTTTGAGAGGGAGCAGCTGGAATCAGATGTAGAACATAGAACATAGAACAGTACAGCACAGAACAGGCCCTTCGGCCCACGATGCTGTGCCGAGCTTTATCTGAAACCAAGATCAAGCTATCCCACTCCCTATCATCCTGGTGTGCTCCGTGTGCCTATCCAATAACCGCTTAAATGTTCCTAAAGCGTCTGACTCCACTATCACTGCAGGCAGTCCATTCCACACCCCAACCACTCTCTGCGTAAAGAACCTACCTCTGATATCCTTCCTGTATCTCCCACCATGAACCCTACAGTTATGCCCCCTTGTAATAGCTCCATCCACCCGAGGAAATAGTCTTTGAACGTTCACTCTATCTATCCCCTTCATCATTTTATAAACCTCTATTAAGTCTCCCCTCAGCCTCCTCCGCTCCAGAGAGAACAGCCCTAGCTCCCTCAACCTTTCCTCATAAGACCTACCCTCCAAACCAGGCAGCATCCTGGTAAATCTCCTCTGCACTCTTTCCAGCGCTTCCACATCCTTCTTATAGTGAGGTGACCAGAACTGCACACAATATTCCAAATGTGGTCTCACCAAGGTCCTGTACAGTTGCAGCAAAACCCCACGGCTCTTAAACTCCAACCCCCTGTTAATAAAAGCTAACACACTATAGGCCTTCTTCACAGCTCTATCCACTTGACTGGCAACCTTTAGAGATCTGTGGATATGGACCCCAAGATCTCTCTGTTCCTCCACAGTCTTCAGAACCCTACCTTTGACCCTGTAATCCACATTTAAGTTAGTCCTACCAAAATGAATCACCTCACATTTATCAGGGTTAAACTCCATTTGCCATTTTTCAGCCCAGCTTTGCATCCTATCTATGTCTCTTTGCAGCCTACAACAGCCCTCCACCTCATCCACTACTCCACCAATCTTGGTGTCATTAGCAAATTTACTGATCCACCCTTCAGCCCCCTCCTCTAAGTCATTAAAAAAAAATCACAAAGAGCAGAGGACCAAGCACTGATCCCTGCGACACTCCGCTAGCAACCTGCCTCCAATCCGAAAATTTTCCATCCACCACCACCACCCTCTGTCTTCGATCAGACAGCCAGTTACCTATCCAATCGGCCAACTTTCCCTCTATCCCACACCTCCTCAGTTTCATCATAAGCCGACCATGGGGGACCTTATCAAACGCCTTACTAAAATCCATGTATATGACATCAACTGCCCTACCTTCATCAACACACTTAGTTACCTCCTCAAAAAATTCTATCAAATTTGTGAGGCACGAATTACAATTAAATGACAATTAATTGTCGGAATTACAATTAAATAAAGCTAACTACAAAGACATGAGGGAGGAGCTGGCTAGAGTTGATTGGAAAGGGAGCCGAGCAGGGAAGACAGTGGAACAGCAATGGCAGGAGTTGAGAGTTATTCAGGAGGCACAACAGAAATTCATCCCAAGGAGGAGGAAACATGCTCAGGGGAGGACGAGGCATCCATGGCTGACGAGGGAAGTCAAGGCCAGCATAAAAGCAAAAGAAAAAGCACACAAAGTGGCAAGGATTAGTGGGAAGCCTTTAAAAGCGAGCAGAGGACAACTAAAAAAGCAATAAAAGGGGAGAAGATGAAATATGAGTGTAAGCTAGCTAATAATATAAAAGAAGATAGGAAGAGTTTTTTTCAATATATAAAAGGTGAGAGAGGCTCAAAAATAGCCATTGGACCACTGGAAAATGAGGCTGGAGAAGTAATAATAGGAAACAAAGCAATGGCAGAGGAACTGAATAGTTACTTTGCATCAGTCTTCACGGTGGAAGACACCAGTGGGATGCCAGAGCTCCAGGAGAGTCAGGGGGCAGAAGTGGCCATCACTAAGGAGAAGGTTCTGGGAAACTTTAAAGGTCTGAAGGTGGATAAATCAGCTGGACCAGGTGGACTACACCCCAAGGTTCTAAAAGAGATAGCTGAGGAAATTGTGGATGCATTGGTGGTGATCTTTCAGGAATCACTGGAGGCAGGGAAGGTACCAGAGGACTGGAAAGTATCTAATGTAATGCCGCTGTTTAAGGGAGGGAGGGAGGCAGCAGACGAGAAATTATAGGCTGATTAGCCTGACTTCAGTCATTGGCAACATTTGAAAGTCCATTATTAAAGATGAGATTGCAGAGTACTTGAACGTGCATGATAAAGTAGGACTGAGTCAGCACGGTTTCGTCAAGGGGAGGTCATGTCTGACAAATCTGTTAAGAGTTCTTTGAGGAGGTAACAAGGAAGTTAGATAGAGAACCAGTGAACGTGATTTATTTAGATTTCCAGAAGGCTTTTGACAAGGTGCCACATAGGAGACTGTTAAATAAGTTAAGTGCCCATGGTGTCAAGGGCAAGATCCTGGCATGGATAGAGAATTGGCTGACTGGCAGAAGGCAGAGAGTGGGGATAAAGGGGTCTTTTTCAGGATGGCAGCCCATGACTGGTGCTGTGCCTCAGGGGTTGGTGCTGGGACCACAACTTTTCACGATATACATTAACGATTTGGAAGGAGGAACTGAAGGCATTGTTTTCATAGAAAGTCATAGAAACTCTACAGTGCAGAAGGAAGCCATTTGGCCCATCGAGTCTGCACCGACCACAATCCCACCCAGGCCCTACCCCCACATATTTTACCCGCTAATCCCTCTAACCTACACATCCCAGGAACCTAAGGGGCAATGTTTAACCTGGCCAATCAACCTAACCCGCACATCTTTGGACTGTGGGAGGAAACCGAAGCACCCGGAGGAAACCCACGCAGACACGAGGAGAATGTGCAAACTCCACACAGACAGTGACCCGAGCCGGGAATCGAACCCGGGACCCTGGAGCTGTGAAGCAGCAGTGCTAACCACTGTGCTACCGTGCCGCCCGCTAAGTTTGCAGATGATACAAAGATATGTAGAGGGACAGGTAGTATTGAGGAAGCAGGGGGGCTGCAGAAGGACTTGGACAAGTTAGGAGAGTGGGCAAGGAAGTGGCAGATGGAATACAATGTGGAAAAGTGAGAGGTTATGCATTTTGGAAGCAGGAATGGAGGCATAGACTATTTTCTAAATGGGAAAATGCTTAGAAAATCAGAAACACAAAGGGACTTGGGAGTCATTGTTCAAGATTCTCTTAAGGTTAATGTGCAAGTTCAGTCAGCAGTTAGGAAGGCAAATACAATGTTAGCATTCATGTCGAGAGGGCTAGAATACAAGAGCAGGGATGCACTTCTGAGGCTGTATAAGGCTATGGTCAGGCCCCATTTGGAGTATTGTGGACAGTTTTGGGCCCCATATCTAAGGAACGATGTGCTGGACTTGGAAAGGGTCCAGAGGAGGTTCACAAGAATGATCCCTGGAATGAAGAGCTTGTCGTATGAGGAAGGGATGAAGACTCCGGGTCTGTACTCGTTGGGGTTTAGAAGGATGAGGGGGGATCTTATTGAAACTTACAGGATGCTGCGAGGCCTGGATAGAGTGGATATGGAGTGTATGTTTCCACTAGTAGGAAAAACTAGAACCAGAGGGCACAACCTCAGGCTAAAGGGACGATCCTTTAAAATAGAGATGAGGAGGAATTTCTTCAGCCAGAGAGTGGTGAATCTGTGGAACTCTTTGCCGCAGAAGGCTGTGGGGGCCAGGTCATTGAGTATCTTTAAGATACAGATAGATAGGTTCTTGATTAATAAGGGGATCAGGGGATATGGAGAAAAGGCAGTAGAATGGGGACGAGAAAAATATCAGCCATGATTGAATGGCGAAGCAGACACGATGGGCCGAGTGGCCTAATTCTGCTCCTATGACATATAGTCTTGGAAGAAAGCAGCTTCAACATAATGAAGGATTTTTTTTTTACACAAAGTGCTTTTTAATAGATAACTACATACTGTATATGTAAACTTTAAATTTCATTCTATAATTACATAGAGTATCATAAAGGTACAAAGGCTTAACCAAAATGAAAGTACATGTGACAAGTAGGATTAGCAGAATTTAAACATCATAACTCAGAACCTGTCTTTGCACTTAACACCCTTTGAATGCCAACAATGACATGTTTGTTTCCCCAATTTATTTATGGTCAACCAAAGATAATGAGAGTATATTAAAGTTTTCTTTAGAAACATCTTGACCAGCTTGTATTTCTATTTTGTACCATGGTTTTTCAACCTTTCTAGTATAACTGTAAACAATACTCTGGTGGCCTTTCATTCCTCACAAATGGATGCATTTTAGTCATGTTATATGTGACCAATGGCTTTCCCATGGGTTTTAGGTTTCTCAACTTTAATACAGAACATGGGTTTTATTTCACCCTTCTGTTGACAGAAACATACCTTCAATGGATCCTTTGGGTTGGCTACAGAAACCGTGTACGTCTGACTGGCAATGATCTTCAAAATTATACAAACATAATATATAGGAGCAGAAATAGGCCATTTCGCTCCTCGAGCCTGCTCTGTTATTCAAAAAGATCATGACTGATCTGTCTGTGTTTCAAGTTCTACATTCCTATCTACCCCCGATAACCTTTGATTGCCTTGAACAAGAATTTATCTATCCCCGTCTTAAAAATATTCAATGACCCCGCCACCACCACCTTCACAGAGTTCCAATGTCGCACTGCCCTCAAAGAAATTTTTTTTTCCTCATCTTGCTCCTAAAAGGGTGACCCCTAATTTTAAAACTTCTTCACACACTTCCACCATTACAGATTTTATTGTTTCATTATTTTGATCAAGACCAGATGGATAAGCCACCACCAAGAAAGTTTTCCTTTTCAAATCATTCTCTTTTCTATTCCTCTAGATTCTCTATGGGTTTACAAATGGAAAATCATTGTCTCCTTGCTGATTACATGATTTATCATACCCACCTGCCAGAACCGTTGCTTCCCATATCAAAAAAACCCAATGGTCTTCCATGGTGACCCAATAGCTATTGGGATGCTGTTTTCAAAATTCTTCCCGTATTATTAGCTCTCTCACATTCTCAAAGGTTTGTTCCAACTTCATTGATTGAAACAATCCATGAAACAACATTTCTTCCTGATAAATTCTACAATTAGTTAATTTGGTCTCTTCTTCAGAGTCTAAAATTCCAACTAATATGCTTTAGGGACAGGCTCATGCAGTTTTAAAATCTCAATTTGAGGACTGTTCTTCAGAAAGGCTAGAAAATACATCCAGAACCTTCCTAACCAAAACACTTTGCAAAATAAGAGTCCATGTGTCCTTTGGCCACGCTAACTTTGTAGCCACCTTTTTAAATGAGACAAAAAAATCTCTAAACTCCATCTTCAGTGCATTTAGGCATAATGCAAAGACTCTTTGTTATATCAAAACTCGGAATGGGACTTGATTTCTTATCTGAAGTGCTGGACTCTAGTTCACCCGATAAACTAAGCTTTTGTCCAACTAGCTCATGCTGTCATGTTTCTTTCTCTATCTTGAGTTCAAGTTCAAGCTTTTGTATTTCCATTACTTTGCTCTATTTACTCTTTCAAATTTTAGCTTTTTTTACTTGTCTATCCCTTTCCATCTCAAGATACTCAATCTGCAACTGAATGCTAGCTAATTCAACCGTATTACCATCTGGATGAACTTCTTCTAATTCCAAGTGTTGTGCTTTTACCTCATTTAAGTTAGCTTTTTTAGCCACAACTTTAACTCGTAACTTAAAAAAATCTGCTAATGTGATTAGCCTTGGTTAATTGTTGCAACTCATTCATGACTCTTCACTTTCTAGAAAAGTCATAGTAATTGTCAAAGCCATTCTACTTTCCAATCAGTATAGTAAAATTCACTGTGGAAAACATTCAAATTATCAGGGCTTCTCCTGAGCCCCCTCTGATCGCCAGGGCTGCTCCCGAGCCCCCTCCGATCACCAGGGCTGCTCCCGAGCCCCCTTCGATCACCAGGGCTGCTCCCGAGCCCCCTCAGATCACCAGGGCTGCTCCCGAGCCCCCTCAGATCACCAGGGCTGCTCTTGAGCCCCCTCAGATCACCAGGACTGCTCCTGAGCCCCCTCAGATCACCAGGGCTGCTCCTGAGCCCCCTCAGATCACCAGGGCTGCTCCTGAGCCCCCTCAGATCACCAGGGCTGCTCCTGAGGCCCCTCTGATCACCAGGGCTGCTCCCGAGCCCCCTTCGATCGCCAGGGCTGCTTCCGAGCCCCCTTCGATCGCCAGGGCTGCTCCTGAGCCCCCTCCGATCGCCAGGGCTTCACCCGAGCCCCCTCCAATTGCTGGAGCTTCTCCTGAGCCTGTCCGATCGCCAGGGCTTCTCCCAAGCCCCCTATGATTGCCAAGACTTCTCCCGAGCCCCCTCCGATTGCCAGGGCTTCACCCGAGCCCCCTATGATCGCTAGGAATTCTCTTGCCCCTCCGATCACCATGCCATCACTAACTACAGCCCTTTTTTGGCCCCGAGTCTCTTGTTCTGCTCCTCTTTCATCTTAACTTTGGGACCACTCCCCGTCCCCTGCCTGGTTCTTCCAGATTATGGCTTTTTGCTCCAGATCACATGAGAACTTTGCTGCTATTTTCTTTTTGCGTGCGTGCCTGCCCTTGGCCTGAAGAATTACAAACCGCTGGATTGTGCATGTGCTGCCCACTTCCGGTCCATGAATATGAAAAATTCCCAATGCCTGTCAGAACCGGGACTCCCTGACCCCCTGCTCCTCGAGAACGTCTGTCTGGATCCTATTACATTGCCTTGCCAATTATTCTAAATTATGAATTCAAATCAGCATCTGCTTCCCCATGTACCTGGATTATTCCAGGATCCAGTACCACCATGAATCTATAACCCATTTCTCCCCGCCACACATTCCAAAACAAAATGATAAGATCACTGTGAAGTAATTACCAAATATTTTAAAGAAAGATTTTCAGAGACCCCTGAATAGAACATTAAAGCCATACACAAAAGGCTAAAAATGACTCACATCGAGTAGTGTATGAAGATGTTGATCCTGGAAAACGCTGTGCAAAAAGTCCAAGTCCTTTTCACTGCAATCTGTTAGTGCATGGATTTCCTCCAAACTATCCAGTACCTGTGAAACAGCCCCTGCAGATTCAAACAAATCACATTTTTGAGCTATTTGAAGAGATGAATATTGATGTTGCATTTTGTTGTTCATTTACCAGGTCAGATGAAAATGACAAAGGAATGGTCAGATCGATGATAGTATGGCCTAAGAACCAGGAAAAAAGTGATGTGATAACATGGTTACCATCACTGAAATGTTTTATCACTTTCCAGGCATGGTACTGTCTCGCTAAGTAAAACAAACTGAAAATAAATCATCAATGTAAAGCTGCGTATTGTGAGATGCAATTGGTGAAAACAGCATATCTACACAGAAAATTTTTAAAAAATTATTTCCAGTCTGTGTTCTTTTAAAAATGAACAGTTATGCAATGCCTTCTGTCTTTAGTTCTCAAGAAAACAGACAGATCGAAATCAACTTAACTAGGAAACTTCAAATTAGTAAGTGACATTTTATATCTGCAATGCTCATTTCTCTATCCATTCTCTGAAATCATAGGGTATTGTGTACATCATTTTCAGGTTTAGCAGCAACATTACAGTCATATTAAATAGAACATTATAATTTGAGCCAGAAGTTGTGAAGGAGAACAAGGAATAACAGGAATTTAAAATCGATGCATCAAGCCGAATAAAGAGCAACAGGCAGAAAAACTGAAAATTAGCAGGGAAAAGTAAAATTTATATATATTTTTAAAAGCTCTACGATCGTCCAAAATCTTTTCTCTTTATTCTTCCCAATTAGAAGGCAGAGATATATATTGAAGTATGGTTCCAAAGACGAGTCACCCAAGTGGCAATCCTTATAATGAGCTTGAACAGAGGGCCTAATGGTGGGCGGCGCGGTAGCACAGTGGTTAGCACTGCTGCTTCACAGCTCCAGGGATCTGGGTTCGATTCCCGGCTTGGGTCACTGTCTGTATGGAGTTTGCACATTCTCCTCGTGTCTGCGTGGGTTTCCTCCGGGTGTTCCGGTTTCCTCCCACAGTCCAAAGATGTGCGGGTTAGGTTGATTGGCCATGCTAAAATTGCCCCTTAGTGTCCTGAGATGCGTAGGTTAGAGGGATTAGCGGGTAAAATATGTAGGGATATGGGGGTAGGGCCTGGGTGGGATTGTGGTCGGTGCAGACTCGATGGGCCGAATGGCCTCTTTCTGTACTGTAGGGATTCTATGATTCTAATAGACTAGTTCAATTATTTACACTTAACCAATTGTAAAATGGGAAGTCAGTTTGATTTTTTTCTCTAAAGCAAAAATTCTGATGTCAATTCTCGCATTGCCTTGGGTTCCAGATATAAAACTGTGCATTTATTGATGGAACCATGAGCTGACCTAACATATTAAAATTGATATACCTGAAGATGGCATCAGAAAAATTTAACCACTTCAAATGCCCAGTCATTTAATATGTTGATTAATTTGTTTACAGTGAAACAAATTTTGAGAGAAAAAACTAAACTTTAGTCTCTGAAAGGCTGTGGTGGACATGATTGGCTCATTTATTTTTTGGTGAATCTTTGTGCTTAACAATGAGGGATGTCAACTCTATGGACATTTTTTCACTTTGGGAACCCAATGCCAGCATTAAGCATTCACAGGTCAATTATAGCATTATTATATACATAGTAAATCTCTCTCAATTTGCTCTAACAATGTGCTTTAATCTAAATCACTGGATCATACACGTTAGTATGCTTTTCTTTAAAACCTCACCAAAATGAATTGGTTTAAATATTAGAAGTATTGCTTTAAAATTTTCACTTGAAATAAAAAAAAGTTTTATTTCCTAAAGCTTCTAACTAAATATCCTCTGAGGATTTTTCCTTTATTTACTTTGAAACTTTATTAAATTCTCTCTTTTAAAATCATCAGTAGAGTTTGCTCAGGTCTTCCCCTACTCCAATGATGCAACATATGAAAACAGCATTTGCACCAAACATCTGCTAAAGCTACGGCAATGGAGCAGGAGAAGTCCTGAGGGATTTACTCCCATCATGTATCTCCCATCAATTACGACAAAATAATCTTTGGATTCTTCTAAACCCTGCTGATGATAGATAACAAATGACATTGGCATTGTACTCTCCATTCTGCCTGTTTCTGCAACTGCTTGACTGCTATTCTTCTACTACAGTGTTCTTTTGCACAGTCCCATTCACATCTACATGATTAGATTAAGGGTTAGATTGATTTTATAGTCTTACGAAGATGTCAATATTTAACCTTGCAACCTCTACTCTGCCTATTACTATTATCTCATTGCATCAGTTTGGTTGCTGTGCTCAGGTCACTTTTTCCAATGTTGGTCTGTATATCTCTCTATCTGGTCCCTAGTCCTCTTCCTCCAAATACTCTTCCTAAACACTTCTATCTTCCCCAACTATGAACCTATCTTCAACCTGACCTAAAGTTCTTCAATTTGTCACCATATCCATGCCAGTTTTGCTATATTCCCTCTTTGACACACTTCATCTCATTTTCTGCTTAGTCTTTGGTCAAAATCACTGATGACTTCCCCTATGGTGTGCTATCCTTTTTAACCCCTCTGCAGTTTTCTCATGACTGACTGCTTTTTCTTCACCTCACGCTCACCAATCTACTTGTCACAGATGTATCTATTGATGTCAGTATTGGTAGGAGTAACCACCACTCAGATCCTTGTGGAAACAAAGTCCCATCTTTGCATTGAAAATACCATCCATTATGCTGTGTGACACTATAACTGTGCTAAATGGGATAGATTTTGAACATATCGAGCAACTCAAAAATGGTTATCCACGAGGCACTGTAGGCTATTGGTAGCAGAATTGTATTCAACCACATATTCCCAAATTAATATTACCATTAAGCTGGGGGATCAATCTTGGTTCAATGAAGAGTGTGGGAGCAGTGTTTCTAAAAATGAGGCGCCAAGTGGGTGAAACCTCAGCACAGGACAATTTGCTAAACAGTTGAAGCAGCACGCAATGGACAGAGTTAAGAGATCCTACAACCAATGGAACAGATCTAAGCTCTGTGGTCCTGTCACATCCAGTCATGATTGTCAGTGAATAAACTAACTTGAGGAGGAGGCTCTGAAATGATCTCATCCTCAATGAGGGGTGCATAGCACATCAGTGCAACATACATGACTGAAGCATTTGCAGTCATCTTCAGCCAGAAGTGCCGAGTGAATCCATCTCAGCCTCTTCCTGAGGCCCCTACACCACCACAGATGCCAATTTTCAGTTAATTTGATTCACTCCCTGTGATATTAAAAAAATAATTGCTGAAGGTACTGGATACTGCAGAGACTATGGGCCTGATTGCCCCAGCAATAGTACTGAAGACTTGGGCTCCAGAACTAACCGTGATGTTAATCAAGCTAGCTACAACACTGGCATTTATCCCAGATAAGTACAGTCCACAAAAGCAGGTCCACAAATCCAGCTTGGCCAATTATAGCTCCATCAGTCTACTTTTGATCAGCAGCAAAACAATGGAAGGAGTTGTTACAGTGCTATCATGGAGCACTTAGGAATAACCTGCACGGTGATGCTCAGTTTGGATTCTGCCAAGGCTCTCATTACAGCCTTAATCCAAACATGCAATAAAGAACTCCAAAGCGGAGGCGAGAGCTGATATCAAGGCAGCATTTGAACGTGTGTGGCATCAAAGTGCCCAAGCAAAACTGAAGCCAATGAGAATCAGGGGAAAACCCTCCACTGGTTGGAGTGATACCTAGCATAAAAGATGATGACCTTCCTTTTGTCATAGGTTCAGAGGTGGGATTTTGGCTGATGATTGCACTATGTGCAGCACCATTCGTAACTCCTTAGACACTGAAGCACTCCGTATCCATATGTAGCAAGACCTGAACAACATATAGGCTTGGGCTGATAAGTGACAAGTAACATTTACGCCACACAAATGAGTATTGCTAACAAGAGGGAATCTAACCATCTCCCCATGACATTCAATGGTATTATCATTGCAGAATCTCCCACTATCAACAACCTGGGAGTTATTATTGACCAGAAACAGAACAGAACCATCCATATAAATACCGTGGCTATCAGAACAGGTCAGAGGTTGGGAATTCTGCAACATGAGTAACTCACCTCCAGAGTGCTCAAATCAGACTCCAGAAGGCACACATCAGCAGTTTGATGGAATACCCTCTACTTGCCTGGATGAGTGCAGCTCCAGCAACACTTAAGCAGCTTGATGAGGCAGCTTGCTTGACTGGCACCCAACCACCACTGCAAACTTTCACTCCTTCCACTACCGATGTACAGATGCATTGCAGTAATTTACCAAGGCTCTTCTGACAGAAATTCAAAACCTGTGACCTTTACCACCTATAATGACAAGGGCAGCAAATGCATGTGAAGATCACCACCTAATAGTTTCCCTCCCAAGTGAGAATGATGTGTCACTTGAACTAATATAACAATTCCTTTACAGTTGCTGGGTCAAAATCCTGGAACTCCCTTCCTAACAGCACTGTGGGTGGACCTAAACCCCATTGACTGCAGTGGTTCAAGAAGGCAGCTCATCACTTCCTTCCCAAGGTTAATTAGGAATGGGCAAAAATACTGGCCCTGTCAATGATGTCCACATCCTGCAAAAAGACAAAATCCTTGTTCTGCCCTTTGTAGTCAATATAGTCCAAATCTGTCATCCCTCATGCTATCCTTCATTAAGTTCTATTGCCTTATTATCTCTGGATTAATCAACCTTTAATGGATTTCTTTGCATCAATTTCAAAATACCTGTCCTCATCTACAAATTCTTTTGCGGCTTTGCTCCTCTCCAAATCTGCGACCTCACTGATTTTACATCAATTTGTGTGTCCTTCACTCTCGTGATCAACTTTCTTGGCCTTCTTCGCTTTATTCTACTTTCAGCTACAGAATGCTCAGCCCTTTCAGTTCCATTCTCTGGAACATTCACAATTTGGCTCTCTGCCTTGTGACATTTCTCCCCTCATTCAAAAGACTCCTGAAAATGCATCTTTTAACGTGTCTTTGTCTATCGCACTAAGGTTGATCCTCATTTCTCACCTGCAGCCATTTCCATCTGAGATATTTCACTGTTAATCACACGATATAAAGGCAATGTATAGTTGTTCGATAAAATGTAGCAACCTATCCCCCCATTTAAAAAATATTAGCTCAAAGATTTTTTCACCTCATCAGTTACCAGTTCAGATTATATTCTGAATTGATCAGAGGATCCAAGAAATGAATGGCTTTTTGATGAAAATGATTCCTGGTGAGGACAAATGCTGAATAACACTTGGAAAAATATTCTTGCACCATGCAAGTAACTTATGAAATTAGTTAACAGCAGGGGAGAAAATTTATTATTCATGCTTTAACACTTACTTCTTGACACATGTGGATTCATTAAAATCGCTTTCATCCCTACAAAGAAAATCCTCTGATTAGGTGGAATTTGGCACCTGTATGAACCATTTATCACATACGACACAAAAAACAGATGGTTTACTCCAACAGGTGATTTGCACTATTTATAAATGCACAAAATTTATAAGGCTATTTAATAGTCAAGCCTCAACTTCCATCCATCATATGTAACATACCCCATCATAGGCTTACCTCTTCATCTACTATATTTATCCCAGTACTTTTAACGACTCGGTCATCCCATTCCCCAAATCCAAATGAAAAATCCAAATCTGGCTGTATAATTTCCAGAATTATCTCAGACCAATCACCTCAAGTTCAGCCATATTCTTTGGAAGAAAGAGTGGCTAAAATGGCACAATATTTCAAATGTAGCACCCCCGCCCCGGTGATTTATAAAAGATGACAGGTGATTTTAATTAGTCAAATTGTGAAATGTGTTTGGTTAACTACACATTCATTGAAAATGTCAATAATTTAAAAAAAATCACACACATACAGGTCCAGCCCCTTTTCTGTCTTTGCTTAACTTACAAACACTTCATTTTTTCTGGAACATTTAAAACAGATTGATTTTGACTAACATGTCCACACAGCAGCAAAGTCCTGATGACCGAAAGCAGCCTGGAGTGATTCTGTATGTAAGGTCATTCACATCAGAACAGAGGAGCTATCGTGCAGGTATATTACTTTTATTCTTTAGCTGCACAATTTTAGTGTCCCATTTTGTTTGCTGATGCTAATATCGTAATTATAAATAAAGGTTAGTCCCTTGTACTTCATGTCAAATGTTTTATAGAAAATTAATTCAATTTAGGGAGTCACCTACCATTTAATAGAGCTGTTTAATTTGTTCCTAATGTTAAGATATTAAATATAACAATGCTTAACACACCTAGATTAAGGGGGAATATTCTCTATTTAGATCAGGAAATGTCTCTTCCTAACTCTGTTGTGCCTGAACAATCTGAATAAGTGTGCTTTCTTTGGCTGCTGTTCTCTCATGTCTCCTTTCCTTCCTGTCGCCAATCATGTCACCTTTCTATCTCCCATCAGGAACTTTGCCTCCTCCAATCCTGCCACAATCAACTACTATTTCTCTATCTTCCCATCATTCTGTCACTGGCCAAGGCTTAATGTGCAGTCTGTGTCTCTCTTAGCATCAACTGAAGTCATTGAAGCATCGGTCGTGGCCTCATTTAAAATTGTCTCCTCCTCCTCTCTTGCTGATCCTCCTGTAAATCTCTGGTAATTTTGCCAACTTCCTTTTCTGCCCAAACACCATACCCACCAATGTGGAATAAAAATAGAGCATAAAAGGGCTGTGGGCGTGGATACAGTACCGGCTGCACTGTCATATAAAAGAACACATGGCCCATGTCTAGAGGGCAGAGATGCGTATAGAGATATGCATGGAGACAGTCCTTAGCTTTGTACATATATACAGTATAAGGTGCTAGTTATGAACAGTTAATAAATTCTTGCTGTTAAACTATGTAAGGGTCAGAACCTCTTTATGAGACCTACTGAACTACACACATCCTACAACACTCCTTGAAATCTTCCAGCAGACCAACAATCACTACCTCTTGCCACATTTCTCTTCAGAATGTCTATATGAGTGAGAGAGTTGATTAGGAGTAGCACCAGGCATGCCTAAAAACAAAATGCCAACCTACTGAAGATACAACACAGGATCACACATACGCTAAACAGCAGAAATCAATTCCTGCCTACCAGACTGATTGGATCCACTACAGTTTGCCTATCGGCGCAACAGGTCCACAGCAGATGCCATCTCGCTGGACCTACACTCAACCCTGGAACACCTAGATAACAAAGACACCTATGTCAGACTCCTATTCATAGACTACAGCTCAGCCTTTAACACCATTATTCCTACGAGACTCCTCTCCAAACTTCGTGGCCTGGGCTCAGCTCCTCCCTCTGCAACTGGATCCTAGACTTCCTAACCCACAGACTGCAGTCAGTAAGCACAGGCAACAATATTTCCTCCACGATCAGCCTCAACACCGGTGCCCCACAAGACTGTCCCCTCAGCCCCTTACTATAACCCTTATACACACCTTTTCCCCTCCAACTCGATTTTCAAGTTTGCTAATGACACCACCGTTGTGGGTCGGATCTCAAACAATGACAAGACACAGTGCAGGAAAGAGATAGAGAATCAGGTGAGCTGGTGCAACAACAATAATCTCTTCCGCAATATCTACAAAACGAAGGAGATAGTCAATGACTTCAGGGAGCATAGTGGAGGGCATGCCTCTGTCTACATCAATGGGGACGAAGTAGAAATCGTCAAGAGCTTCACGTGTTTAGGTGTCCAGAACACCAACAGCCTGTCCTGGTCCTTCCATGCCGACACTATAATTAAGAAAGCCCACCAACACCTCTACTTTCTCAGGAGATTAAGGAAAACTGGCATGTGCGCTACAATCTCACCAACTTCTACAGATGCACCATAGAAAGCATTCTTTCTGGTTGTATCACAGCATGGTATGGCTCTTGCTCTGTCCAAGACCACAAGAAATTACAAAGGGTCGTGAATGAAACCCACTCCAACACTCAAACCAGCCTCCCATCCATTGACATTGTCTACACTTCACGCTGCCTTGGAAAAGCAACCAGCATACTCAAGGTCCCTACGCACCCCGGACATACTCTCTTCCATCTTCTTCAGTCGGGAAAAAAATGCAAAAGTTTGAGATCAGATACCAACCGACTCAAACAGCTTCTTCCCTGCTGCCAGACTTTTGAATGGACCTACATCACATTAAGTTGATCTTTTTCTACACCATAGCTATGCCTGTAACACTACATTCTCCACTCTCTCCTTTCCTTCTCTATGTACGGTATGCTTTGTCTATATAGTGTGCAAGAAGCAATACTTTTCACTGTGTACTAATACATGTGACAATAATAAATCAAATCAAAGAAATTGTATGCAATTGACAGAGCTAAATGATCCCATAGCCAGGAGATCAGATCAAAGCTCTGCAGTCCAGCCACATCCAATCACGAGTCTTTGTGGATAGTTGAGTAATTAACTGAAGAAACAAGCTCTAGAAACATCCACATTCTCAATGATGGAGTGCCCAACACATCAAGTTCAAAAACATTTGCAACCATCTTCAATAAGAAGCTCCGAGTGGATGATCCAGCTCAGGTTCTTCCCGAGGTCTTTGGTACCAGTGATTCCAGTTTTCAGATAATTGGATTTACTCCATGTGATATCAAGAAACAGCAGAATGTACTGGATACAGTGAAGGCTACCTCCTGGCAACATCCCACCTCTAATATTGAAGACTTGTGGCTCCAGAACCAACTGGGACCTTAATCAAGCTGTTCCATGCCAGTTACAACACCGGCACTCCACAAAAATGAGGAAAACCATCCAAATATCACTTGTCCATAAAACGTAGGACAAATCCAATCCAGCTATTATTGCCCACCAATCTACTCTCAATCAGCAAAATAATGAAAGGTGTTGTCAACAGTGCTAGCAAACAGCACTTACTCAGCAAATAAAACAAAACACTGCAGATGCTGGAAATCGGAAATAAAAATGGAAAATGAAGGAAAGACTCAGCAGGTCTGGCAGCATCTGTGGACAGAGACAGTGTTAACGCTGCGAGTCCGTATGACTCTTCTTCAGAGTTCAATTCAATTCTTCTCTGAAGAACAAAGAACAAAACAGCACAGGAACAGGTCCTTCAGCCCTCCAAGCCTGCGCCGCTCATGTGCCCAACTAGACCATTTGTTTGTATCCCTCTATTCCCAGTCTGTTCACGTGGCTACCTAGATAAGTCTTAAACGATCCCAGCGTGTCCGCCTCAATCGCCTTGCTTGGCAGTGCATTCCAGGCCCCCACCACCCTCTGTGTAAAATATGTCCCCTGACATCTGTGTTGAACCTTACCCCCCTCACCTTGAACCCGTGACCCCTTGTGTTCGTCACCTCCGACCTGGGAAAAAGCTTCCCACTGTTCACCCTATCTATGCCCTTCATAATTTTATACACCTCTATTAGGTCGCCCCTCATCCTCCATCTTTCCAGGGAGAACAACCCCAGTTTACCCAATCTCTCCTCATTGCTAAGACCCTCCATACCAGGCAACATCCTGGTAAACCTTTTCTGTACTCTCTCCAAAGCCTCCACGTCCTTCTGGTAGTGTGGCGACCAGAACTGGACGCAGTATTCCAAATGTGGCCTAACCAACGTTCTATACAGCTGCAACATCATATGCCAACTTTTATATTCTATGCCCCGTCCAATAAAGGCAAGCATGCCATATGCCTTCTTGACCACCCTCTCCACCTGTGCTGCCACCTTTAAGGATCTGTGGACTTGTACACCCAGGTCCCTCTGTGTGTCTATACTCCTGATGGTTCTGCCATTTTTGTATAGCTCCCCCTTGCATTAGATCTATCAAAATGCATCACTTCGCATTTATCTGGATTAAATTCCATCTGCCATTTCTCCGCCCAATGTTCCAGCCTATCTATATCCTGCTGTATTCTCTAACAATGTTCATCACTATCCGCAACTCCAGCAATCTTTGTGTCGTCCGCAAACTTACTGATCACACCAGCTACATCTTCCTCCAAATCATTTATATATATCACAAACAGCAGAGGTCCCAGTACAGAGCCCTGCGGAACACCATATTTAGGAAACATTAAGACAGGCAAATCCCCAGGGCCAGATGGCATCTATCCTAGACTCCTCAGGGAGGCAAGAGATGAAATTGCTGGGCCTCTAACAGAAATCTTTGTCTCTTCACTGGATACAGGTGAGGTCCCAGAGGATTGGAGGATAGCAAATGTGGTCCCGTTATTTAAGAAGGGTAGCAAGGATAACACCACTCGTCACAGACCTCCAACCGGAAAAAGACCCCTCCACTGTTACCCTCTGTCTTCTATGGCAAAGCCAGTTCTCCACCCACCTAACTAGCTCACCTTTTATCCCTTGAGATTTAACCTTTTGCACCGGCCTGCCATGAGGGACCTTGTCAAACGCTTTACTAAAATCCATATAAACGACATCCACGGCCCTTCCCTCATCAATCGTTTTTGTCACCACCTCAAAAAACTCAACCAAATTTGTGAGGCATGACCTCCCTCGTACAAAACCATGCCGTCTATCGCTAATGAGATTATTCAGTTCTAAATGCGCATATATCCTATCTCCAAGAATCTTCTCCAACAATTTCCCTACCACGACGTCAAGCTCACCGGCCTATAATTACCCGGGTTATCCTTGCTACCCTTCTTAAATAACGGGACCACATTTGCTATCCTCCAATCCTCTGGGACCTCACCTGTATCCAGTGAAGAGACAAAGATTTCTGTTAGAGGCCCTGAGGAGTCTAGGATAGATGCCATCTGGCCCTGGGGATTTGCCTGTCTTAATGTTTCCTAAAAAACCTAACACTTCCTCCCTTGTAATTGAAATTTTTTCTAACGGGTCAACACATCTCTCTGAGACACTACCAGTCAACATGTCCCTCTCCTTTGTGAATACTGATGCAAAGTATTCGTTTAGGATCTCTCCTACTTCCTTTGGTTCTCAGCATAATTCCCCTCCTTTGTCCCCGAGAGGTCCGATTCTTTCCCCAACAACCCTCTTGTTCCTAACGTATGTATAAAATGCCTTAGGATTCTCCTTAATCTTGTCTGCCAAGGACATTTCGTGACCCCTTTTTGCCCTTCTAACTCCCTGTTTGAGTTCATTTCTACGTTCCTGTATTCCTCCAGTGCTCCATCTGTTTTTAGCTGCCTGGACCTCATGTATGCCTCTTTTGTTACATTGGACTCAAAACACTAATTGTGTTGCTCTCCCCCCAGATGTTGCCAGACCTACCGAGTGTTTTCAGCACTTTCTGTTCTTAGTCAGCACTCACCTACTCACCAATGCTCAGTCTGGTTTCTACCAGGGCCACTCGGCTCCAGACCTTATTACAGCTTTGGTCCAAACATGGACAAAAGAGCTGAATTCATGAGGCTGAAATCAAGAGGCAGCATTTGACTGAGTTTGGCACCAAGAATCCTGAAAAAAACTGAAGTCAATAGGAATCAGGTGGAATACTTCAAACTGGGGTTAGGGTCAAAGGAAGATGATTGTCGTTGTTGGAAACTAATACCTCTATCTCAGGACATCACTACAGGACACTATTCTAGATGCAACCAGCTTCATCTGCTTCATCAATGGTCGTCCTTCCATCACAAGGTCAGAGGTGGGTATGTTCACTGCTGATTGCGAAGTGCTTGGTTCCATCCGCAACTCCTCAGGTATTGAAGCAGTCTGTGCCTGCAGGCTGCACAACCTGGACAGCATTCAGGCTTCGGCTGTCTAATGACATGTATGCCATGTATGTGTTAGGCAATGACTATCTCCAATTAAAAAAAAATCCATCTCCCCTTGATGTACAATGGCACAATCATCATTGGATCTCCCACAATAACATCCTGGGAGGTTACCATTGAGCAGAAACTTAACTGGATCAGCCAAATAAATACTGTGACTATAATAACAGGTCAGAGGTTAGGAATTCTGTGACAGCAACTCACCTCCCATCTCCCAAAAGCCTGTGTGCTATCCACAAGGCACAAGGAAGAAATGTAAAAGTTGCTCTTTAGTTGCCTGTGTCAAAACATCTCAACAACAGGCAAAAAGTTTATCACAATCCAGCTCGTGAGATCAGCACTCTATACACCACCTCAAACATTCACTCCCTCCACCACTGTGCTGAGGGACAGCAGTATCAATTAACTGCGAGTTGTGCTGCAGTAACTTGCGAAGGCTCCTTTCAAATCCATGAGCTCTACCACTTAGAAGGCAGCAGGACATATGGGATCACCACCGCTCACAAGTTTCCTGGCAGGCCTCGACTTGGAAATGCATTGCCGTTTTTTTGTCATTGGTCAGAATGTTGGAACTCCCTCCCTAACAGCACCATAGGTGTACTTGCATCACACAAATTACAGTGGTCCAAAATGGTGGCTCACCAGTGCATTTTCAAGGGCAATTATGGATGGTCATTTAATTATGGTGTTGCCAGCAATGCCCAAAGTGCTTGAATGAAAAAATATTCAAAGGTAGACTTGGTATAAATGTTTTGAGTTAAACCACTGCATGCTGCAATTATGCTGGAATTATGGATTTTGATGCACCTGAAGGTTTATCGTGAATTGTGAACTAAATAATAAAGAATCCAATAGTCATATTGGAACAGTATAATGGTTTACCTGAGTACGATTGTTGGATTATGTAACATGAGCTTTTGAAAGCCCCAATTCTATGGTTGTTACAACTGATGTTTGTGTCTGTAACCTGGTGTTTAATGAAATTAAATAGAATAGAAAATACGAAGTATTGAAAAATGCAGAAATGCTGGTGATATGTTGAACTCTCTCGTGTCAAAGTTTTATGTCCTTGTCTCCAGTAAAACCAGTATATACTCTCATCCCAGCTGATCGCCCTAAACTTGCTAGCAAAATCAAAGCCAATTGGATTGAAAGGGACAGTGGCAGTGCGAATACTAAATTGGTTAAGGGACAGAAAGCAGAATTGTGGTACAAATGATCATTTGGAAGAAAATATACAGTTTTGGTATTAGGACAGTTGTTCTTTTTGATATATATTAATGGCCTTGACTTGGGTATGCAGAAGAAACAAAATTCTGAAATGGAGTAAGTAATGACAGGGATGGCAACAACCTTTAGGAGGACATAAACTGGTGAAATGGACACACACATGGAAGATGAAATTTAATGTGGAGAAGTGTGAGGCAATACATTTTGGTAAAGAGGAAGAGATACAAGTTGTTTGTTCTGTGGTTATCCAGGAGTTAACTGGATTTTCTCAGGCTAACATTCCCTGGGTAATTATCCAGTTAAGTTCCATGGAACTGTCTAAAATCAGAGACTTTTGCAGAGGGTGCTGGAGCAGAGGGACTTCCCAGGTAATTCCCTCAGGTTGGCATGCCAGGATTTATGTGGGGTCTCGACATGCATCTTGGGTTGTATGTCTGGTCTCCAAGAATCCGGAGATTGGAAGATCTGGACCAACATAAACTAAATTGGTTTTGAAGGGAGCGTAGGAACAGAGAGATTGGGCTTGGGGAAGAGTATGTACCCACATTTTTGTAAGGTGGCAGGAGAAGTTGAGAAGGCTGTTAAGAAAGCTTTATTAATATAAGAATAGAGAATAAAAGCAAGAAAGTTACACTAAATCTTTATACTGATTGGGTCTCAGCTAGATTTGCGCGTTCAATTCTGGGGACCACATTTTAGGAAGCATGTGAAAGCCTTAGAGAAGATGCAGGAGATTTAATGGAATACAGCCAGGAATGAAGGACTTCAGTTCTGTGGAAAGACTGGAGAAGCTGTGATTGTTCTCCTTACAGCAGAAAATGAGATGAGACTTTACAGAGGTGTTCAAAATCAAAGGAGCTTGATGGAGCAAATAAGAAGAAATTGCTCCCAGTGGCAGAGGATTGATAAGCAGAAGATTCAGATTTATACAGATTGACAAAGATGACACGAGGAAACATAAAAAAATGAACTGTGATCTGGAATGTACTGCCTGAATGAGTGGAAGCAGATTCAAAATTATCTTTCAAAAGGGAATTGGATAAATACTTGAACGGAAAATGTATTGGACTAAGGAGTGGGACAAATTGGATACCTTTACTCAAGATCCAGTACAAGCATGATGGACCAAATGGCACCCATATGTGCTGTATCATTCTATTATTCTAGCATGGTTCCCATTCTCCATCAATTCCAAGGAATGCAAACTTGACTGCATCTGGCACACAACTGGTTTAGTCATTCGTCACCATAGCTAGCTGGACCAACCCCTGCTCAACAAGACAAACCTCTTCCAGACCTAGTCCTAAACTGGAATTTGTTTCCAGTTTCTCCCTCAGTTCCAATTGTGCCATCTCTGAGCTCATCTCACCTATAAAATCCACCTTGGGTCCCATCACCTCATTCTCCTCTCATTAAACTCCTGGTCATCCAACTTCCTTCACCTGTGCTAACTTAGCTTGTAAATCCCCACATCTGGCTCACTTTCAAAACCCCCATCATCATCCCTCCACCACTTATCTTTCTGCTTCAAAGTTTTGAAGTCCATGCTTATCTTTTCTGCTTGTATCTCTCTAATCAGGTTTACATTTCTGTCACAGTGATGAAACAACTGGAAAACTCTCCATTGCTACCCTCTGAAACTGGGACAATAGTGCATCACTCTCCTTGATCTCTTTGAAGTTTACATGTAATCAACCAAACCATTCACCTCCACTGCTCAGCCCAGTGGGATTGGTTTCACTTTTACCATACTTACTTATTTACATGATGTGGAGATGCCGGCGTTGGACTGGGGTAAACACAGTAAGAAGTTTAACAACACCAGGTTAAAGTCCAACAGGTTTATTTGGTAGCAAAAGCTTTTGCTACCAAATAAACCTGTTGGACTTTAACATGGTGTTGTTAAACTTCTTACTGTACTTATTTACAGGCAGGGCATCTTCAGGAATGGAATTTGTTCCTGCTCCAGCACCACTATGCTGTTGTGCCCAAAAGATTTGCTCTTTTCTATGTGATACTTTTTGGCAATAGTAGGTGGTTTACTAGATTGATACCTGAAATGAGTAGGTTCTTTACTCAGAGTGGTTGGGGTGTGGAATGGACTGCCTGCAGTGATAGTGGAGTCAGACACTTTAGGAACATTTAAGCGGTTATTGGATAGGCACATGGAGCACACCAGGATGATAGGGAGTGGGATAGCTTGATCTTGGTTTCAGATAAAGCTCGGCACAACATCGTGGGCCAAAGGGCCTGTTCTGTGCTGTACTGTTCTATGTTCTATGAAAGGTTGAATAGACCGGGCATGTATCCACTGGAGTTTAAAAGAATGAGGGGTGACTGGATTGAGGCATACAAGATCTTGAATAGTTTTGAAAAGGTGTTGTGGGAAGGATGCTTCTTCTTGTGGGTGAGTCCAGAACTAGGGGACACAATTTTAAAATTAGTGGTCACTCTTTTAGGTCAGGGATGAGGAGAAATTTTTCTCTGAGGGTTATGTGACTTTGGAACACTTTGCCTCAGAAGGCAATAGAGGGTGGAGTCATTGAATATTTTTAGGTAGAAGTAGATAGATTCTTGTTGGTAAAGGGAATCAAAGGTTATCGGGGTTAGATGGGAATGTAGATTTCGAAACACAAGCAGGCCAGCCATGATCTTATTGAATAGTGGGGCAAGCTTAGAGGCCAAATGTTCCTATTTCATATGATTGTAACATAATAACATAAGAACTAGCAGCAGGAGTAGGTCATTTGGCCCCTCAAGCCTGCTCCGCCATTCAAAAAGATCATGGCTGATCTTTTCGTGGACTCAGTTCCACTTAGCCGTCCGCTCACCATAACCTTTAATTCCTTTACTGTTCAAAGATTTATCTATCCTTGCCTTAAAAACATTCAATGAGGTAGCCTCAACTGCTTCACTGGGCGGGGAATTCCACAGATTTACAACCCTTTGGGTGAAGTTCCTCTTCAACTTAGTCCTAAATCTGCTCTCCCTTATTTTGAGGCTATGCCCCCTAGTTCTAGTTTCACCCACCCGTGGAAACAATTTCCCTGCTTCTATCTTATCTATTCCCTTCATAACCTTATATGTTTCTATAAGATCTCCCCTCATTCTTCTGAATTCCAATGAGTCTACTCTGTCTCTCCTCATAAGCCAACCCTCTCAACGCCGGAATCAACCTAGTGAATCTCCTCTGTACCCTCTCCAGTGCCAGTATATCCTTTCTCAAGAAGACCAAAGCTGTACACAGTACTCCAGGTGTGGCCTCACCAGCACCTTATACAGCTGAAACATAACCTCACTGTTTTTAAACTCCATCCCTCTAGCAGTGAGGGACAAAATTCTATTTGCCTTCTTAATTACCTTTTGCACCTGCATACCAACTTCTTGTGATTCATGCACAAAGTCTCCCAGGTCCCTCTGTACAGCAGCATGTTGCAATTTTTTACCATTTAAATAATAATCCATTTTTGCTGTCAAAATGGATGATCTCATATTTAGCAACATTGTACTCCATCTGCCAGACCCTTGCTCACTCACTTAGACTATCTATATCCCTTTGCAGACCTTCAACGTCCTCTGCACACTTTGCTCTGCCATTCACCTTGGTCATGATGTGGAGATGCCGGCGTTGGACTGGGGTAAACACAGTAAGAAGTTTAACAACACCAGGTTAAAGTCCAACAGGTTTATTTGGTAGCAAAAGCCACACAAGCTTTCGAGGCTCTGAGCCCCTTCTTCAGGTGAGTGGGAATTCTGTTCACAAACAGAACTTATAAGACACAGACTCAATTTACATGAATAATGGTTGGAATGCGAATACTTACAACTAATCCAGTCTTTAAGAAACAAAACAATGGGAGTGGAGAGAGCATCAAGACAGGCTAAAAAGATGTGTATTGTCTCCAGACAAGACAGCCAGTGAAACTCTGCAGGTCCACGCAACTGTGGGAGTTACAAATAGTGTGACATAAATTCTGATTCTAGGATCGCATGATAAAGACTCAGGAGGAAAAAAGCAGAAATATTTATGTGAAATAGTGTGACATAAACCCAATATCCCGGTTGAGGCCGTCCTTGTGTGTGCGGAACCTGGCTATCAGTTTCTGCTCCGCGACTCTGCGCTGTCGTGTGTCGCGAAGGCCGCCTTGGAGAACGCTTACCCGAATATCAGAGGCCGAATGCCCGTGACCGCTGAAGTGCTCCCCAACAGGAAGAGAACAGTCTTGCCTGGTGATTGTCGAGCAGTGTTCATTCATCCGTTGTCGCAGCGTCTGCATAGTTTCCCCAATGTACCATGCCTCGGGACATCCTTTCTTGCAGCGTATCAGGTAGACAACGTTGGCCGAGTTGCAAGAGTATGTACCGTGTACCTGGTGGATGGTGTTCTCACGTGAGATGATGGCATCTGTGTCGATGATCCGGCACGTCTTGCAGAGGTTGCTGTGGCAGGGTTGTGTGGTGTCTTGGTCACTGTTCTCCTGAAGGCTGGGTAGTTTGCTGCGGACAATGGTCTGTTTGAGGTTGTGCGGTTGTTTGAAGGCAAGAAGTGGGGGTGTGGGGATGGCCTTGGCGAGATGTTCGTCTTCATCAATGACATGTTGAAGGCTCCGGAGGAGATGCCGTAGCTTCTCCGCTCCGGGGAAGTACTGGACAACGAAGGGTACTCTGTCCACTGTGTCCCGTGTTCACCACCATCAGGCTCACCATAGACTACTCTCCGGAATCGGTTGCATTCTTGGACACGCGCATCTCCATTAAGGACGGTCACCTCAGCACCTCACTGTACCGCAAGCCCACGGATAACCTCACGATGCTCCACTTCTCCAGCTTCCACCCTAAACACGTTAAAGAAGCCATCCCCTACGGACAAGCCCTCCGTATACACAGGATCTGCTCGGATGAGGAGGATCGCAACAGACACCTCCAGACGCTGAAAGATGCCCTCATAAGAACAGGATATGGCGCTAGACTCATTGATCAACAGTTCCAATGCGCCACAGCGAAAAACCGCACCGACCTCCTCAGAAGACAAACACGGGACACAGTGGACAGAGTACCCTTCGTTGTCCAGTACTTCCCCGGAGCGGAGAAGCTACGGCATCTCCTCCGGAGCCTTCAACATGTCATTGATGAAGACGAACATCTCGCCAAGGCCATCCCCACACCCCCACTTCTTGCCTTCAAACAACCGCACAACCTCAAACAGACCATTGTCCGCAGCAAACTACCCAGCCTTCAGGAGAACAGTGACCAAGACACCACACAACCCTGCCACAGCAACCTCTGCAAGACGTGCCGGATCATCGACACAGATGCCATCATCTCACGTGAGAACACCATCCACCAGGTACACGGTACATACTCTTGCAACTCGGCCAACGTTGTCTACCTGATACGCTGCAAGAAAGGATGTCCCGAGGCATGGTACATTGGGGAAACTATGCAGACGCTGCGACAACGGATGAATGAACACCGCTCGACAATCACCAGGCAAGACTGTTCTCTTCCTGTTGGGGAGCACTTCAGCGGTCACGGGCATTCGGCCTCTGATATTCGGGTAAGCGTTCTCCAAGGCGGCCTTCGCGACACACGACAGCGCAGAGTCGCGGAGCAGAAACTGATAGCCAGGTTCCGCACACACAAGGACGGCCTCAACCGGGATATTGGGTTTATGTCACACTATTTCACATAAATATTTCTGCTTTTTTCCTCCTGAGTCTTTATCATGCGATCCTAGAATCAGAATTTATGTCACACTATTTGTAACTCCCACAGTTGCGTGGACCTGCAGAGTTTCACTGGCTGTCTTGTCTGGAGACAATACACATCTTTTTAGCCTGTCTTGATGCTCTCTCCACTCCCATTGTTTTGTTTCTTAAAGACTGGATTAGTTGTAAGTATTCGCATTCCAACCATTATTCATGTAAATTGAGTCTGTGTCTTATAAGTTCTGTTTGTGAACAGAATTCCCACTCACCTGAAGAAGGGGCTCAGAGCCTCGAAAGCTTGTGTGGCTTTTGCTACCAAATAAACCTGTTGGACTTTAACCTGGTGTTGTTAAACTTCTTACTGTATTCACCTTGGTGTCAGCTGCAAGTTTTGACACACTACACTTGGTCCCCAACTCCAAATCATCTTTGTAAATCGTAAACAATTGTGGTCCCAACACCGATCCTGAGGCACATCACTAGGCACTGATCGCCAACCAGAAAAACACCCATTTACCCCAACTCTCTATTTTCCGTTAGTTAACCAATCCTCTATCCATGCCAATACATTACCCGTAACACCATGCACCTTTATCATATGCAGCAGCCTTTGGTGCAGCACCTTGTCAAATGCCTTCTGGAAATCTAGATACACCACATCCACAGGTTCCCCATTGTCCACCGCGCACATAATGTTCTCAAAGAATTCCACCCAATTAGTCAAATATGACCTGCCCTTCATGAACCCATGCTGCGCCTTCCCAATGGGACAATTTATATATCCAGGTGTCTCGCTATTTCTTCCTTGATGATAGATTCAAGCATTTTCCCTACTACAGAAGTTAAGCTAACTGGCCTATAGTTACCCAGCTTTTGTCTACCCCCTTTTATAAACAGTGGCGTCACATTTGCTGTTTTCCAATTTGCGGGAATCACCCCAGAATCCAGTGAATTTTGGTCAATTACCACTAGTGCATTTGCTATTTCCCCTGCCATCTCTCTTAGTACCTGGGATGCATTCCATCAGGGCCAGGAGACTTGTCTAGCTTTACCCCCATTAGCTTGCCCAACACTACCTCTTTCGTGATAATGATAGTTTCTAGGTCCTCACCTGCCATTGCCTTCTTGTCATTAATGTTTGGCATGTTATTTGTGTCACCGACACAAAATATCTGTTCAATACCTGTAACAACATCTGTGAAGATGAAGTCAAGCTTCCATATGTGTGTGACAGTTTTATCTTTCTACCTTTTTCTGAATCTCTCCATTGTGCCTGTGTTATCAGACTGCTTTCCCAACATCAATTTTAAATTTTCTCCATTAAATGTCAGAAAGAAATCGGTCTTTGGTTTCTTCCATAACTCCATACATAGTCACTGATTCCATTATGTTCCCCAGTCATTTTCTCCTGCTCAACCATACTCTCATTCCATATAGTTTTTAGAAAGACTGTCTGTTCCACATATTTTCCACTGTCTCAGCACATTTTCCACTTGAACTCTCAATCCTTCCTTTGTCATCTCCAGACTCAACTATTGTAATGGTCTCCTATGTGGCTTGGATTGTCCACTTTCCCTTAACTCAAGTTTATCTAAAACCTTTCGCCTGTATCCTATTTCATAAATGTCCTGCTCAGTCTTCACCCTTGTTCTTGTGAACCTACATTGTCTACTAGACCCCGACAACTCAAGTTAAAAATTCTTATTCCTGTTTAAATTGTTTCATGTCCTTTCCATTCCCTACTTCAGTAACTTCCTCCATCTCTACAATATCCCACCCCGCAAGCTTTCTGTTCCTCTAACTCTTGCCTCTAGTGCTTTGCCATTATTCACACTGACACTGGTAACTGTGTCCTCCCGTCTTCTAGGCTCCAAATTCTGGAATTCCTTCCTAATATCAATCCACTCTCCTCTCCTTCTTTAAGGCCCTCCTTAGAATCCACCTCTGATCAAGCTTTTGTTCATCATTCCTGCCGTCTGCTCCTTTGTCTCAGAATTCGCCTTTTGTTTGATTAGATCCTAGGAGGGTTTTGAACATTAAATGTGCTATTTAAATGCAAGTTATTGATGTTCATCTTTCTTTTACTCGAGACTTAACCATCAAGCCTAAAATCAGCAGTTTTTATAATACAAAGTACTTTATTTGATCCAAATGCAAGAATCTACTACCTATTTCTCTCCAGTGTGTTTAATGCTGGTGTACTATTGCACGAGCAGGTTTTTGGCAGCTTTGCAAAAATCAGTTGCATTGCTCTGTCCAGCTATCATTGCAGGACACGCAGACAATGGAAAATTTGCAACAGATGAAAAACTTTGCATCCTGTTCTTCCTTAAAATAGTTCATCTACAAGCAGTCTTTGGCCAAATGTAAAATTCATAAACGTGTGCTCCCTTGGAGGAAATAAACATTTCAACATCCCATGACAGTTACCATTAACAAATATCCAAGGCTTAGTCAACTTGTATTTAGTAAATAGTCTAATCACTGAAATGATCAAATACTTGAATACATCATACAAATGGGAAACTGCAGTGCAGTTCAGTTGCAGTACTCTATTTCTGAGAACTAGGTTCAACTTATTATGCTGCTGGAAATCTGGTTCAAACCATGTCCTTATTATAAGCCTCCTCTTTAAAGTGGTTGTAGAGGTTCTTTAATACATGAATCAGGTACTGCAATTCACAGCATTCAAGGATTCAAAGCCCGAAACTTGTTAGTCCAGCAAAGTCTTAAAACTTTGACACAGAAATAGTGTTTTTTTGAGACTGACATTATCACCATCAAAGTAGAACAGTGTAAAGGAAATTTTACTTTGCATCTAACTGTGCAAAACTTGCCTGGGAATGCCTGATGCTGACAGGGAGCCAAAAATTAGAACTTTTCATTTCTCAGTATTAACAACCATAACCATTAAAACAAATCTTAGGAACGCTGTGATTCTCAACATGTATGCATTCAGGACCTCATGATGAATTTATGGCTTATTGTGTTTAAGTCAATTTAAACAATAAAACCTCATCCTTAGCTCTGTCCAAATTATAAATTCTAGTGAATATACATCAGTTGTCAAGTAATAAATTTGTTACCTTAACAATGGCCCTGCATCAAAGCAAATCTGACCAACTAATCATGTGCAGAAAAAACTGCATGAGGTTCGTAACCTTGGGTCAAACATTATTCTGATTCTTGGCATTTATATTATTTTAAGTCAATTATTAACATTTACGACTTTCCTGATTTTTAACAAGCAGTGCCAGGAAAAGCCGTGAAGCACATTGATTTGTATGTCAGGAATTAACTGCATGAAGACAGCATGAAATTCAAATACTATCTCCTCTGTACCATGCCTGTGAAAGGAGAGACAGTGAAATTTACACACACACACAAAAAAGGCACACAGTTTATGTAGTATGAGATGCCTTAAATAGAGAAACAAGTAGATACCTACTTTCTGCAGCTAGCAGTCCTAGTAAGTGGGCAGCATTTGGATAAATAACAAACATTAAGAGTTTTTCAAAAGTCATCACACTAGAAGGTAGTTGCGAATGAATTCTCTAATCCATTTGGAACTGAAAAGGAAGCGATTTATGTTTGTTTTTGGGAATCATTTCAAAGTTGAAGCCACCACTGGTCAATCAGTGAATGTTTCAGCTCAGTGTTGCCCAATACAGTGCCACTAGTCACATACGGCCAATTGGGAATCTGGAAACAGATAGTTACCTTTCAGATTACTGTAGTAAATTAAAAATAATAGACACCACTCTTGGGTATGAAACTTTAATACTTAAATAGGCATGGTGTACACATGTGCCTTTTTGTACATTTGCCAGTAAAATTAAGATTAAAAGCAGGATGTATTTTTAAAAAAATTGTAAGTACCTTACCTCCTTAATTTTGAAATGATGGCAGCTATTTATTAATTAAATACACATGTGCAACACATTTACGTGCAGTGTTTGAGTTAGTGAAAGCATTCTCACTAAAATTAATGCATGTGTAAAATGGTATCACTGCAGTTACACTTGTAGCCATTCAGAAACTTTGATTGGACAACATTGCTTTAGAACAGTTTTGTTTGAACATAACTTTTGTTGTGTTAACCAATCTACTAACTGATCAGATGCATTAGAAGGTAATGTATGAGTATAAAATTAACTCCATCATTTCCCCATTAAAACAAATAAAACAAAAGGCAATCAGCTAATCCCCTAAAAAATGCAATTTTTTTTAAACTTTCAGACTTAATCCTGGGTTTGAGGTGAGTCTTAATTAAACGCATTGTTCACAAAACAGCAATTATTTGTGAACGTCCGTACCAGTGCTCAAATGTTACCAAAGTGCTGGTGAAAAACATATTGTGCAGCACTAAATGTCTATCTTGATGTCAAGACTGGTGTCACTGACAGTAAACTCACTGATCAAATCAGATGTGGTACTTTGAATGATATAAAGAATTAAACAAGAAATGAGCGGTTAAAACTTCAGGACTAATCAAATTAAGTCAGATACTCATGAACATTTCTTTTACCATCATAATAGTATAACTATTATATTACAATTTCAAAGCAGGACATTTCAATGGTTACAACTAAGAGAATATATCAACACCAATTTTTCAGCAAGGACTTTGTCATTGAATGGTTCAGATATAAAGGAAATACAAGTGCACCTTTGGGGATGGTCAAGCAAAGTGGTACAATGAGCACACTTCCGTAAGTAATGAATTGTTCACCGCAAACTTACACAACATTTTGTTACAATATTGCAATTTATTTTAACATATTTCAGAAGCCGATGGTCTTTCAGTGACATGCACTGAAATTTACTGTTAGAGGTAAACACCCAGTTACACCATCAAGTTTGGTTTTATATTGATCACAAAATCAAGAGCAATGAATACAAACTGGCAACTCAGACTAAACTTAGTGCACTGCTGCACAAAACTAAATTCTATATGCTCAGGAAGTAAAGTAGCGATCACTATCTAATTATAGATTACCAGATGCAGAGCTCTAACCACAGGCAAGAGTTTGTATGAAATGAATACTGATGTTTGCATATACAAATTCAAATGAGGGCAACAAGTTTGAAAATTTGCACCTTTTATTTGCTAAAGTAAAAGCAAATTCGTGGGCGGGGTGAGGAGTGAGAAGGTCGGTGGGATGGTGGGGGGGGGGGTGCGAGGTGGAGCTGGGTGGGGGGAGCGGGTTTGTGCAGGAGGATCGTGAACAAATGGGTGGATGCATGGCTGGGGTGAACAGGTGGATGGATGGTTGGAACAAACGGGTGAATCATAGAATCATACAGTGCAGCAGAGGCCTTTTGGCCCATTGAGTCCACACCGACACATTAGAAGCACCTGAACTCCCGCCTAATCCCATCTGCCAGCGCTTCGCCCATAGCCCTGAATGTTATAATGTGCTCATCCAGGTCCTTTTTAAGGATGTGAGGCAACCCGTCTCCACCACTCTCCCAGGCAGCCGCATTCTAGACCATCACCACCCTCTGGGTAAAAAGGTTCCTCCTCACATCCCCCCTAACCCTCACTTTGAACCCATGTCCCCTCGTGACTGGCCCTTCAACTAAGGGGAACAGCTGCTCCTTACCCACTCTGTCCATGTCTCTCAATCTTGTACACCTTGATTGGGTTGCCAATCAGTCTTCTCTGCTCCAACAAAAACAAACCAAGCTTACACAACCTCTCTCCATAACTTAAATGTTCCATCTCAGGCAGCATCCTGGTAAATCTCCTCTGCACCCTCTCCAGCGCAATCACATCCTTCCGATAATGTGGCGACCAGAACTGCACACAGTACTCTAGCTGTGACCTCAGCAAAGTTCTATACAACTCCAAGGTGACTTCCCTGCTTTTGTAGTCTATGCTTCGACTGATAAAGGCAAGTGTCCCATATGCCTTTCTCACCACCCTACTAACATGCCCTTCCACTTTCAGAGATGTGTGGATAAACAAGCCAAGGTCCCTTTGCTCCACAGAACTTCCTGGTGTCCTGCCATTCATTGAATACTTCCTTGTGGAACTGGTCGGTAGATGGTTGGGACGAATGGGCGAGTGGATGGTTGGGGTGAACGGGTGAGTAGGTGGGTATTCAGGTTGGGGATTGGTGGTGGGAGGAATCAGTTTTGGTGCTCCGTTAAGTTATGCCAGATAATCACTGAGTTAGACCAGATATTAAGCTGTGCAACATTTCCAGGCTAGGTGGCCAGGTAAGACCCCCATATTACCCAAATCTCTGACCTGAAGCTCAGTGTCTCATTCTCACAGGGTCAGCAGGAATCAGCCCATTGTAACTTTAAACTTCAAAGGCAATTTCCACACATGTGCATGCCAGGACCTCCATGGGATTCTGATGACCATCTCCAAACTTGTGTCCCATATCTGATGACTGGGAGGTGAGGATTTGGGCCATGGATTTAATATATATAAAATATATTTTTGTTGTAGAGCTTCATCATTTTGCTCAATCAAGGTTACATAGGGATCTGCTTTAATGTCTGGTTTCTCTCAAATGGAAAAAATTACCTGAGGAAGTGGGGTCTTCAGAGAAATCAGGCAGCTCTTCAGGGGGGTCTCCATAGAAAGAATTGAACTTGTGGCTTGATACAGCTGCCAGTACTGCCCCCTGAAATAAATGAAATGAAACATCTATAACTTTATTGGGCAGTTACATTGAGATGACATCCTAAACCAAGAAATAACACGATTGGGTGAACAATCACACCATTATCCTCAATAAAAAGACAAATGCTGTGCATGCCTGTTCGGGTACGCTGAGGGAGAATTTAGCATGGCCAATGCACCTAATCAGCATTTCTTTCGGACTGTGGGAGGAAATCAGAGAACCCGGAGGAAACCCACGCAGACATGGGGAGAATGTGCAGATTCCGCACAGACAGTGACCCAAGCTGGGAATCGAACCTGGGTCCCTAGCGCTGTGAGGCAGCACTGCTAAGCACATGCCACCCATGTTATGGTAGTATCCATATCACAACATGTTATAAATTTTGTTACAGACAGAATGAAAGACTGGAACACCTCTACAAAGCACACATCATGTATTTACTCAGCTTCACCTTTCACTGAATAGTTTCTTTTATGGGGGCAGCACAATGGCACAGTGGTTAGTTAGCATGGTTGCCTCATAGCTCCAGGGACCTGGGTTCGATTCTCGGCTGGGGTCACTGTCTGTGTGGAGTTTGCACTTTCTCAGTGTCTGTGTGGGTTTCCTCTGGGTGCTCTGGTTTCCCTCCCACAGTCCAAAAATGTGCAGGTTAGGTGAATTGGTCATGGTAAATTCTCCCTCAGTCTACCCGAACAGGCGCTGGAGTGTGGCGACTAGGATTTTCACAGTAACGTCTTTGCAGTGTGAATGTAAGCCTACTTGTGACTAATAAATAAACTTTACTTTGTACCAAAGTTGCAGCTGAAAAGTCAACATAATCACAAACAGAAAAAGTTAGAACTCAAAAGGAAAACATCTCATCCATAATTTACTTTTGGCTTGTGATGAAACACACCCTGGTGCACTGTAGTCCATCACTGATTTTTAATCAATTACCTAGATATTTTTAATGAAAAATATATGAGAGTCTTCCTTTGTCTCTCAGTCATTATCAAAGTAATATTTTACTACCAAAACATACAAAGCAGCATTTCATACAGCATGAATAATGGAATTGATCCTCTGGAGGTTTATGGAAGATTATACATATAACATACAAATTGGGAGCAGTATTCACTGTTTTGGTTCCTTGAGCCTGCTCCATCATGCAGTAAGATCATGTGGTTTCATGTGATTGTGGTCTCAATTTTAATACTTAGTCTACTCCCGAAATCTATAATAATTTCAAGATTAGTTCTGCCTAGATAGCAGAAAGTTAGAATTATCAAACTTATATGCCATTCCAGTGTCCAAATAAACAGTTGAATAATAAGCATAAGTTTTATATTGAGAAATAATTCAAATTAAGAACACTATAATTGGTCTGTGCTATTTTTTGGGCATGAGGGTCATAATTCACAATCATGCTATGCCCTGTAAAGTAGAGGTCGGTAGCATGCAAATTCCATGCTGCCAATGTGTTTATCTGATTATAGCATGGGGCTTTTGTGCCCCCGGCTGCTTCTACATTTAGAGCTACGAGCAGGATGTAGAGGCTTCAATGATATTTAGACAGGTTCACTAAGTGGGCAAGAACATGACAGATGGAATATAAAGTGGAAAAATATGAAGTTATACATTTTGAATGGTAAAACAGAAATGCAGAGTATTTCTTAAATGGAGAGGGGCTGGGAAGTGTTGATTTCCAAAGGGACCCAAGTGCCCTTTTCATAAATCACTGAAAGCTAATGTGCAGGTGCAGCAAGCAATTAGGAAGGCAAATTGAATGTTGACCTTTATTGCAAGAGGGAACCAAGCAGTGTGCACTAATAGCATGTGCCTTTTAAAAGGAAGCAGCACTGAATTACAGGAGACTGCTATGGTATTGCTGCAATTGTAAACCAAGTAAATGGAACATCAGGGCAGAAGGGAGGTTCCATGGTCACAAATTCAGTGCTGAAAGCCCTAGTGGCAGAGATGGACAAAATGAAATGCCTTGCTTCTGTGGGAGATTAGGAGACCCTGGAGGAGATTGAGAGCAGGGGGTCAGGGAGGTCAACTCCAAGCATGTGGCCCTGAGGACCTGGCAGGAACACCACAAAAAGTCTAATACCTCACATGTGGTCAATGTCAGTGAATGCATCTTCACATGATATCTCCTACTCTACCAGCCTCTCAGACTGCTCAATGGATCACACCCCAATCACTTTCCAAGCACCGATGTTTGGCACTTGGGACTCATACCGACATTTAGATCACCCCCTTACAACGTTGTGAGCCTCACACCCAAGTCCTACTGCCAACACATACATTCAGCTTGTCAGTTATGGGATGCATATCACCCAAATACAGTGGTACGCGCTCACTGACTTTCTTTCCTCTCTCTTGTGGACAAGGTGGTACAAAATAGAAGGGAATAGAGCAAAACATGTGGGACAAGAATGCTTGCATCTCCTGAGCCTATGGAGGAGAGTGATCTCCGCATCATGGGTCCAGCTACAACAGAATCTGTGACATCTGGCATTGAGGATGACAGTATCTTCCAGATGCTCCCATTCAACACCAAGCTCTCTTTCATTCTGCTATCTGGCAAGTTAAACAAACTGCAGATGATGTTACCATGGGCCTCTTGCCCTCTGCCCAAAACCTGAAGGTGGTGGTGAGCTATCTTTTTGAACCACTGCAGTTCACATGGTGTTGGTATACCCACAGTGCTGATAGGTAGCAATTCCAGAATTTTGATCCAGCAACTAAGATGGGATAGTGATAAAATATAGTTCCAATGTTGTTTGGCTTGGAAGGAAACATGCACAGCACAGTGGCAAAGTGATTAGAACTGCTGCCTCACAGCACCTGGGACCCAGGTTCGATTCCTGGCTTGGGTCACTGCCTGTGTGGAGTTTGCATGTTCTCCCCATGTCTGTGTAGGTTTCCTCCGGCTCTGGTTTCCTCCCGAAAAACATGCTGGTTAGGTGCATTGGCCATACTAAATTCTCCCTCAGTGTGGTTGAACAGGTACCGACCGGATTGTGGCGACTAGAGGATTTTCACAGTAACTTCATTGCACTGCTAATGTAAGCCTACATGTAACACTAATAAATAAACTTTAAAACTTTTCAATTCTAGACTCAGGTAGTGTGTGGAGTTTGCACATTCTCCCCGAGTCTGCGTTGGTTTCCTCCAAGTGTTCCGGTTTCCTCCCACAGTCCAAAGATGTGCAGGTTAGGCTGATTGGCTATGCTAAATTGCCCCCAAGTGTCAGGGGGATTGGCAGGGTAAATACGTGGGGTTACGGACATGGGGCCTGGGTAGGATTGTTGTCAGTGCAGGTTCAATGGGTCGAATGTCCTCCTTCTGCACTGTAGGGATTCTATGATTCTATGAAGGCTGTGGTGTTCCTATACATCTGCTACTCTTGTTCCTCAAGGTGGTAGAGGTCGCGGGTTTGGAAGATGCTGTCCATGAGCTTCCTCCCAACATAATGTCAGTGCCAGTGCTGGGGGTAGTAAATGTTGAAGTGGGCAGGCTGTTTGATGATGTTCAGCTTCATGAATGCAGCTCCAAAGAGTTCCTGATTTGTGTCTTGTAGATGATGGATAACCTTTTGGGACGCTATAAGCTTCTTGCTCAGAATTATCAGCCTCTGACCTGCTCTTGTAGCGACAGTATTTATATAACTGGTCAAGTTCAATTTTTGGCCGAACTCCCAGCAGGTTGAAGGTGGGGGATTCAGCGATGGTAATGTCGTTGACTGTTAAAGGGAAATGATACAAATCTCTCTTATTGGAGATGGTTATTTCTTGGCACTTTTGTGGCACAAATGCCACTTGCCATTCATCAACCCAAGCCTCAGCGCTGCTTAAGTCTTGCTGAATCTTGACAGACTATTCTAGCAAATCATCAGTGAACATTCGAATATATATCTTTCTATTACTATCTCCAGCACATACTCATCTAATTTCTATTTAAATTGAGCTATGACAAAATTTAGAACTGTGGCGTGCTGATTTTAAGGGAGTTAGAGATAGAAATGATTATTAATTGACAAACTTGGTTGAAGAATGGAAAACACATCACGTGGCAATAATTTATCAAGATTCCATTGTGGGTAGGGAAGACATGCATGTTGGGACCTGAGGAAGGAGTATGGAGTTAAACGTCATGGAAAAATAGTATACATTGATGCACTGCCTATTGCTATTGCTTATTTGTTACATTTAGTAAACCTGTTCTGCAGTTTGTAGCCTAAACAACAGACGTCATTATTACTTCTACTTTTCAAAGTCTAGGGATTCTTGTAACGTCTAGTGCACATCTAATGGGATAAATACAGTAACCAGGTGTTAAGGTTAACATTTCCACAATACTGCATTCCCAAATTGGCCAAGACCAGAGATTTGTACTGGACAGAACCTACTTTGCAGAACTATTGCTGTAAACATTGACAAGCACAACAGATTTAACTGCTGGCAAGACTGTAACAAGTAGCATATACAGTAGTGGACACGTGTTGCACATTTTTTTATGCGTTCATGGGATGCGGGCCTTGCTGGTTGGGCACTTAAGAGTCAACCACATTACTGTGGGTCTGGAGTCACATAGGCCTGACCAGGTAAGGGTGACAGATTTTGTTTCCCTTCCTAAAAGGACATGATGGATTTTTACGACAATCAATGGTCATATTTGGACTCTTAATTCCAAATTTTTATTGAATTCCCATTTCACCATCTGCCGTGGTGGGGTTCCAATCTGGGCCCCCAGAGCATTACCCTGGGTCCTTGAGTTACTAGTCCAATGGCAATACCACTATGCCACTGCCTTCCCTTGCTGCAAGGGAAGCTACATGCTGCAAGAATTCCACATAACTGGCTATGGGGTAGTACCCGCCCCTCCCCACTTAAATAAAACACTACGTCGATTATTTAAGCAGCCAAAAATCTTGAATTAATCATACATCAGCAGTTGCAATGTTACAATTTTGCCTACATTTTGTCAATAGTATACTTTGATCATCGCATCTCGGCCTTTTGGCTAAGATCAAGTGTAGTATCGACATGCTGTGCTTGGTTAAAGTCATTAGGTTACATTTTAGCTTCATTTGAAGCAATTTTTAAAAGCAGCATCTTGGCCTTTTGGCTAAGATGCAAATGAGATCACACCTTGGAGGAGGAGCTATGCCTACTCCAATCAGCTTGGATCATGTAGATCAAGCCCAAGACAGGAGGTGAGAGCCCTGTCTTGTCAGCTTGGATCGGGAATGTCTCAACTTGTTGAGACTCTGAATTGGACTTGATTTGATTGAATTGGAATTTTTAAAAAAAACGTTGAAACACATCCTGTCATATGACCAAGTGATTTTCTCTTTTTTGGAAAGTGCACAAACAGCAAATCAGCTGTGTGGCATGTGCACAATGACTAACAAAGCATTAAAGCTGAATCTGCAATATCTTGAACTTATGTAGCCTGGGGCCAGCTGTAAATAAACTATAGTCAAGCAGGTGCCTCTGCAATATCCAGCATTCCCACAATTTTTCAAGGATTTATTTTCCAGGATTTCTCTGTGAAGCCCCTGGAACAAGTGTAAAAAATCAACTGTAATGACATCAGGATCACACCTGCATGCAATCCACAATTACATAGGATTACATCGATTAAAGGCTTTAATTTCAGTTTGATTCCTTGGTGACTGTCTGAGTGGAGTTTGCACGTTCTCCCCATTTCTGCATGGGTTTCCTCCAGGAGCTCCAGTTTCCTCTCTCAGTCTAAAGATGTGCAGGTTAGGTGGATTGGCCATGCCAAATTGCTCCTTAGTGTCCAAAGATGTGTAGGTTGGGGGGATTAGCAGGGGATATACGTGGGGTTATGGGGATAGGATGAGAGTAGACCTGGTCGAAGATGCAGTGTCAGAGAGTCAGTGCAGACTTGATGGGGCTGAATGGCCTCCTTCTGCACTATAGGGATTGTATGATTCACTAGGATAAATAAAGGCAAACAATTAAGTCAAAACTATACAGAAAGGAAATTATTACTCCTTACAATTTTTATATTTTTGCTTTTAATATGGCAATATGAAACAAGTTATCAAAAAGAAATAGGTGTATAAAAAATTGGTTAGACCGGTCTACATATTATAAAAGAGACATGGAAGCAATGGAAAAAGTGCAAGAAAAGATTTACTAATTTAAAAAAAATTTTTCAAAGCATATGGGCATTGCTAGTTAGGCCAGCATTTGTTGTCCTTCCCCAACTGCCCTGGAGAAGTGACGAGCTGCCTCTTGAATCGCTGCTGTCTGTGATGTGTAGGTGCACCTACTGCACTACTGCAGAGTTCCAGAATTTTGACTCGGCAATAGTGAAGTACAGCAATATAGTTCCAAGTCAGGATGGTGTGTGGCGTGGAGGGGAATGTGCACATGGTGGTGTTCCAATGTATTGATGCCTTGTCCTTCTAGGTTTCAGAGGTTGCGGTTTGGAAGACCCTGTTGAAGAAACCTTGGTGAGTTGCTGCTGTTTATTTTATACATGGTATACACTGACGCCACGATGTCAGTGGTGGAGGGAGTGAACATTTGAAGTGGTGGATGGCGTGCCAATCAAACAAGCTGCTTTGTCCTGGATGATTTTGAGCTTCGAGTGTTGTTGTATCCAGGCAAATGGAGAGTATTCCATTAAACGCCTGACATGCCTTTGTAGATGGTGTGTAGGCTTTGGAGAATCAGGAGATTGCAGAATTCCTAGCCTCTGACTCACTCTTGTAGCCACAACATTTACATGGCTGATCCAGTTCAGTTTCTGGTCAATGGTAGCCCCCAAGATGCTGATAATGGGGGATTCAGCAATAGTATTGATGGTGAATGTTAAGGGAGATGGTTTGATTCTCTCTTGTTGGAGATGGTCATTGCCTGGCATTTGGGTGGCATGAATGCTACTTGCCACTTATCAGCCCAAGCCTGAATGTTGTCTGGGTCCTGTTGCATATGGACATAGACTGCTTCAGTATTGAAGAGATATGAATGGGATTGAACATTATGCAGTGAACATCCCCCACTTCTGATTTTATGATGGAGTAAAAGTCATTGATAAAGCAACTGAGCATGATTGGGTCCAGGGAACTACTCCAAGAAACTCCTGCAGCTATGTCCTGGGGCTGAGAAGATTGACTTCCTACAATCATCTTCCATTATAGAAAACACTGAAAAACTACAGCACAAACAGCGCCGAACACATCCCTACCTTCTAGACCTACCTATAACCCTCCATCCTATTAAGCTCCATGTACTCATCCAGGAGTCTCTGAAAAGACCCTATTGAGTTCGCCTCCACCACCACTGACGGCAGCCGATTCCACTCGCCCACCACCCTCTGTGTGAAAAACTTCCCCCTAACATTTCCCCTGTACCTACCCCCCAGTACCTTAAACCTGTGTCCTCTCGTAGCAGCCATTTCCACCCTGGGAAAAAGCCTCAGAGTCCACCCGATCTATGCCTCTCAACATCTTATACACCTCTATTAGGTCTCCTCTCATCCTCCGTCTCTCCAAGGAGAAAAGACCGAGCTCCCTCAGCCTATCCTCATAAGGCATGCCACTCAATCCAGGCAACATCCTTGTAAATCTCCTCTGCACCCTTTCAATCTTTTCCACATCCTTCCTATAGTGAGGCGACCAGAATTGAGCACAGTACCCCAAGTGGGGTCTGACGAGGGTCTTATATAGCTGCATCATTATCCCCGGACTCCTAAACTCAATCCCTTGATTGATAAAAGGCCAGCACACCATATGCCTTCTTAACCACCTCCTCCACCTGCGGGGCCGATTTTAGAGTCCTATGGACCCGGACCCCAAGGTCCTTCTGATCCTCTACCGTACTAAGAGTCTTTCCCTTTATATTGTACTCCTTCATCCCATTTGTCCTACCAAAATGGACCACGACGCATTTATCTGGGTTGAAGTCCATCTGCCACTTCTCCGCCCAGTCTTGCATCCTATCTATGTCCCTCTGTAACTTCTGACATCCCTCCAGACTATCCACAACCCCACCATTATGCCAGATATGACTTCAACCCGATTCCCACTGACTTCAGTTTTGCTAGCGCTCCTTGATGCCACACTTCATCAAATGATATGTGAACTGAGGAAAACGGATCAGGAAAGATTGAACAATCTGGACCAAAGACTGAGGATTGACCTGACAGAGATCTTTACAACAATGAAAGAATTTGATAAAGTAAACATAGCGATGATATTTTCATTCAACAGAAATCAAAACTAGGGGCATAGGTATAACAAACAAATCCACTAGGAAATTCAGAAGAAACCTTTTTATCCATAGACTAATTAGAACATGGAACTTACTAACACAAGGAGTAGTTGACGTGACTAGCATTCAAGGGGAAACTAGAGAAAGTGAGAGGGGAATATAAGGGCATGTTGATGAAGTTAGATGAACTAAGATGGGAGGAGGATTAAGTGAAGCATAAATGCTGGCATAGACCCGTTTGGTGAATAGTATGTTCTACGCTACAAATGCTAACTATGTAATAGTTGGACAGAGAGACATACCTATATATAGTAGGTATTGTGCTTTGTACAGAAACTAAGAAAACTCTGTATTGAGGTGAAAGAAATAGAACTCGAAGTTAATAAGATGAGGTGTTAATAATTACATACAGCATGTGGATTATTTGTTCTGGCATTGTATATGGAGAGAAGCAATATCTGTCTAAACAAAAAGGAATGACAGTTTGGTAGCAGGACTAAGGCAAATAATTCAACTGGCTTGCTTCGAGTGCAATGTAGAGACACAAAGAATGGTAGACTTCTGAGAAATAATCAGTTAAATAGAATAAGCAAGAGGGATTTGGTTTTACAGATAACTGTGGAACCTTTGTAGACAGAAATAGCTTAAACAAGTAGTTAAGATGCTGGCAGGCAACAAACACAGTTGGGATTATTTAAAGTAAAGTTAGACAAAAGTGAGGTCAAATGTTTGGTGGACATGGATGAGTTATTGACTGGTTGGGCCCTGGACCAAGAACAAAATGCCACAGGTAATTATGAATGAGGAAGGGCAATTGGCCCTTTCAGAATGAGACTAAAGTCATCTCTCCATTCACGAATTCAGGGTTTCTGCCTATTTTAAGTGTTGGACCTCTGTGTGAAGAACATCAAGATACCTGTTATAACATTTCTGTTTACTTATTTTTAATCTATGTGCCCTCGTTCTGCTCCAACAATTTAATTTGAATAACATTTCCATTCTATTAACAATCTTATATACCTCATATTATCACTTCGTGAAATCTATAAATCTATTATTTATAGACTGAAAAGCTCAAGTTACTCCTGTCTTCAGCTGTCTTTTAGTTACACACTAGACACTCAAGAACTGTACAATATTCTACAAGTGTTCAATCAAAGGAACAGCTAACACTTTCTGCTGTTGACAGCCCAGTTTTGGATAAGTTCAGATAGCTTGGATAGGATGTAGGAACAGGAGAAGACCACTCAGCCCATATAGCCTGTTCTGGCATTCAATGAGATCATTGCTGATCAGTGGTCTAACTCCATCTATCTCCTTTGGCCCATATCCCTTATTACCTTTAAATCTAGTATCAATTGCCGTTTGTGGAAGAGTTCCAAACTTTTACCACCCTCGTGTTTAGAAATGTTTACCAACATCACTCCTCAACAGTTTGGTTCTAATTTTTAGACTATGCCCCCTAGTTCTAGAATCTCCAACCAGTGGAAATAGTTTTTTATCTACCCTGTATTTTTCTGTTAATATCTTGAAGACTTCGATCAGATCGCCCCTCAACCTTCTAGATTCTAGAGAAAACAAGCTTAATTTGTATAATTTCTCCTCATAACTTAACCCCTGTAATCCAGGTATCATTCTTATAAACCTACGCTGCATTCCCTCCAAGACCAATACCGAAAGTATGGTACCCAGATCTGCTCTCAGTACTCTATGTGGGGTCTAACCAGAGTTTTGTATAGATGCAGCATAATTTCTGCTTCCTTATACTCCAGTCCTCTAGACATAAAGCTAGCATTCCATTAGCCTTCTTGATTATTTTCTGCACCAATCATGGCATTTTAAAGATCTAAGCACCTGAACCCCCAAATCTTTTCGAACATCCACTGTATTTAACTTCATACCATCTAGAGTGTATCCTGAACCATCCTTTTCCAAAATAATTGCAGGATTCCTTCAAAAAGACTGTTCAGCAAATCAAGTGAACTTGGGAGTTTTAGAAACAGGCTGGGAAGCTTTTAAAAGAAACCCTTAAGCACGTCAGTTCTTGAAAGATATAAGCACAACCTTTCTTTACAGCTGTTGTCTTGTCACTGTTATTCTGCAGACTGTGAAGTCCCTCCTGAGTTCTGAGATAAAATGATTTTAGTTTCAGAGAATGAGTTTCATTCACGTGGTTAATAATCATGATATTCAACAGGAAGTAAATGACAACCTTTCAGTATCAGAGAATGAGTTTCAGTCACATGCTCAACAGCCATTGATATTCAGTAGAAAGTAAATGGCAAGTTTTCACGCAACTTGTGAATAATTGGTCTTGTCAGCTTTCCTTTAATACCTGGAGATAGAATTTAGGAGTCTATCGACTTTGTGTTTTGGAGTAAGCTTTGATACTGGCAGATATGAATTCCACTAAGGAGTGCTATTTAAGCTGTCCATTCAAGTGGGAGACCCCCACCCATTATGATTCAATTCAGAACTTTCGGGAAGCTTGATAGTCTGTGTTAAAGTTGCAAAGGTTACCTGATCCCTTTGGCAGTCATTTTAACAGTTCAGGAGTGTCACTTTTTAAATTAATAAAGGCAGTTTCAGAAGCTTCTGTATGACCAATGTTCTTTCTTCATTCTCCATAAACAGGTATTATGACAAACATATAAATAGGGCTCAAGTTCTGCTCCTTTCCTGAAACTTCTGTTCTTTATCTGGGTTTTACACAGTTCTTCAAATGGCAAACTCATTGCTCCTGTTCAGTCTCTCTTTCTCACGCCTACAAATGGATAAATATGCTAATGTGTTTGAAGTTTGCAGCATCACGATCACGGAAAGCACTTCAGCTGTACCCTGACCACAGAAAGCACCCATGACTATAATGGGAGCAAACATAGTTTACAGTGGGAACATAGACTGCATACCACTGTCTAGGGCAGCACATGGTTAGCACTGCTGCCTCACAGTGCCAGGGACCTGGGTTTGATTCCCGGCTTGGGTTACTGTCTGTGTGGAGTTTGCACGTTCTCCCTGTGTCTGTGTGGGTTTCCTCCGGGTGCTCCGGTTTCCTCCCACAGTTCAGAAGAAGTGCTGGTTAGGTGCAATGGCCATGCTAAATTCTCCCTCAGTGTATCCGAACAGGCACCGAGTGTGGCAATTAGGAGATTTTCATAGTAACTTCATTGCAATGTTAATTTAAGCCTACTTATGACACTGTAGTTTATTTATTAGTAAGTTTAGTTTATTTATCTGCAGAAAAGGGGCACTGAAATCAGAGGATTTCACTGGAACCACTTTCTATTCTTCTAAGCAGCCATGAACATGGCACCCATTCATTGGATGGCAACTTTATCTTTTCACTGTGGCCACCATTTGGTACTATAGTGACTGAAGTGCTTCCTAAGCTGCTGTGCCTGCAGGTGCTATTTCACTTCCTCATGTAGCTGTGCTCACGTTCCTGGTTTACTCCTATATTCCCATGCTAGTCCCAAAGTGCCTCCTAAATGGCCAGATCCTCTCCCCAGTTATCAAGCATCATCTTCCTCTCCCTAAACTGACAGTGCTGCTTTTATCTTTATGCCACTTTGAAAACTTATTGCATTGAATTATTTTGACTTGCATATTTTAGATTGCAACCAAAGGTGGATACCAAACAGTTGAGAATGTCTATTTTGTGTCGAGGTCTAGGTCAGCTTCTAGTAATGTGCTCAGGATAATGAGCAGAAATCCTGTTTAGTAATTGTTTTTTATCTATTGGTTGTGTATTAACAAATTGCTACTTCAATCTTTGGAAGAATCTTTGGATGAGGAAGAAAAGAGGAAAACTTACAATTATATAATACCTTTCATACCATTAGGACAGCCCCAAGGCACTTTACAGACTATGAAGTATTTTTGAAGCATAGTCATTTTCTTAATATAAGAAACACAGCACCAATTTGCAGGTTATCACGAACAGTAATACAATAATGCAATCAGTTAAGATTATTCTTATTCCTACAAAACTCATCTCCAAACTCCGTGGCCTAGAGCTCAGCGGCTCCCTCTGGATCCTAGACTTCCTAACCCACAGACCGTAATCAGTAAGGATAGGCAACAACACCTCCTCCATAATCATCCTCAACACCGGTGCCTCACAACGCTGCACCCTCAGCTCCTTACTATAACCCTTATACACCTATGACTGTGTGGCCAAATTCCGCTCCAACTTGATTTTCAAGTTTGCTGATGACACCATCATAGTGGGTCAGATCTCAAACAATGACAGGACATGGTACAGGAAAGAGATAGAGAATCTGGTGAACTAGTGCGACGACAATAATCTCTCCCTCAATGTCAACAAAAGGAAGGAGATAGTCATCGACTTCAGGAAGTGTAGTGGAGGACATGCCCTTGTCTACATCAATGGGACAAAGTGGAAATGGTCAAGAGCTTCAAGTTTCTAGGTGTCCAGATCACCAACAACTAGTTCTGATTGGTCCATGTTGACGCTATAGTTAAGAAAACCCACCAATGCCTCTACTCTCTCAGGAGGCTAAGGAAATTTGGTATGTCCACTACGACTTTCACCACCTTTTACAAATGCACTATAGAAAGCATGCTTTCTGGTTGTATCACAGCTTGGTATGTCTAAGACAGCAAAAAGCTACAAAGAATCGTGAACAAAGCCCAGTCCTACGTGCAAACCAGCTTCCCATCCATTGACTCCGTCTACACTTCCTGCTGTCTTGGAAAAGCAGCCAGCATAATCAAGAACTCCACACATGTCAGACATACCCTCTTCTAGCTTCTCCTGTCGGGAAAAAGACACTTAGTCTGAAAACATGTACCAACAAACTCAAGAACAGGTTCTTCCCTGCTGTCATCAGACTTTTGAATGGTCTTATCATATATAAAGCTGATCTTTCTCTTCACCTTGCCTATAACTGCAACACTATATCCTGCACCCTATCCTTTCCTTCTCCCCTATGTACTCTACGAATGGTATGTTTTGGCTGTATAGAGCATAAGAAACAATACTTTTCACTGTATCCCAATACACGTGACAATAATAAATCAAAGCAAATAATCTGTTTTAGTAATGTTGATATGAAGGTAAATATTGGCTAGGAAATCCGAGAGAACACCTTTGAATCATCTGTACCTCTTTGAAATGGTGCCATGGATCTTTTATATTCACAAGGGTGGTTTGGTTTAATGCCTCATTTGGTGCTTTCTTCTCCAAAGTGGGGCCTGAATCCCCAACTTCATAGAAATCCTACAGTACAGAAAGAGACCATTCGGCCCATCGAGTCTGCACCGACCACAATCCCACCCAGGCCCTACTTGTGACTTAGGAGGCGAGAGTGCGGAAAGTCATCGCTGTTTACCAAGGATATGCACAGCATATTTCATTTAAAATATGCCACTTAATGTATTTTATACAACTAATAAATCTGTAAGTAAATTAAATGATTTAGAGTGAAACTCTCCTTCAGCGGAAACACACATCTTTAAACTGTTCAGTTGACAATATCTTCCAACTGCAACTTACTGCATGGAGTTTGAAAATCCTGCTACACAAATTTAAAAATCAGTTGCCAGTCAAATATAAACTGAACCAATTGTGAAGTCTGTATATAAATAAATATCTTGCCATAACCTCAAGCCAGCTAGCAGAGAAATTACAGCAAACCGTGCAACATTACATAGGGACAGGATAGTTGAAGAACGTTGGCTTTAACTATCCGTTAAAATTCTCACTGCACAGCGATTGTTTTATAGGGATGACCACCAGAACGCCAAACGTAATGCACAGAACCAAAATCCCAGACTCTTCCCTATTTAAGAGTGGCAGAGCACAGAAACCTCATTCCTCTATCAGTGCTGACAAATGCCAGATTCCTTAATGCTGCCCCAAAAACCCATCTGATTCACCAATGTTCTATGGCCCCGATGTGCCTGTGGGAGAGAACAAACTATGCACCACATCATAGTCCAATCCACAGACTCAATGGAGGCCCATGTGCACTCATCATGGCAGGAATGGAAGAAACTTTGGCTTAAGGACTTTGCATTTGCCAAATAAAATGAAACTAATGTCCTTTAGGGAAGGAAATCTGTCCTATATGCCTGGTCTGGTCTACATGTGACTCCAGATCCACAGCAATGCAGTTGACTCTTAACGTCCACTGAATTGGCCTAGCAAGCCACTCAGTTAAGGGCAATTAGGGACAGGCAATAAATGCTGGTCTAGTGACGCTCACATCCCATGAATGAATAAAAAGGATCTTCCCCACAGTTGCTAGGGACAGATACTAAATGTCTAGTATCTAGCGACCATCAAAACCCCGGCCAATCTGCAGTCTAATCCATGATCCTCCTCCTTCAATGCTAGAAAGTCTTACACAGTTTATTCCCTCTACCAGAGCTGGCCAGTACAAATACTCAATGCGTCAAGATCCAGGTACTGTTATCATCTCCTCAGAGCCATCAAACCCCAGATCAACTCCCATCCAATTTACCTCGGTCATTACTCTCTAACCTTGAACCATTTCCACTCTCTGCCACCCCACTGATATTGCCAAACCCAAGATTGTATTAACAATGGTAGACAAGGAATCGCTGAAAACCAGCACCCTCTCCTCCATCCTTCCCAACAGCAAGTGCTGCCAAACTTCCGTGTACGTAAATCCCTTACCTGCAATATTGCCAGACTGCACAAATGCTACGGACCCTGTGCTCCCATACATAAGACCTCTGAATGCTAGGACCTCATATTCACCAGTGTTCCCACATATTGGCCAAGATTTTCACCTCCCATTTGTGCCAGGTGGGTTCGGTGACAGCAGCAGCAAATATCCCGTGAAGGTCAAAGTTGCGTTTCATGCTGATGTCATAGCAGGAAGCAATTGCCCCCTCCTCTCATCAGTGATGGGCTGTGTTAATGTTGAGAACCTCATTATAATACATTAACATATAATTATCAGGTCCATATGCCTGAATCATTCCACCATGTCGAAAAATTCATCCATGCAGTGTGATGTCAGAACTGCACAAAGCACGACTAAACTCAGGTGGTGTGCACCTGACAAGCAGTACTCCCAGGGTAGCTCAGAGGTGAATGTAGCACTCGGGGAAGGGATAGTGCCCAGGTAGTGCCAGCTTGTTGCCAGTGGGATGCCATCTTGATGCCAGAAGGTGCACCTGGGTGAAGTTTGTTTTCTGGTTTGCTAGCACACCCACCCACGCCTGTCAGGTCGACATAGACATATATCCTATTTGGGGCCACCTTCCCACTGTTCCTGAATGCAAGGCCTTGCCAGATGCCAGTTCAATCCCAAGCCACATCCCCTTCAAGTATTAGCCTTCTCTCAGATTCCAAAATTCCTTGCCTTCTATTTCCAGGCTCCACCTCACTTTGTTTCCTTCCATTCTATCCCAGTTTGAAACCCATGGTCCACACTTTGTTTAGAACGTACATGGGTTCCATCCTTTCTTAGCCTCTCCTTTCCTGATCCTGAAGCCAGCTTTGATTGCATACCATTTATACATATAAAAAGAATGTTGGAAATCTGAAACAAAATAGAAGATTCTGGATATACACAACAATTTGATCCACATCTGAAAACAGAAGGCCAGTTAGTGTGTGTATAAATTTACATTAGAGATAGAAAATGCAAAATAAGAAAGCGCTTTAAAAGGTTAAAGAAGAAAGGAAGGATGGGATAGAGATGGGGTAAAGAAGAACTAGGTAAATGTAGAGTCAGGAATGCTTGCTGACATGTTGGACAGAATATTGAATGTGATGGCCTGAAAACAAACTAGCCGAAATAGAAGTGTTATGGGTGATACGGACATAATTTCACTGAAAAGCCAAAAGACAAAAGGATTTGACGACACTCAAGGAACTGAAAGGTGCACAAAAAAGCCTTCAAAATGGAGGCACTTGAAATAGAAAATTCAGGTCTTAAGTTATTAAACTTAATATTCAGATTGAAATATTGTTTCTGAAGCTTGCATTTCAATAGTAAAGGAGGCCAAAGACTGAATTTTCAGAGTCCTAATGAAATAAGGAAGTGAAGTGGCAAGCCACAAAGAGGTCTGAATTACACTTGAGGACAGAACAGAGATGTTCCACAAAGCACTCACCCAAACTACGTTGGTCTTATGCAGTCCCCTCTATGATGAGGAGGCCAAACGCAGATTGGGTAACCACTTTAATCTGCTGATTTGTTCTTGCTTCAGTTTAATCTAAAAACACAAATTAGCAGTTTTTAATCTGAGCTCATGGTCCAGAGAGATCAGGAGTGTATGTTACTATCCAAAACCATTTCTAGAACAAACCCTGATGAGAAGAGCTCCTGATTTAGCCAAAGCTTTAGTATGCTAAATATTTTGGATAAGGCCATATTCTGCTTAGTAAAAAGTTTCTGTTTGTCTATGGAAACTGATTTTTGCACTAGGCATAAACAAAAAAGTATTGAGTGAGAGTCTTAAAACCCACTGCTTTGTTTCCAGTTGCTAATTCATTATCCACATCCAAGTTAAACCTTGTATTTCCACTGCTTATTGTATAATGAACAGCCTTTCAGGAGGAATTTTAGTGCATATCCAAATACACTTTCAAATATATTTCCTAATAAATGATGTGTTACATAGTGAAATATTGTCTAAAAAGTTTAGCATCCTTTAAATTACTGACAGCAATCTAGGAAATGCAATGACAACAGAAGAAGGGTGGTAAAAAACTCAAAACAAAACTAAATATTTGGCTCAAATTTCTGAATATATCAATATGCTTCTAACATCGACCCAGTGATGAAAACCTGTTATTGCAAGAGGGGTTGGGGTGTGGGATTATGATTAGGGTACAGAGTGCATCTAAAAAAGATGGACAGAATTTGAGAGATAATTCAGGTGATTCTAATTGATTCCTGGGAAATAAATGTTCTCTGTCCATGCAGCTAAATACATTTGTCCTTCTCACTACAGTAGCATCAGAAAATCAACTAATTTGTCTATGCATGTGCCTTCCAGTAACCAACTGTTCATCTGGGATGTTATTTAGAAAGGTTGTTCCATCAATTTATTCTATGGACTTTTATGCAAAGGGTGAAGAATAAGACTTAACAAAAGATTTAACCAATTACCATATTTTTTTCTATATCAAATAATGCTGCAACAATAATTTCAGTTTTGTTCAGAACCTATCACTAACGATTTGAAATTACAAAAATAAAGGCAACATTTTGAAGTCTAAAGTTTTACTTCTGCATTTCTTGTTCATGAATGTATGAGGATGAAGGTGTGTGTGATTGGACTTCAACTGATCTCTCACACTCCATAAATAACCAGCCTTGCTGTCAGTTGTAAGCATAGATGCTTCATGACATGGAGTCTATTTATAAAAGGTGACGGTGACACCTCTCTAAAGTCCATGACCTTAACTTCTAGAATTCTTAAAACATTCAAACATAAGAATATTTCAAAAGTAATTTATTTGGAAAACTGTGATTTTTAAAATATCTATTTGTGTCACAACTTTTAGGAATTCAATATGACATTTTAAACGAATATCAAAATATATGGACAACCTCATTGATTTTTACTTAATAAAATCGATAGTTTTTGTTCACTGCTCACATTTATATACCTTAGCAGCTTATCATTGGATGTTTATACACTTGTTTTCAATTGGTACGTTCAAGACTATGGCCGGAATTTTACCAGCCCGCCCATCACGGGAATTGGAGCAGGGAAGGGGCTGAGCATAGGAAGGTCCATTGACCTCGGGTGGGATTTTATGGTTTTGGAATAAGCAACGCTGTGAAATCCCGCCCTATGTGTAGTTTGGCATTCCTGCGTGATGCTGGCAAGAGCTAGGAAAATAAGAACATAAGAACTAGGAGCAGGAGTAGGCCATCTGAACCCTCGAGCCTGCTCCGTCATTCAATAAGATCATGGCTGATCTTTGCGTGGACTCAGCTCTACTTACCCACCCGCTCACCACAGCCCTTAATTCCTTTGCTGTTCAAAAATGTATAGAACATAGAACATTACAGCGCAGTACAGGCCCTTCGGCCCTCGATGTTGCGCCGACCAGTGAAACCAATCTAAAGCCCATCTAACCTACACTATTCCAATATCATACATATGTTTATCCAATGACCATTTAAATGCCCTTAATGTTGGCGAGTCCACTACTGCTGCAGGCAGGGCATTCCACGCCCTTACTACTCTCTGAGCGAAGAACCTACCTCTGACATCTGTCCCAAATCTATCACCCCTCAACTTAAAGCTATGTCCCCTCATCCTTGTCTTAAAACATTCAATGAGGTCGTCTCAACTGCTTCACTGGGCAGGGAATTCCACAGATTCACAACCCTTTGTGTGAAGAAATTCCTCCTCAACTCAGTCCTAAATCTGCTTCCCCTTATTTTGAGGCCATGCCCCCTAGTTCTAGTTTCACCCGCCAGTGGAAACAACTTCCCTGTTTCTATCTTATCTATTCCCTTCATATGTTTCTATAAGATTTCCTCTCATTCTTCCAAATTCCAATGAGTATAGCCCCAGTCTACTCAGTCTCTCCTCATAAGCTTACCCTCTCAACTCCGGAATCAATCTGATGAATCTCCTCTGCACCCCCTCCAGTGCCAGTATGTCCTTTCTCAAGTAAGGAGACCGAAACTGTACACAGTACCTCAAATGTTGCCTCACCAGCTGCAACATAACCTCGCTGTTTTTGAACTCCATCCCTCTAGCAATGAAGGACAAAATTCCATTTGCTTTCTTGATTGCCTGTTGCACCTGCAAACCAACTCCTTGTGATTCTTGCACAAGGACAACCAAGTCCCTTTGCAAGCAGCATGCCCCCATTAAAAATTAGGCAATGCTAATTTTGCTTGCACCTTGAAAAATAATGTCCTTAAGGGAAGGAAATCTGCTGTCCTTACCTGGTTTGGCCAACATGTGGCTCCAGACCCACAGCAATGTGGTTGACTCTCAACTGCCCTCCAAGGATAATTAGGGATGGGCAATAAAAACTGGCCAGCCAGCGATCCATGTCCCATGAAAGAATAAATAACGGGCTGGATTTTCAGGAGGCAGCAGAGATCCCACTGTCAGGGTTGAAAGCAGGTGGAGGGATCTGGGTTGCATCTTGTTGGCAGGGCTGCTATCCGTATTAAAGATGGTTGCCCTCTCTCAACACCTACAAGCCTGAGGGCCTGCAGTTCAGCAGAGTCCCTACTAGTGTTCACCACTTCTGTGTCTGAACATGCAGGATGGGGATGCATCTATAGTCATGAACACTCAAAGATAGGTAAGTGGGGTCTGGGACACCACAACCAGTCATGTAGACGGTGCCGTTTCCACAGGGGTGGTCAATTCTGCTAGGGGGTTGCTGCAGGGCTTCCATTGCTGATAGGGTTCCACTGTGTGTCTCACAGTGCCCAGAAAGAAGGATTCCCATCTCTCCCCCAGGAGGCTGCCAGGTTTTACCCATCAGTCATTCTCCTCATATGGCAGCTGATGCTCCAAGAGCTAGCAAAATGCTAGCGGAGGCTCCAAGAGGCCCTTAATTGATTACTTTAGTGTCTCAATTGGCCTCCAGGCAGACCTCTGGCAAGATGGCATCATGGCAGGAAAACGATGGGCCGCCACCTTGACTTTGGGCCATTTTGCCAGCTTCCAACCTGCCGGAAAGGTCTGGCAAAATCCAGCCCAACGTAACAAAAGACAGAATTAGCTCTAAGAAAATTATTTCAGCTGCCTGAGCTCTTGGCCCTGGAATTCCCTTCCCAACACTCTCTGCCCCATTACCTTGTCCACATCAAGACTCTACTTAAAATCTACGTCTTTGATCAAACTGTAAAATGACCAATTCATCTATATGTTGGTTAAGGGGTGAATGTTGGTTATGAACACTGGGAAAATTATCTGGTCTTCTTGGAAAAACCATCTTCGGATATTTTACATCCACTTGAGCAGGCAAATTAAACTTCAGTTTAACATTTAATCTGAAAAAGAACACCATTGTCTACACAACACTCCCTTGCAATTACAATAAATTGTCAGTTGATACTGAACTGGCTTAAATTCTGGAGTAGGGCTTGGACCCTCAATATTTTGACTCAGTTGAGAATGTCTTTCAAGGGTTAAGCTTTCATTGTTGTAGTTTCCAGAATCCTGTATAAAGTTAATAACCTAATCATCTGCAAGTATGAATCAGCTGCAAGAGCATGCATTAAAGCAGATTCACACACTGTCAAAAGTTGTGCTGACTATTTTTTATGTTTCATATTTTGTATCCAGGATTTTACATTTAATCCGACACATTTGAAATGTGAAACTGGTGTTTAAATTACATATTAAACATAGGAAAAGAATCAGCTACATATTTACCTGGTAATCTTCTGCTTTTTATATCAAATTTTTAATAATGGTTTTCTCTGAAATGAAACTGTTACTTCTATTGATTTTGAAATAGAGAAAAAAATTATTTCAATCTGAAATGCGATGACAAAAGTGTGAAGTGATACATTTTTGTAGAGAGAATGTGGAGAAACAATGTGAATGCGCATTGTACAATATTGAAGGTGTGCAAGGTCAGAAAGGTCTGGGGCGGTGTATATACATAAATCTTTGATTGAGAATGCTGTTTGCGCCCTTGTGTTTTATTAAATAGAGAAATAAAATACAAAAGCAAGGAAGTTATGCTTAATCTTTATAAGACACTGGTTAGGTCTCAGAAAGAAAATGGTGTTCAAATCTGAAAATTATACATTTTGAAAGATGTAAAGGCCTTAAAAAGGATCAGGAGAGATTTGCTGGAATGGTGCCAGAGATGAGTTGGGCATTGGGCAAAGCCACTTTCAAATTTCGTCAGCCATGGCTCAGTTAATCGCACTCTTGCCTGAGTAAGAAGGCTACTTCTGACTCAGGCAAGAGTGCGATTAACTGAGTCCCAAAAGAAATCAAAGTTGACATTGCAGTGCAGCACTGTTGGAGATGCTGGCCGGAATTCTGTGGTCCCACTGGTGTAAATGGAGATTTGGGTAAGTGCCAAATTCTCTGTTCAGCTGGCAGCGGGGGTGTGGTGTATGGCACTGGAGAATTCCGGCCACTATCTTTTCAATGAGACATTAAACTTCTTTGCCCTCTCAGGTGAAATGTAAAAGATTCTGTGACACTATTTCGAAGAGCGGGAGAGTCGCCCCTAGTGTCCTGGCCAATACATATCCCTCAATCAACATCACAAAAAACAGATTATCCAGTTCGATTCCCATTGTTGTTTATGGAAACTTTCTGTGTATGCACTGGCTGCCAGATATCCTACATTACGATAGTGGGTATGGTTCAAAAGTACTTTCCTACAGGGTTCAAAATGCTTGGGGTGGCAGTAGAATTTATCCTCAAAACCTCACCAAGATAGGCTAAAAATTCAAAGTATTGAAAGAAAGGTCATAATGGTTAAGCAGCAAGCATATGAGAGACAGAAACTGCAAGGTATTGCGCCTTCAATCACAGATTCTGTCTCTGCTTCAACTTCTGCAAATGCAAGTTCCCTTCCTGCCATTCTTGCTGCTCTTCAGGCCCAAAATATATGATTAGAGGAGCTGCAAGAGCATGAGGGAGGAAACCTGTAACTGGAGGAGCTAGAGCAGTGCATAAGCTACTACATACAAGTTAGGCTTTTTTATCCAGCCCAAATATGTTTGACAATTCCATCCGTTACATTCCAAGACTCAGAAGCTTGCATGGTAACTAATTAATATATTATACAAAATAATTTTTGTATGCTACCATTCAAATACAATAATACAGATCTCCATACCCTTCCACCCAACCTCGATTGTTTTCCAATTCACAAAACAGTTCTGTTTCACCCGAGCCAAGTTATACTGTGAGCCAGGGATTCAGGGAGTGTGGCAAGGTAAAGGTGAAGATGGAAAAGGTGGAGAGGGAGGTGGCAAGCAGGAGAAACAGGGAGGGAGATGACGAGTGGGAGGGTTGGGGAGGCAAAAAATCTTAACCTATTTTCTTCAGTAAACATATGTCGGTACCCAGTATACCAACATTGTGGAAAGATGGGAAATAGTCATTTGACATCCTGTATCTGCCAATTGTAGCCCAGCTAGTTGGAGATGAACTGAAAACTGAGGAAATACAGCTAAGTATTTTTTGACAGGAGACAAAAGAAAATCAATGAGCATGTGACTAAGATTTACAATCGATGCCCTTCTCATGCGAGGTTACATTTCAATATAATGACCAAGTCAGTCATTCTTGATGGAGAATGATAGCATGCTATAACAATGCTGAAGAAATGGGTTGGATACATTTAATCTAAGGAGGAGTTTCATGAGACCATTTAGCCTATTAAATCTATTCTAGCTCTTTGAAAGACCTGTGTAATTTGTCCTATTCTGATGCTCTTTCCCTGTAGACCTGTAATATTTTAAATAATTGGCAAATAAACTTTGAAACTAATAGTTCTGCTTACACCACCCTTCCAAATAATTTGCTATGTAACGTTTTCTCTTCATGCCGTCTCTTAATTGTTTTTCCTATTGTATCATATCTTGGTCTCCTGATGACTGACCCTTTTGCCACTGAAAACAGTTTCTCCTTATTTACTTTTGTCAAAACCCTTCATGATTTTAAACACCCTTCTAAAGCTGATACTGTAAACATTACAGCATGTAGATGCACACTATAATCAGAAATCTCAAAAAAAACTGAAGCATGGGACAACTTTCTCTTGGAAGAACTATTATATATTTGCTTATGTTGCAATATATTTGTACAGTTGTTCAAACAACTAATGGATAAGCTACTGTGAATTTATCCCAGTTGTGACTGATTTTATCCATACCAACTGTGCTTATTACTTTAGAGTGCATATTCCAGTTCCCAAATTCTATATTCTGCAATTATAAGAACATAAGATCCCCAAGAATACCATTGCTTGATTTAATCATTCACAAGGGATTTAATGCTGCATCAACAACATCATTGGGTCGCCAGAGGTGTGTTGCATATTACCATGATCAACCATGCAGAAATTCATTTAGCCTGTTACTACCTTGCATAAACTGCTTCTTATAGCTATTGATTTCTGTTTCATTGCATCAAAAAATTGGATTTGCAGAATTGCAAATTAGGAATTGTCTATAGAATACAAATTTTAGAGAAAATACCAAGGAAAAAAGGATGGTATCCTGAACTCATGTGAAAATGGAAAAGGAACCTTTGAAAATCAAGAAGTAGTCCTTGACATAATTAAATTAGGCAGTTTTACTTCCTCAAAAAGAACCCTAAAAACATTGACCCTTGCTTCACGGACTGCAAAGAACTTTGAGACATCCTGTGATTGCAAATGCATTAGATAAATGCAAGCCGATGTTTCTTTTGTGAGGAACTTCAGTTATATGGAGATACGAGAGAAACTGGCGTGTTCTCCTTAGATCAGAGAAGATTAAGAAGTTTTTACCAAGAATATCTTTCCATAAACAAACAATAAATTACTACATTAAATGCTCAGAGGTTTATCATTGATGCAGGTTTCAAGTTTTCTACACAGACACATGCAAACACATATATGGTATAAATAAATAAATTTATTTAGACCTCACAATCATGGCCCTGAAACACACCAGTTGCAATTGAAAGCTATTATTGTAACCACACCGGATAGGTATGGTTTAGAATATATTTTAAAAACTTAATCTTCAGCAGCATGCAGTTTTATAATTTTTTTCCCAAACATTAACAAAAAACTACATCCATGCTTCTGCTCACAGGTGTTATCTTATCTGAGCACTTTATAATATAAAGCAGCACATTAATAAATGAAAATAATGGCCTGTCTGGAATAAAAGCTTGAATAATTCAATCTCCATCTTACATTGAAGTAAATTGAATGTACAAGAGAACAGGCCACTAAATTGTGCTGGTGTTTGTATTTCACTTGACTTTCTTCCCATTATATTTACCTCTTATATTATATTTCAGTCTTTTGCAATATCTTTCCAGCCACTTTGCTCTCATGCATTTGTCTGGTTTCCTTTTGAAACCATCTAGGGTATTTGCCTCAATGATGTCCTGTGGTAGCAAGTTTCACATTTTAATCATTCTGAGTAAAGAAATATCTCATTACTCTGTTGGCTTTATTAGCTATCTTGTAGTTAAGGTCTTGCTTTTATGTCTCCCAAGTGGGAACATTCTCTTCACAGGTATCTTATCCATCATATTCAGAATTTAAAGAGCTAGTTCTTCCAGTCATTTCAGAAAGAAAAACACTCTCAAATCCTCACACAATGGAAAGATATGTGCTCCTATCTCTAAACTCCTGCTGATGCACATGTTGTATGTTGGGATATTGTATAATCTTCATATGCTCAGAATGCAGTCGTGGTTCAAAACTCTCTCAACCTGCAGTGTATTCTGTCTCCACAGATGCGGTCAGACCTACTGAGATTTTCCAGCAATTTCAGGTTTTGGTACATTAAAATGCCTAGTTGAGAGGTTTTTGAAAGAGACTGAGGCACTGAAGTAAAATTGCAATGATGAAATTAAATTTTAAATATAAAACACTGATGTGATCTTTTCTATTGTGACATGTGGATTTCCTATTACAAAAGCATGATAACTGAGGAGTAAGACAAGTATGTAGAGAAGTGCATGTCACACACAAGACCTTTAATGATATTTTGATGAACACATCCTGGCTATCATCTAAATACATGAGGCTGATGAACAACCCAAGAATTTTTAAAAAGGTTGACATCTATGACATGAACTGCTCTGTCACCATGGTATTCTAGTAGAGGGAGGTGGTGCCATAGTGGTATTGTCACTGGACTAGTAAACCAGAGATCCAGGGAGATGGTTAAGGAATCTTCAAGAAGTCCAGAGATGTGCGGATTAGGTTGATTGGCCATGCTAAAATTGCCCCTGCTAAAATTGCCCCTTATTGTTTCGTGATGCGTAGGTTAGAGGGATTAGCGGGTAAATGTATAGGATATGGGAGTAGGGCCTGGGTGGAATTGTGGTTGGTGCAGACTCGATGGGCCAAATGGCCTGTTTCTGCACTGTAGGGATTCTATGATTCTATGAATCTGGGTTTGCATTCCACGTCAGATGGTGAAATTCGAATTCAATAAAAATCTGGAATTAAAAGTCTAACGAAGACTATGAAACCATTGTCGATTGTTGTAAAGGCCCATTTTGTTCACTAATGTCCTTTAATGTGGAGGTGCCGGCGTTGGACTGGGGTGGGCACAGGAAGAAGTCTCACGACACCAGGTTAGTCTAACAGGTTTATTTGGAATCATGATCTTTCGGAGTGCTACTCCTTCATCAGGTGAGTGATTCCATTCATCTGATGAAGGAGCAGCGCTCCAAAAGCTTGTGATTCCAAATAAACCTGTTGGACTTTAACCTGGTGTTGTGAGACTTCTTATAATGTCCTTTAGGGAAGGAAATCTTTCACTCTTACCTGGTCTGGCCTACATGTGGCTTCAGATCAGATTCTTAAATGACCTAGCAACCACTCAGTTCAAGGGCAATTAGGGATGGGCAATAAATACTGGCCTAGCCAGCGATGCCCACATCCCCTGCATTAATGTTTTAAAAAACTTAGCACTGGCCGTGCACCCTCTTTTTCCCAACACCATCAATAAACTGACCCTGTATTGCCAGCAAAACGTTGACGCAAATGTTAAAGCTAGGGAGCAAGAAAGTTTATAATATAAAAATGTGTTCTTCGAGCTTGTGGAAGGCCAAATCAGAATCCCTCCAGTGCAGGACTTACATATTAAGATCATTGTAGGCATTTAATTATCTCCCAACTTTCTTTTATGCACTTTATAAGTCATAGAAACTAGAAGCAAGAGTAGGCCATTCGGCCCTTTGAGCCTGTTCCACTATTCATTTTGATCATGGCTGATCATCGAATTCAATATTCTGATTCCCCCTTCCCCGCATATCCCTTGATCCCCTAGAGTTATATCTAAATTCTTCTCGAGATCAGACGTTTTGGCCGCAACTGCTTTCTGTGGTAGTGAATTCCACACATTCACCACCCTCTGGGTAAAACAATTTCTCCTCACCTCAGTTCTAAAAGGTTTACCCCTTATCCTCAAACCATGACCCCTTGTTCTAGACTCCCCCACCATTGGGAACATTCTTTCTGAATCTATCCTGTCTAACCCTGTTAGAATTTTACAAGTTTCTATGAGCTCCCCTCTCACTCTTCTAATAAACTCCAGTGAATATAATCCTAACCGACTTAGTCTCTCCTCATATAACAGACCTGCCATTCCAGGAATCAGCCTGGTAAACCTGAACTGTATTCCCTCTATAGCAAGGACATCCTTTCTTAGATAAGGATACCAAAACTGCACATAATACTCCAGGTGTGGCCTCACCAACGCCCTGTACAATTGCAGTAAAACATCCCTATTCCTATACTCAAACCCTCCCGCTATGAAGGCCAACATATCCATTTGCCTTCTTTACTGTCTGCTGTACCTGTGCGCTTACTTTCAGCGACTGATGCACAAGGACACCAAGGTCTCGCTGAGTATCCACCTCTCTCAATTTACACCCAATCAAGTAATAATCTGTCTTCCTATTATTGTTACCAAAGTGGAGAACCTCACATTTATCCACATTATACTGCATCTTCCATGCATATGCCCACACACACAGCCTGTCCAAATCACTGAAGCATCTCAGTGGAACCCACTAGTCACTGACTGCCAATCAGAAAAATACCCATTTATGCCAATTATTTGCTTCCTATCTGCTTATCAGCTTTCAATCCATCTAAAAATATTACCTGCAATTCCATGTGCTTTAGCTTTACATAGTAGTCTGTTAAGTGTAACCTTGTCGAAAGCCTTCTGAAAGTCTAAGTAAACCATATCCACTGGTTCTCCTCAGTCAACTCTACTAGTTACATCCTCAAAGAATTCCAATAGATTCGTCAAGCATGATTTCCCTTTTGTAAATCCATTCTATGTCTGATTATATCATTGCCTTCCAAATGCTGAGTTATGAAGTCCTTTATAATTGACTCTAGCAACTTCCTCAGTAGGGGCATTAGGTTCACTGTTCTATAGTTCCCTGTTTTCTCTCTATCTCCCTTTTTGAATAGCGGGTTTTCATTACCTACCCTCCAATCTGTCGGAACCAGTCCAGGGTCCAAAGAATTTTGGAAAATAACCACCAATGGATCTACTATTTCCAGGGCCACTTCCTTAAGTACTCTGGAAAGAAGATCATCAGGACCTGGAGATTTATCCACCTCCAATCCCATCAATTTCCTCAAAACCATTTCTCTACTGATGCAGATTTCCTTCAGCTCCTCACTAAAACTCGTTTCTCTCAGAACCTCTGGTACATTATCATCCTTTGTGAAGACTGAAGCAAAGTACGAATTTAATTCCTCGGCCATTTGTTTATTTCCTGTTATGAATTCTTCTGTTTCTGACTGCAAGGGCCCTACATTTGTTTTTGTCAATTTTGTTTCCTCTTTACATACCTACCGAAGTGGATGACCTCACATTTATCCACATTATACTGCATCTGCCATGCATTTGCCCACACATTACTCATCACATTCTCATGTGCTTGTTGTTTTTTCTCTCCCTTGTTCCATTGCTCATGTTTTTTTTTGTTCTAATAGAGTTACAACTCAAAAATTAAATTGTCTCTTTCTTCCACAGATCCTGCACAAGACTAGGAACAAATAATTCAGCCTCTTGAGCCTGTTCCACGCCATCCAATTAGATCATGGCTGATCTGTACTTGGCAACTTCAGTAACCAGCTTTTGTGTAATAATTTATCACTCTCATTGATAATGTTTCAAATTGACCCAACATTCACAGGTTTTTGGTGAAGAGAATAACAAATATCCAACTATACTCAGTGCAGAAAAAGTGCTTTCTAATTTCACCTTTGAATGACCAGCTAATTGCTTCATTGTTTTCTGCTTTTGAAAATGCATGTGCATTGCTCCATATTGCGGCCTTACAAATGGTAACAAGAGAAACTCCTTTGGATACCAATCTAAGAAATGTGCACTATATGTATAGATCAAACATTAAATTTTCACTGTGGGCCCTGCTGTACTACGTAAAAACACAAACTAAATTTTACCCAACAGAGAACGGGAACTGCTCTTCGGCATCAGAAACTCAACATTCACTTTTTGGCCTTACCTTTAATTTCCTTCTTGCATTAAATTTCCTCAGCTGCTCCACAGTTTCTGGGAGGTGGATTTTGTATGCATAACGATCTCTTTCCTAAAATACAGTATGCATGATTTAGAACCTTTTGTATATTACTGTAAACATCTGATTGGCCCGATTGGCCGCAGCAAAAACAATAAGATTATGTAACACTGGGAAGTTTAGCAGTTATTTGGTTGGCTATTATCTCTGAAACTCTCATTGAGACCCAGCTTCCTTGAGCTAAAATTTAATAGCTTTTAAGAAAGTGTGCTACTCACTTTGGCTCAGATGGTCTCAAATTTATCCTCAGTTTATCAATGCAGGTATAAAATTAAAATATTCAGCTCTCAAAACTAGAACAAAGCATTGCTGCAGAGAATTGTGCTAAATGGCATATAGTTAATAACAAGCATGAATACAGTAAGTCCCTATTTTAACTTGCCCCGTTTTAAGTCGTCCTGATTTCATGTCACGATATGAGAGGGGTAGTATGCACACTCAGAATTGGGATTTCAGTTTTAGTGTCACTTGCACTGGGTAACATGCTTCACCCGTTTGATGCCATTTTGGAGCAGCCTTTCCTGCTCCTTGTCACTCTGCTTGCTGTCCATCCTGTTCTCTGCTCCCCCCGCTCACTGCGCATCCTGTTCATTGATTCCATCTCCACCCCTCCTGCTCAATGTCCACTCCCCGATTGCCCAATACTCTGGCCCGCGAACTCAAAGACCTTCCTGTTCCCTCTTGCCACTCCGCTCTCAAGCCCCACTTCACAGTAAGGATTCAGGATAGGGAATCCTCGATTCCCTATCCTGGGGGGGGGGGGCGGGCGGGAGCGATGGGGCCGGGCAGGAGCGAGGGAGGGAGGGAGGGGTCGGGCGGGAGGGGTCGGGCGGGAGGGAGGGGTCGGGCGGGAGGGAGGGAGGGAGGGAGGGGTCGGGCGGGAGGGAGGGAGGGAGGGGTCGGGCGGGAGGGAGGGAGGGAGGGGTCGGGCGGGAGGGAGGGAGGGAGGGGTCGGGCGGGAGGGAGGGAGGGAGGGGTCGGGCGGGAGGGAGGGAGGGAGGGGTCGGGCGGGAGGGAGGGGTCGGGCGGGAGGGAGGGGTCGGGCAGGAGGGAGGGGTCGGGCAGGAGGGAGGGGTCGGGCAGGAGGGAGGGGTCGGGCAGGAGGGAGGGGTCGGGCAGGAGGGAGGGGTCGGGCAGGAGGGAGGGGTCGGGCAGGAGGGAGGGGTCGGGCAGGAGGGAGGGGTCGGGCAGGAGGGAGGGGTCGGGCAGGAGGGAGGGGTCGGGCAGGAGGGAGGGGTCGGGCAGGAGGGAGGGGTCGGGCAGGAGGGAGGGGTCGGGCAGGAGGGAGGGGTCGGGCAGGAGGGAGGGGTCGGGCAGGAGGGAGGGGTCGGGCAGGAGGGAGGGGTCGGGCAGGAGGGAGGGGTCGGGCAGGAGGGAGGGGTCGGGCAGGAGGGAGGGGTCGGGCAGGAGGGAGGGGTCGGGCAGGAGGGAGGGGTCGGGCAGGAGGGAGGGGTCGGGCAGGAGGGAGGGGTCGGGCAGGAGGGAGGGGTCGGGCAGGAGGGAGGGGTCGGGCAGGAGGGAGGGGTCGGGCAGGAGGGAGGGGTCGGGCAGGAGGGAGGGGTCGGGCAGGAGGGAGGGGTCGGGCAGGAGGGAGGGGTCGGGCAGGAGGGAGGGGTCGGGCAGGAGGGAGGGGTCGGGCAGGAGGGAGGGGTCGGGCAGGAGGGAGGGGTCGGGCAGGAGGGAGGGGTCGGGCAGGAGGGAGGGGTCGGGCAGGAGGGAGGGGTCGGGCAGGAGGGAGGGGTCGGGCAGGAGGGAGGGGTCGGGCAGGAGGGAGGGGTCGGGCAGGAGGGAGGGGTCGGGCAGGAGGGAGGGGTCGGGCAGGAGGGAGGGGTCGGGCAGGAGGGAGGGGTCGGGCAGGAGGGAGGGGTCGGGCAGGAGGGAGGGGTCGGGCAGGAGGGAGGGAGGGGTCGGGCAGGAGGGAGGGAGGGAGGGAGGGGTCGGGCAGGAGGGAGGGAGGGAGGGGTCGGGCGGGAGGGAGGGAGGGGTCGGGCAGGAGGGAGGGAGGGAGGGAGGGGTCGGGCAGGAGGGAGGGAGGGAGGGGTCGGGCAGGAGGGAGGGAGGGGTCGGGCAGGAGGGAGGGAGGGAGGGAGGGGTCGGGCAGGAGGGAGGGAGGGAGGGAGGGGTCGGGCAGGAGGGAGGGAGGGAGGGGTCGGGCAGGAGGGAGGGAGGGAGGGAGGGGTCGGGCAGGAGGGAGGGAGGGAGGGAGGGGTCGGGCAGGAGGGAGGGAGGGAGGGAGGGGTCGGGCAGGAGGGAGGGAGGGAGGGGTCGGGCAGGAGGGAGGGAGGGGGGGAGGGGTCGGGCAGGAGGGAGGGAGGGAGGGAGATGTCGGGCAGGAGGGAGGGAGGGAGGGGTCGGGCAGGAGGGAGGGAGGGAGGGAGGGGTCGGGCAGGAGGGAGGGAGGGGTCGGGCAGGAGGGAGGGAGGGAGGGAGGGGTCGGGCAGGAGGGAGGGAGGGAGGGGTCGGGCAGGAGGGAGGGAGGGAGGGAGGGGTCGGGCAGGAGGAGCGGGAGGGAGTGAGTGAGCGGGAGGGCGTGAGTGAGCGGGAGGGCGTGAGTGAGCGGGAGGGAGTGAGTGAGCGGGAGGGAGTGAGTGAGCGGGAGGGCGTGAGTGAGCGGGAGGGAGTGAGGGAGCGGGAGGGAGTGAGGGAGCGGGAGGGAGTGAGGGAGCGGGAGGGAGTGAGGGAGCGGGAGGGAGTGAGGGAGCGGGAGGGAGTGAGGGAGCGGGAGGGAGTGAGGGAGCGGGAGGGAGTGAGGGAGCGGGAGGGAGTGAGGGAGCGGGAGGGAGTGAGGGAGCGGGAGGGAGTGAGGGAGCGGGAGGGAGTGAGGGAGCGGGAGGGAGTGAGGGAGGGAGCGGGAGGGAGTGAGGGAGGGAGCGGGAGGGAGCGGGAGGGAGGGGGAGGGAGCGGGAGGGAGGGAGGGAGGGAGGGAGCGGGAGGGAGGGAGAGAGGGAGCGGGAGGGAGAGAGGGAGCGGGAGGGAGGGAGGGAGGGAGGGAGCGGGAGGGAGGGAGCGGGAGGGAGGGAGCGGGAGGGAGGGAGCGGGAGGGAGGGAGCGGGAGGGAGGGAGCGGGAGGGAGGGAGCGGGAGGGAGGGAGCGGGAGGGAGGGAGCGGGAGGGAGGGAGCGGGAGGGAGGGAGCGGGAGGGAGGAAGCGGGAGGGAGGGAGCGGGAGGGAGGGAGCGGGAGGGAGGGAGCGGGAGGGAGGGAGCGGGAGGGAGGGAGCGGGAGGGAGGGAGCGGGAGGGAGGGAGCGGGAGGGAGGGAGCGGGAGGGAGGGAGCGGGAGGGAGCGAGCGGGAGGGAGGGAGCGGGAGGGAGGGAGCGGGAGGGAGGGAGGGAGCGGGAGGGAGGGAGCGGGAGGGAGGGAGCGGGAGGGAGGGAGGGAGCGGGAGGGAGGGAGCGGGAGGGAGGGAGGGAGCGGGAGGGAGGGAGGGAGCGGGAGGGAGGGAGCGAGGGAGCGGGAGGGAGGGAGGGAGCGGGAGGGAGGGAGCGGGAGGGAGGGAGGGAGCGGGAGGGAGGGAGCGGGAGGGAGGGAGGGAGCGGGAGGGAGGGAGGGAGCGGGAGGGAGGGAGGGAGCGGGAGGGAGGGAGGGAGCGGGAGGGAGGGAGCGGGAGGGAGGGAGCGGGAGGGAGGGAGGGAGGGAGCGGGAGGGAGGGAGGGAGGGAGGGAGCGGGAGGGAGGGAGGGAGGGAGGGAGCGGGAGGGAGGGAGGGAGGGAGGGAGGGAGGGAGCGGGAGGGAGGGAGGGAGGGAGGGAGGAAGCGGGAGGGATGGAGGGAGGGAGCGGGAGGGAGGGAGCGGGAGGGAGGGAGGGAGGGAGCGGGAGGGAGGGAGCGGGAGGGAGGGAGGGAGGGAGCGGGAGGGAGGGAGCGGGAGGGAGGGAGGGAGGGAGGGAGCGGGAGGGAGGGAGGGAGGGAGCGGGAGGGAGGGAGCGGGAGGGCGGGAGCGGGAGGGAGCGGGAGGGCGGGAGCGGGAGGGAGGGAGCGGGAGGGAGTGAGGGAGGGAGCGGGAGGGAGGGAGGGAGGGAGCGGGAGGGAGTGGGACGGAGGGGGAGGGAGGGAGGGGGAGGGAGGGAGGGAGCGGGAGGGAGCGGGAGAGAGCGGGAGGGAGCGGGAGGGAGGGAGCGGGAGGGAGGGAGCGGGAGGGAGGGAGCGGGAGGGAGGGAGGGAGGGAGGGAGGGAGGGAGCGGGAGGGAGGGAGGGAGCGGGAGGGAGCGGGAGGGAGGGAGCGAGAGGGAGGGAGCGAGAGGGAGGGAGCGAGAGGGAGGGAGCGGGAGGGAGGGAGCGGGAGGGAAGGAGCGGGAGGGAGGGAGCGGGAGGGAGGGAGCGGGAGGGAGGGAGCGGGAGGGAGGGAGCGGGAGGGAGGGAGCGGGAGGGAGGGAGCGGGAGGGAGGGAGCGGGAGGGAGGGAGCGGGAGGGAGGGAGCGGGAGGGAGGGAGCGGGAGGGAGGGAGCGGGAGGGAGGGAGCGAGAGGGAGGGAGCGGGAGGGAGGGAGCGGGAGGGAGGGAGCGGGAGGGAGGGAGCGGGAGGGAGGGAGCGGGAGGGAGGGAGCGGGAGGGAGGGAGCGGGAGGGAGGGAGCGGGAGGGAGGGAGCGGGAGGGAGGGAGCGGGAGGGAGGGAGCGGGAGGGAGGGAGCGGGAGGGAGGGAGCGGGAGGGAGGGAGCGGGAGGGAGGGAGCGGGAGGGAGGGAGCGGGAGGGAGGGAGCGGGAGGGAGGGAGCGGCAGGGAGGGAGCGGGAGGGAGGGAGCGGGAGGGAGGGAGCGGGAGGGAGGGAGCGGGAGGGAGGGAGCGGGAGGGAGGGAGCGGGAGGGAGGGAGCGGGAGGGAGGGAGGGAGCGGGAGGGAGGGAGGGAGCGGGAGGGAGGGAGCGGGAGGGAGGGAGCGGGAGGGAGGGAGCGGGAGGGAGGGAGCGGGAGGGAGGGAGCGAGCGGGAGGGAGGGAGCGAGCGGGAGGGAGGGAGCGGGAGGGAGGGAGCGAGCGGGAGGGAGGGAGCGGGAGGGAGGGAGCGGGAGGGAGCGAGCGGGAGGGAGGGAGCGGGAGGGAGGGAGCGGGAGGGAGGGAGCGGGAGGGAGGGAGCGGGAGGGAGGGAGCGGGAGGGAGGGAGCGGGAGGGAGGGAGCGGGAGGGAGGGAGCGGGAGGGAGGGAGCGGGAGGGAGGGAGCGGGAGGGAGGGAGCGGGAGGGAGGGAGCGGGAGGGAGGGAGCGGGAGGGAGGGAGCGGGAGGGAGGGAGCGGGAGGGAGGGAGCGGGAGGGAGGGAGCGGGAGGGAGGGAGCGGGAGGGAGGGAGCGGGAGGGAGGGAGCGGGAGGGAGGGAGCGGGAGGGAGGGAGCGGGAGGGAGGGAGCGGGAGGGAGGGAGCGGGAGGGAGGGAGCGGGAGGGAGGCAGCGGGAGGGAGGCAGCGGGAGGGAGGCAGCGGGAGGGAGGGAGCGGGAGGGAGGGAGCGGGAGGGAGGGAGCGGGAGGGAGGGAGCGGGAGGGAGGGAGCGGGAGGGAGGGAGCGGGAGGGAGGGAGCGGGAGGGAGGGAGCGGGAGGGAGGGAGCGAGGGAGCGGGAGGGAGGGAGGGAGGGAGCGGGAGGGAGGGAGGGAGGGAGCGGGAGGGAGGGAGGGAGCGGGAGGGAGGGAGGGAGCGGGAGGGAGGGAGGGAGCGGGAGGGAGGGAGCGGGAGGGAGGGAGGGAGCGGGAGGGAGGGAGCGGGAGGGAGGGAGGGAGGGAGCGGGAGGGAGGGAGGGAGGGAGCGGGAGGGAGGGAGGGAGGGAGCGGGAGGGAGGGAGGGAGCGGGAGGGAGGGAGGGAGGGAGGGAGCGGGAGGGAGGGAGGGAGGGAGGGAAGCGGGAGGGAGGGAGGGAGCGGGAGGGAGGGAGGGAGGGAGCGGGAGGGAGGGAGGGAGGGAGGGAGCGGGAGGGAGGGAGGGAGGGAGCGGGAGGGAGGGAGCGGGAGGGAGGGAGCGGGAGGGAGGGAGGGAGCGGGAGGGAGGGAGGGAGGGAGCGGGAGGGAGGGAGGGAGGGAGCGGGAGGGAGGGGGAGGGAGGGAGGGAGGGGGAGGGAGGGAGGGAGGGAGGGAGCGGGAGGGAGGGAGCGGGAGGGAGTGAGGGAGCGGGAGGGAGGGAGGGAGGGAGCGGGAGGGAGTGGGACGGAGGGGGAGGGAGGGAGTGGGAGGGAGGGAGGGAGGGAGCGGGAGGGAGCGGGAGAGAGCGGGAGGGAGCGGGAGGGAGGGAGCGGGAGGGAGGGAGCGGGAGGGAGGGAGCGGGAGGGAGGGAGCGGGAGGGAGCGGGAGGGAGGGAGGGAGGGAGGGAGGGAGCGGGAGGGAGGGAGGGAGCGGGAGGGAGCGGGAGGGAGGGAGCGGGAGGGAGGGAGCGAGAGGGAGGGAGCGAGAGGGAGGGAGCGAGAGGGAGGGAGCGGGAGGGAGGGAGCGGGAGGGAGGGAGCGGGAGGGAGGGAGCGGGAGGGAGGGAGCGGGAGGGAGGGAGCGGGAGGGAGGGAGCGGGAGGGAGGGAGCGGGAGGGAGGGAGGGAGCGGGAGGGAGGGAGGGAGCGGGAGGGAGGGAGCGGGAGGGAGGGAGCGGGAGGGAGGTAGCGGGAGGTAGGGAGCGGGAGGGAGGGAGCGGGAGGGAGGGAGCGGGAGGGAGGGAGCGGGAGGGAGGGAGCGGGAGGGAGGGAGCGGGAGGGAGGGAGCGGGAGGGAGGGAGCGGGAGGGAGGGAGCGGGAGGGAGGGAGCGGGAGGGAGGGAGCGGGAGGGAGGGAGCGGGAGGGAGAGAGCGGGAGGGAGAGAGCGGGAGGGAGGGAGAGAGCGGGAGGGAGGGAGAGAGCGGGAGGGAGGGAGAGAGCGGGAGGGAGAGAGCGGGAGGGAGAGAGCGGGAGGGAGAGAGCGGGAGGGAGAGAGCGGGAGGGAGGGAGGGAGGGAGAGAGAGGGAGGGAGGGAGAGAGCGGGAGGGAGGGAGGGAGAGAGCGGGAGGGAGGGAGGGAGAGAGCGGGAGGGAGGGAGGGAGGGAGAGAGCGGGAGGGAGGGAGGGAGGGAGAGAGCGGGAGGGAGGGAAGGAGAGAGCGGGAGGGATGGAGGGACAGAGCGGGAGGGAGGGAGCGGGAGGGAGGGAGGGAGGGAGCGGGAGGGAGGGAGGGAGGGAGCGGGAGGGAGGGAGGGAGGGAGCGGGAGGGAGGGAGGGAGGGAGCGGGGAGGGAGGGAGCGGGAGGGAGGGAGGGAG